>NC_047586.1:517500-841666 GCF_011004845.1 Esox lucius | reverse complement strand
TTAAAGTTGCTGGTTTTCCCCATGTTTTACTGCAAATTACATTTTCTATCTGTACAAAGACAGGCACATTATTATTTTAAATAAATGGACATTGTTTATGGATTTGGTTCTAGATCCAAATCTAGTTTTATAATACCTCCATTCCCACCACTTAAACAAGGTAAGTGCAGCAGAATATAACTCAGGGGTAAAACTGAATAGTTTATAGAAGGGTCAAACTCCGGACAGAGCAGTAGAACATGCACATTTAGCAGAACTAAGCGTTTCTGCAGGAAGGAAGAATGAGACTTCATTTTGCAGAGAAGGATAACAAGAAATAAGTATTATCCAAATATGACCCTGTCCTCTGTGTACTGCTGTACTTTAGACCAGGACCCATCAGTAATACAACGTTATTTTGCATGAAGGCTGAAGACAGTGACCACTTGCTAAGTATATAGATGGTTAGAAGATTGAGTCAAAATATTTTATTAATGTTAACATATGAATCATGATTAATATGATGCATGATTTTATTATAAATACTTGTTATTGATGTGTATTTTCCTCAGTTAGTTTTCAACAAAAAAACTATGGGACATACAGGTGCTGGTCATAAAATTATAATATCACAAAAAAAAAAAAAATCAGTAATTCCATTCAAAAAGTGAAACTTGTATATTATATTCATTCATTACACACAGACTGATATAAAAATAAAAATATTTTTAGAAATGTTGGCCAACTGAAAAGTATGAGCATGTACAGCACTCAATACTTAGTTGGGGCTCCTTTTGCCTGAATTACTGCAGCAATGCGGCGTGGCATGGAGTCGATCAGTCTGTGGCACTGCTCAGGTGTTATGAGAGCCCAGGTTGCTCTGATAGTGGCCTTCAGCTCTTCTGTATTGTTAGGTCTGGCGTATCGCTTCTTCCTCTTCACAATACCCCATAGATTTTCTATAGGGTTATGGTCAGGCGAGTTTGCTGGCCAATTAAGAACAGGGATACCATGGTCCTTAAACCAGGTACTGGTTGCTTTGGCACTGTGTGCAGGTGCCAAGTCCTGTTGGAAAATGAAATCTGCATCTCCATAAAGTTGGTCAGCAGCAGGAAGCAAGAACTTCTCTAAAACTTCCTGGTAGATGGCTGCGTTGACCTTGGACCTCAGAAAACACAGTGGACCAACACCAGCAGATGACAATATAACACCAAACCATCACTGACTGTGGAAACTTTACACTGGACTTCATGCAATGTGGATTATGTGCCTCTCCTCTCTTCCTCCAGACTCTGGGACCTTGATTTCCAAAGGAAATGCTAAATTTACTTTAATCAGAGAACATAACTCAGCAGCAGTCCAGTCCTTTTTGTCTTTAGCCCAGGCGAGACGCTTCTGACGATGTGTCGTGTTCAAGAGTGGCTTGACACAAGGAATGCGACAGCTGAAACCCATGTCTTGCATACGTCTGTGCGTGGTGGTTCTTGAAGCACTGACTCCAGCTGCAGTCCACTCTTTGTGAATCTCCCCCACATTTTTTAATGGGTTTTGTTTCACAATCCTCTCCAGGGTGCAGTTATCCCTATTGCTTGTACACTTTTTTCTACCACATCTTTTACTTCCCTTCACCTCTCTATTAATGTCCTTGGACACAGAGCTCTGTGAACAGCCAGCCTCTTTAGCCATTTAAAGGCGTTTGCAGGTGTTTTGGGTTAATTAGCTGATTAGAGTGTGGCACCAGGTGTCTTCAATGTTGAACCTTTTCACAATATTAAAATTTTCTGAGATACTGAATTTGGGGTTTTTATTAGTTGTCAGTTATAATCATTAAAATTAAAAGAAATAAACACTTGAAATATATCAGTCTGTGTGGAATGAATGTATAAATTAAACAAGTTTCACTTTTTGAATGGAATTACTGAACTAAATCAAATTCTAAATTGATGACCAGCACCTGTACTTTCTAATGTTGTATGACCTATAAAAGAGAGAGGCATGGCTAAAGGCTCATGGGAACTGCAGTTTTCAGTGTCTCAACACACGCAAGCACTTTGTGGTAACAAAAACACATTCAAGTCTACAGTGAGATCACTTGATCCTTCCAAGAACCAAGTCGCCAGCAAGGAACAAGCTGTTCTCAGAATTGGTTAATTGTACTATACACTCTGGCTCAAAGGATATAACTTTGGATTCACATGGGAATGTGTCTATATAACAGAACCCAGCAGACAATGAACTAGACACACACAGATGACAAACCCCAAACAAACTCAGAGGATAAACAAGATATCAGTGCAAAAATACAACTTCCTTCAATCTTCCATTCAACTCCAAGTCGTAAAGAACCCAAATTAAGCAGACAAGAAGAATGCAGCATGCACTGAGCCCACAAAGTGACAGACGTAAAATACACTTTCACTAGTGCAGGAATTCGGCCAATCAGAAAAGGCGGTGGTTGTTTTCCTAAGGGCCCTGGGCAAGGCTGTTGCCCCAAGGTCCCAAGATACACACCCAATCTGGGGGTACATTTAACACCGTGGCCTGCCCAACACGCACTTCCTGATCCTACTGATGCGATGGTGAACCAGTCAGGTCACAATGACCCAACCCCACTCCCTGCACCCACATGGAGGTTGACAAGAAAATAACATGTTTTTGCTAAATTGAAAATGACCTACATTTTATATCAGGCCTTCATTTGACCTACATGTAATGTGAGGGCTTCATTAGACTGACATAAAACCGACAAATCATCATATCAATGTTGCATAAAACGGACTGCAATTCAAAATAAATTAAAAAGGGTTTTGGAATATCAAACCGATCGCAGCACACCTGCAGCATAATAATTATATCAAGTCACATCAGTTTGGAGTCGGGCTCTGCTTCACTAATAGCTTAAAACTGTCCAGATTTCAAAAGCTGCAGGGATCTTGGATTAACCTCTATAAGTCATCCATCTCCTGACAGACAGACATACCCTTCGCTGTACGCTGCGGCATGCACTTCTCTTTTCCTACTAGAAACCACTTCTAACTACATTGCACTGACATTACTGAAGGATCCGTATGTCGAATGTATTGTCCGTGTGGAATCTAGGTGAATTACAGCAACAACAGTTGTTGCAATTCATCAATAACATTTTGATGCAAAAGGTTATTGACGTCAATGAGTCTTGAGGGGTTGCCAAGCCATTCCCAAACAATGTCTAATGTACCAGTCGCTGTCTAAAGTCCAGACAACTGACAATCTACAAAGGACAGGTCATCCCACCAAATTCAGACCAAGACGTGATTGAAAGATGCTCACAGAATTCTCACAGAACCCCTGGGTAACATCTAGTATCTACAGGCTTCTCGTTACAATCAATGTTAAAGTGCATGAATCAACGGTCAGAAAGGGACTGCAAACCTGGGCTACATGGGAGGTCAGGATGAAAGAAGACAATGCTCTCTAAAAAAGAATATCAAGGCATGACTGATGTATTCCAGACAACACCAGGGTTTAGACCCAAACTGCTGGTACAATGATCTCTGAATTCTATATCATACCAGAGAATTCTTGAGAAGAATGTAACACCATCTTCTGCTGAAGCTCAAATGAACTTGGATCATGCCACAGGACAATGATCCAAGACACACAACCAAATATACAACAGAATGGCTCAAAAAGAAGAAATTAAGGCTTTTTGGATGACCAAGAAAACCCCACAATTCTATGTTAATGAAGCCTGCACCACGTGCAAGAAAGCCCTCAAACACGACACACCTGAAGCAGTGTAGAGAAGACTGTGCTCAAATCCCCCTGTCAATGTAAGAGACGGACCGTCAGATACAAGAAACAGCTTCATAAAGTTATTTCAGCTAAATGGGGCAACACCATCTACTGCAACTAGGGTTGTATTTAAATTCTCCACACTATGAAAATACCTTTCAGTTGAGGAAGAAATTAGTGCAGCCAGTGTCATTTATTTAATTGAGTTACCTTAATCTGTCATTAGTATTGCAGTAAAACTTACATTCCCAAAGGTCTAAATATGTTTGTTTTTTTAAAACAATAGTGTCCTTTCCAGGGGTGCACTTTATCACATGTATAGTTGACCAACAGAAAAAAGCCTATAAAAAATAACCTTTGGATCAGCGTCTGCTGACTAAATAAAATGTAATTTTCCCTTGACTATTTCCAGCTATATCCGTGTACAGATCTTAGACTTAGCTATTTTTTGTTAGCACAGTGTTGATGTTGTTGTTGGCTAAGGTTTAATTCCGTACCTTAGACATAAACTAATGACGCTTGTGGTTACGTCTTGAAAGGAGAAAAGCAAGTCTGAATGCGCCAATATCGTAGTGGTAAACCTCAAATCCGGGAGACATTATTTAACAGCCTACTCAATCTCTTTAAAACAAAAGGGACATTGTGTTGTGTCAGGTCAAGCTGTCCCAGGTCCATGTCGGTGCTTCATAACCAGCTATGCAAAAGCCTTGACTGTTCTTCGGCATCACAGAGTACATTCAAATCATTCTGGAACAATTGACAGTTGAATGGTGACCTGCTGCGCTGTGTTTAACCAAAAAGATTTAGCAAAAGGTTAACATGGAACTTGAAAAAACTCAAATAGTCGGTTTCGTTAATAGCTGGCATTTATTTTGGTGTGTATAACACACCATGAACTTCCACATATTTGCCATGAAAGATGAGCTTGTGGTTAATAAAAACACCAATCCCGGCTTCAGTAGGCCTGCAGGGTGGCAAATTGACAACCTGACTGGAGGGAAGTGTCAGCTGACACGGATGAAGGTGGCAGCTGCGTCATAGGGTTTCTTGTCAAATAAAACTGATGACATTTCTATTGACTTCGGGAAATTAAACTGCTGTCCTAATAGGCTTGATGTTATTACCATTTGTTAACTTTATACTGAGGTCGATCCATATGTCTTGATTCAACTTAATGCCTGGTAATGGCAATGGGATGATTGCCCAAATTAAGTCGGGGTTAATAGATCAATATATCAATGATACATCGCATCATATACATGAATGCCTGGTGAGGTACTGTTTTGAAAGTACTGTCAAGTGCTTTACTTGTATCCAGATTCCGGCCAACCTGTTAAGGCAAAAGACTCTCGGGGGGGGGGGGGGGGGGGGGGGTCTGCAATGGACTTCACATGCTGGAAAACTGCAGTAAGACTAGACAGCATCGTGAACACAAAAAAAACCGAGAACTTACCACATATGTTGAACCATTTTCACCCGAACGAACTTCCGTTTCGGGAATGGAGAAATGCATTTTATATTTTAGATAGTCGAACTGGACGACAGGTCCACTATTCAGGATGAAAACGCCACCACAAATCTAGACGAAAGTCTACGGCGATTGCTTGATAACTATAATCATAGGATGGACGAAGAAAGTGGTCTTGCACTCTTCCGCTTTCAGTCGGTAATCCACGGTGTTCCGTTCGTTGTACAATATGAAGCGACGAAAAACGTCTGATTTGTTTATCTTACAATTCCTGCGGCAATGTAGACTTCTAAATTAGTATAAAACTTCTCCCACGTCAGTGCCCTAAACTTTTCCCCACTACCGTCCCCGTAGCAGCCATGTTGCAGATGTAGGTAATTTCACCTTCATTGTTAGCTGTACCATTCTTTCTTCGTCCCTGTGCGTGTAGAAGTCCAAAAAACATTCACTGTTGGGTCTGTTACAACAGCAACCAGTTTCCAATTCGTGCTCACAATTCAATTCACTTGCGTAATCAACAGAACTCTCGGATGAAAGGGCGCAGTTTGCTCCAGAATCCCTCGTCACTGCCCTAAATGGTACACACGTCTGAGAGAAAACAGGCACAGATGTGTTGTATTGTTTTTGCTTTTTTCTGGGTCTTGACGTTTCCCAAAATAGAATGCATTGACGAGCAAGCAGTTCGGCCAACAGTCGGGATGTGATCCAAACAATCAACAAAAAACTGGCTACATTGCAGCTGTTAAGCAATAATGTATCGGAAGTGTATCAAATAGCTCAAGAAGCATTGCAACAGCCCTCGAGTCCAAGCCATTTCTGAGAGAGGGGACAACATTCATTTAAAGCATTATACATTCATGATTTGCATAATTTTAACTAACTTAAAATATATAATTTTGTTTTAGCGATTACGACAAACGAACACGAATCTTTCGAACAACATAATCCAGTAATCACTAGATCGTTAACTATCTTCCTATCGTTTTTTGACGCTTTACTGGTAATGGTATGTTCCAGAAAGCGTCAGCACAGTCTGACGATGGTGCTTTAGAGCAGATGTGAAGTCGTTCTTTTTAGCAGATGCGTTCCAGCTTACTTCAGTGCCCAATGAAAATGTTTGCTTTGTTGTATCATAATTATTACAAAAAACTGTTAAATACTTGTATATGTATATTATATATTGCATAGTTTTTATGTTCCGGTCTACTTTATGGGTGGCTCACCCATTAACTCAATTGTAAAGGTAGGCCAATGCGAAAAGGTTGCGCAAAATGTAATGTCATGACGCATTGGTTCCTCCAAACACTAATTTTTCCTTTCATATTTTAGTTTTTCCTCATTAGCGTGAACATTTTAACATGCACAATACACATCATGTGTGGAAAAAAATAACCAAAGGTATTTTGACATTTAAATCTAACACATGCTTACTGGTAAAAAAGGAACGAGTGAAGGACATTAGTTATTAGAATGTGTGTTGAGACCGGGTGAGACAATTTGGTTTTATAGGCCTATCACATGCCTATATCCTATCCTGTATGGTCACATGACTTGCACCGTCAAAAATGAAAGCTGGATGCAGCCAGCAACAGAATGCAGAAGCGGTCTTATTTATCGTTCATTTGTGCTTATTTGGTGGTTACCAACTGACTGAATTACAGGTAAGGGGACGTTTGGGTTATCAACCCAGTGGTGAATTGCTACAACATATCAGACATCCGCTACAGTGAATGCGGTTGATACGGTAGGTCGGTGTTGTTGTTAAAGCCGACCTGCTGCAGGAATCGGAGTCATTGTTTATACCCTTTGGATGTGTTTCGGTGCAACACTGTTCTGTAAATTGTAACTGATACGATAATAAATACATAGGGCTGGTACATGTAACTACACTATAATAATAGCCTAATATCCCTGCTTAAAAGGAAATACATAGCCTAATAGTCTGCGCTATAGACTACTGACTGAGATTTATGGCTTGAATCTATTGGTCAAAAGATGACTGGACTGGAAGATGTATTTGGTTTATTGTTAATAAAGGCGTAGTTAAACACTCGTGTCGTTGTTAATCAACAACAGATATGTCATCTCTGCAACGGGACAGTGCAGAACGGCACCGCAACGGGACAGTTCTGTTCCAGGTCTGGCGGTTTGATTGACGGGCGCTGCTGCCTGCGGGGAAAGGAAAACACCAGCAATGTTGTCTACGTCATCGGGTAGGAATCTGTTGTGCTTTGTCTAGGATTTTTGTTATCTTAAGCTGTTGATGATCTGGGGGACCAACAGAACTGCCCATACAACAAACACTGTTTTATAACAGTAACATCAGACATGCATCAAATGCTTAGTCACTTAATATCTCATTTTCAATGTATATGCATTTGTTGTTTTATTGTGTCTTAAACTATTAATTCCACTACGTTCCACTGTCAGGTTGGATCTGTCAAACTGCTCCCTAAGTCATGTTGAGAACCTTCAAGAGGCATCCACTGCTGCAATGATGTATGGGAAAGAAACGACCACCTTCATACATCAGTATATCCCTGTCATGTTAATGTATTTAATAGGTCTTTGTCAGTCACTGTCTTTATGCTCATCTTCCACAGAGATCTCTCAATGAACCTCCTTCTGACTCTGGATGATTCGCTGTTTGAAGGCTTTATCCAGTTAGGGAGCCTGTATGTGCAATTACATGATTATTAACTATTTATGGTGCCATATTAGAATTCAGTCAGAAATTAACTGAATAATTCTATTCATTTTTTTGTCTTACGACTTGGTAAGGATTCTTCCTTCCAACCTGGTCTGCCCAGGTGGCAATGCATCGTGGGAGAAGGTGGAGGTCAAAGGGGAGACTGTTCTTTGCGAAGGACAGAAGGACATCTGCAACCAGACTGGACATCTGTGTAAGTTACTGGCTTAGTGAACTATGAAGGGAATAAGGTGCTGTTTGGGATGGATCCACTCTTTAAGGCCAAGGGTTGCAAGATGGTTGTTAATGTTTTGAATAAAGAACAGCAAAGTCCTCATTCCTACTATTTAGAACACGTATAACAGTGGTTGGATGGATTCCACCAAGCACCTGTTCTCAATACAGGACATTTTGGGACTGGTTAGGCAGGTTAGCCAAAGTGTTAAGAACCTTGGGCCAGGTTAAAGTGGCTACACCAGGGCTGGGGGGGTTATAACAGGCACGGTGCTACACCAGGGCTGGGGGGGTTATAACAGGCACGGTGCTACACCAGGGCTGGGGGGGTTATAACAGGCACGGTGCTACACCAGGGCTGGGGGGGTTATAACAGGCACGGTGCTACACCAGGGCTGGGGGGGTTATAACAGGCACGGTGCTACACCAGGGCTGGAGGGGTTATAACAGGCACGGTGCTACACCAGGGCTGGGGGGGTTATAACAGGCACGGTGCTACACCAGGGCTGGGGGGGTTATAACAGGCACGGTGCTACACCAGGGCTGGGGGGGTTATAACAGGCACGGTGCTACACCAGGGCTGGGGGGGTTATAACAGGCACGGTGCTACACCAGGGCTGGGGGGGTTATAACAGGCACGGTGCTACACCAGGGCTGGAGGGGTTATAACAGGCACGGTGCTACACCAGGGCTGGGGGGGTTATAACAGGCACGGTGCTACACCAGGGCTGGGGGGGTTATAACAGGCACGGTGCTACACCAGGGCTGGGGGGGTTATAACAGGCACGGTGCTACACCAGGGCTGGGGGGGTTATAACAGGCACGGTGCCACACCAAGGCTGGGGGGGTTATAACAGGCACGGTGCTACACCAGGGCTGGGGGGGTTATAACAGGCACGGTGCTACACCAGGGCTAGTGGGGGCAGTTCATCCCCCCTCAAGCATTTTAGTATTTAAAAAATCTGAACTGCCTTATTATTCTGAAGTCATGAAAATCTAAAATTTTCTTAGCCCACCCATGTATTGGTCAAGCTTCTCTTTAGCCCAAAATCTTGACGCCATGCCTGCCTGAGCAAGACAGTTCACCCTGTAGCAGTGGTAGGTGCAGTTCACCCAGTAGCAGTATTAGGTGCAGTTTACCCTGTAGCAGTGGTAGGTGCAGTTTACCCTGTAGCAGTGGTAGGTGCAGTTCACCCTGTAGCAGTATTAGGTGCAGTTTACCCTGTAGCAGTGGTAGGTGCAGTTCACCCTGTAGCAGTATTAGGTGCAGTTTACCCTGTAGCAGTGGTAGGTGCAGTTCACCCTGTAGCAGTATTAGGTGCAGTTTACCCTGTAGCAGTGGTAGGTGCAGTTCACCCTGTAGCAGTATTAGGTGCAGTTCACCCTGTAGCAGTGGTAGGTGCAGTTCACCCTGTAGCAGTGGTAGGTTCAGTTCACCCTGTAGCAGTGGTAGGTGCAGTTCCCCCTGTAGCAGTGGTAGGTGCAGTTCACCCTGTAGCAGTATTAGGTGCAGTTTACCCTGTAGCAGTGGTAGGTGCAGTTCACCCTGTAGCAGTGGTAGGTTCAGTTCACCCTGTAGCAGTGGTAGGTGCAGTTCCCCCTGTAGCAGTGGTAGGTGCAGTTCACCCTGTAGCAGTGGTAGGTGCAGTTCCCCCTGTAGCAGTGGTAGGTGCAGTTCACCCTGTAGCAGTGGTAGGTTCAGTTCACCCTGTAGCAGTGGTAGGTGCAGTTCCCCCTGTAGCAGTGGTAGGTGCAGTTCACCCTGTAGCAGTGGTAGGTTCAGTTCACCCTGTAGCAGTGGTAGGTGCAGTTCCCCCTGTAGCAGTGGTAGGTGCAGTTCACCCTGTAGCAGTGGTAGGTGCAGTTCCCCCTCCAGCAGTGGTAGGTGCAGTTCCCCCCTCTAGTTTTCAAAATGTTATGTTTTTTTATCACCCCAAAAAGATTTAATTTGTACCAGATCTGGACCTCAGGCCTTACACTGCCCACTCAGGCTGTACAGGGTTATATTATTAATAATTGGTCCCAGGTCACAGCTGTAAATAATAATCTATTCTTGGCATAAATACCTGGTTAAATAACTGTATTGTTAATGTTCTTTTAGTAATGTTATATTTTCTCTTTAAGATACGTAGTATAATGTTTCCTAATTCTCCATAACATGGCTTCCACTATAGCATTGACCTGCCCTGAGAACTCCCTCTGTTCTGCCGATGGTCCTGGTTTATTTCAGTGTGACTGCGTCGAAGACTTTCATGGGTACAAATGCCTACGAGAGGTGTGTCAGTACAACATATTATTCCAGTAATAAGCTTTAGAGCTAGGCTAGGTCCATGTAGTTTAGTGGTATATATCACCACTGAAAGGTGTCATATATAACACATATATATTTGAGAAGATTATCAGTAACAATGTTGATTAGTTGTTGAAGAGTCAGAATGAGATTGTCTTTGTGAGGCGGTCTGTTTTCTGTTGGTAACATATTGAGAATGTCTTCATGATGTGGTCTGTTTTCTGTTGGTAACAGGGACAGTTCCCAATAATCCAGGTCTTTGGGCCTCTAGGGGCCTCTGCATTTCTGGTCTCTATCCTGCTATGGGTTACCCAGAGACGCAAGGCCAAATTGGTCTGAGGTTCTACCCACTTCCCTAGTCTGAGGCCTGTTCCTGGGACTCTATGGAAGATACTGATTAATGAAATGACTGGGGAAATGCTGACACACTGGACTGTGGACACCAGACTCCAAGGCACTGACCAGTTAGCCCTTCCTTGGCCCCAACCACCACACAGATCAGCATCTATCAGCTTCAAAGCAGATGATCTCAGGTGAACTGACAAGCATTCGTGCTTATTTGATTTTGAAAGGATTTTGGAGATGTGGATGAGGTAAAAAACATGTAGGCACAGTTGCTTGTATCGTTTCCTTTTCAGGACACAATCGTATGTTTACATTTATAACCTGTTTTGATATGAAAAGCATACTGACAGAAATGATTCAGCTGCTCCTCATTTACCTAGCGATCAACAGCAACTGGAGAAGATTGTTGTTAGATTTAATAGAGAAAATGTGACTAAGACATTAGGGGTCAGATTCCCTTAAAAAGTCATAGCCCTGGGGTGAAAAGCAATTTCAATATACTCTCTTCTCAGCATGTTTTTAAAGCCGGAGTAAATGGGCTTAACCAAACTGTTAATTGAACAAGGTCAATGAAGCATGTGATGTAACCTTTGCATGCAAATTGTAGTAGCAATAAAATTAAGTATAATATATTTTTTTTTTAACTGATATTTAAATGTACTGTTTGAGTAATGAATTAGGGACAAGAGCAAAGCCAATTGCTTTGCTGAGTGCTGCTAGTGTTGACTGGCTCTTCAGTATATATTCATGCTATCATTCTAGTTGGTTACCTTCTGCATTTAATCTTGGATTAGAAAAATGTGATGTGCTAACTATGGATTTCAGGTATTTGTACTGTTATGTAGAATGAAGTTAAGATATGGTGTAAGAATAAAATAACAGAACAAACTGCCTCATGCTCAGTTCCTATTTAACTCTGGACCTGCTGGTTCTGCCTCACTGACATCCAGTCCTATTTAACGCTGGACCTGCCTCACTGCCATCCAGTCCTATTTAACTCTGGACCTGCTGGTTCTGCCTCACATCCAGTCCTTGCTGATTTTGATGTCCCACAAAAGCCCTCTGGTTTACAATGGCAGCATGACGAACAACTATTAGGGGAAAACACTCACTTCTTCCAGCAAGCTTGCAGGGCTCTGATAGTGTAATTTATAGAGAATAGTCTAAGGCTCTGATAAAATAGTGCACTATACAGAAAATAATACTCCAAGGCTCTGATAAAATAGTTGACTATATATAGAGAAAAATATTCTAAGGCTCTGATAAAATAGTGCACTATACAGAAAATAATACTCCAAGGCTCTGATAAAATAGTTCACTATATATAAAAATATGCACCAATGGATAATAATAATTGCAAATAACACACAGCAACTATATAAAAAGCATTAACCAGTTGAGATATCCATTTATTACATGCCAAAAGCACTGAGTGAATGTGTTCAGATTAGACACGCTGTTTAGTAGACACGCTGTTTTTGCTTGAGGCCAGACCAGCCACCCTGTTCCTGGAGAGACCAGGGGTAGAAGATGAATACCCCAAATCAGAATTTATTGTGTTGAATTTAATAAAGACCAGAACTGAGATGGACTAAATAAAACACTCCAGGTCTTCCAGTGGTGTTAAAACAGAAACCTGTGACCCTTGGTCCTGACCATACGATGGATGCAGCCTAGCAGGTAAAAACACTGAGCCAGAACCAGACTTCCAGTCCGACAGCCCTTTTCTACTCACTGGCAAGCTACTAAGAATGGGGGCAGGTGTCTAGCAGGCCTACACATTCTCAGTGATGTGCCAAAATGGAGGTCAGAAAAGGGCAGGTCCAACTGGAGCCCTTGACAGTGGCCGGGCCCTGGTAGTGTACTACAGAGGGAATAGAGTGCCATTGGGGCCACAGTGTCACCAGCATCACTCCCCTCTCCTCATTGGTCCACGTTTTTGACCCGAAGTACGACCGGAACCGAAGTGCAGGGGATCATGCCCAGATCTGTGATGACCAGGTCAACAAAGTCCGGCGGCGTGACATCATAGACCAGGTTCAACAGCCCCAGAGTGCTGAGGTCATGCCAGTCCTCCAGCTGGGTTTTCCCCTTCCGGGTCACCATCAGCTCATCAGGGTCGTCTGACGGGAAACGACGGGACATGTCAATGTTCAGAAATAGTATTCAACTAAAAATGTTGATGGTCGAAGTACAAATCCACATCTGTGGACTAGAATTAGCCAAATTCAGAGAGTAGAATGTTTTATCCATTAGTTTAACGAATTTGGTTTTCGGGACTCCTAAGAGTACGTGTTTAGTTCATTTGGAAAACGCAGCTCTAACAGCTTTAGGAAGACAAAAATATATTGTGATTTTTTTTATTTACATGACAATTAACTGAAGGTAGTTCAACTAGTGAGTCACATTACCAAGCTCGTTGGACACAAAAGAGTCAGTCTGCACCCTTTCGCAGAACTTGTAGGTCTCGCAGCAGACCAGGACAGGGACGTTGAAGGCCCGGGCCACCAGAGCGATTTGAGACGTCCCCACGCGGGACATTACGTACCCGTTAGCCAGCAGGGCATGGGCACCCAGGAACACCTTTGAAACCTGTTTAACCATTAATCACAACAGTGAAATGGAAACATTTGTAGGCATACATACTAACATAGTTCAGGCAATGCCATTTCCTGTTCAACAGGCCGATGTTCCCGCCCACCTCAGGGAGCACATAGGACAGGGCAGAGATGAGGACGTAGGTACAGCTGATGCCAATCTGTACCAGGCGCCTCAGAGCCTCCCTCCCCTCCAGCCTGGGCCGGCTGTCCACGACAATCACGCGGAACTTCCTGTTCTTGTCAAACGCCTCGCAGAGTATGTGGTTCACCAGGGACGAGCTACGAAAGAGACAAGAGACAGTGCTGAGTACTAACCTGGTCCCAGATATGCAATGGAGGCACAGAAGGGAGAGACTTGAGTACCGTCATTACTGGCTTTTAAATCAACATCCAAACAGCTTTTCTCAAGACTCAATTTTTTAAACCCCACATGGGCTCGCAAGGCTTGGTTTGGGCAAACACTGCCCTAATGTGGCACAAGACTTAAAGACTGGACAGATTATACAGAGGAAGTCAGACAGGACAGGAAGTGAGACTGTTACCATCCATAAACTAGAATGACGTCTCCGTCGCTGATCTTCTCTATGGCATATTTGGAGATGGCCTTGGCCGCCAGAACAACCTTCTCATCAATGTACTTGTCTATACACTCCAGCAGCTTGGTCTTCGCCTGTGGACAGAGACACAGTGACCCATATACAATCAGTGACACACACACGTAACGCTGACCTAAGACTTAACCCAGCCCTAATGGCTAACCTTAACCCATAACACCTAAACCTGAATGAAATCCAATGCTAGCACTAACCCCAGTTATGAGTCTGACCTTGAACCTAAACAAACTAAGTCCTCAACAAAAGGTCCTGAAATGGCAGGTTTTTTATGTTTCACTATCTTTGTGAGGACAAACGGTTCGATCATTTAAAACTAAAACCCACCCACACACCCAAACTCACCTCCTCCTCTTTGTACTGACTAGGAATATTGGAAATTTCTTTCTTGATGTACTTTATAGCGTTGCCCATGCTTGCAGACAGGGGGCGACACTGGTTAAGGAAACTGAAAAGACAAAACACCACATTAATTTTCAAGGCCTGTTCTGATTGGTTGAAATCATCATCTTAGATCATTTTAGGAGTTGTAGTACAGAATACAGAAACGCAGATGTGTTTGTTTTTGTAGTCAAGCTAATATAGATGTATGAATGACTGGTCCCCTCCTGTAAGTTAACCTAGTGTCCATATAGATACACCCATCTACTATCTGGTAGGACCTTTTGCCTCCAAAACAGCCTGAATTATTTGATGCATGTATTCAACATGATACTGGACAGAACAGGGTTGCCATAAAGGAGCATCTGCTAAATTAGAAATGTAGAAACACCTGATGTAGGGCTTTAGCTTGTTGACCAGGTCTCTGGACAGCTCCTCATTGGGAGGTGTGGAGTAGTCCATAATAACCTGCACAAACAGACAGGAAGCCAGGCAGCCAGGCAGGCAGCCAGGCAGGCAGCGGTTAGCTGGGATGAAACCGGTAAATGTAGGACAGCTTGAAAAGAAACAACAGCTATGATGAATCCATACACATCAACACACAGCTAGTTCCGTTGTAAGAGCAGGTCTGGGGTCAGCCTTTGTAAGGTACCTGTTTAAAAGCATGCAGCAGGGCTACAGAGCGAGCGTTGGATCCAGTCACGATCCCCTGGGAGTACTGCAGACCCAGACGCACAATGGAGGGGTGGATCACTGAGGAGGGAATGCTGATCACACAGACAGCAGCAGTCAATCAATGATCACATCACTGAACCAATCAATAATCTGTTGACCAGGCCCAACCAATCATCATCAATCCTACCCTAGAAAGACCACTGAAAAAGGTTGGATAGACAGGTATTACCTCAGTGTCTGGGTGAGGGCCAGACACACATTACCTTAGTGTCTGGGTGAGGGCCAGACACACATTACCTTAGTGTCTGGGTGAGGGCCAGACACACATTACCTTAGTGTCTGGGTGAGGGCCAGACACACATTACCTTAGTGTCTGGGTGAGGGCCAGACACACATCACCTCAGTGTCTGGGTGAGGGCCAGACACACATTACCTCAGTGTCTGGGTGAGGGCCAGACACACATTACCTTAGTGTCTGGGTGAGGGCCAGACACACATTACCTTAGTGTCTGGGTGAGGGCCAGACACACATTACCTCAGTGTCTGGGTGAGGGCCAGACACACATCACCTCAGTGTCTGGGTGAGGGCCAGACACACATTACCTCAGTGTCTGGGTGAGGGCCAGACACACATTACCTCAGTGTCTGGATGAGAGACAGACAGGAAGTTACCTGAGAAGCTGGGTGAGAGGGGCTTTGCGGCTGTACTGGTGCAGATGTGAGAACAGGCTGACTTTGTAGCCGTAGTCTGACCTCAGTGGGATCTGAAACACACAGACACGAATCTCAGAGGTCAATAGAGGATAGATCACAAACCTGCACAGCAATCCATCCTATGGTCCTACTTGCTGCAGGTCAGCAAATCGATGTCTGTCTCAGAACGTTTCCTTGCTGCCAGGTTACAGCAGGTCACTAAGACAGTTGCCATGGTCACACCATCAAACAAAACAAACTGCTGTATAAATAACCAGTCAACATCACACAAAGTGGACGCCAGACCTTGAACCCTGGTACCTTTTTGGCGGAGCTGTGCGGTCGTGTCTGAAAGAAACGTAAGGTACAGAGAGGAAACATCCAGTAAGGCACGAGGAGTGAGGTCAGTGGGGGAGGTTTGACGGGTTTCCTGACAACATCACTGTGTCGTCCTTAGCAGGACCCCTCATGTCTACTGAAACCAGGTGTTTCATATTGTTGGCTATAGAGGAATTAGATGTTGATTTGGGGTGGGGACACCCAGCCTGGAAATAATCCGGTAAAAATACCGACAATCGACAGAGATTGATTAGCCTCAGTGGCACCGGTGAGTTTGCCATGCAGTGGGTCTGCCATGCAGTGGGTCTGCCATGCAGTGGGTATGCCATGCAGTGGGTCTGCCATGCAGTGGGTCTGCCATGCAGTGGGTCTGCCATGCAGTGGGTATGCCATGCAGTGGGTATGCCATGCAGTGGGTATGCCATGCAGTGGGTATGCCATGCAGTGGGTATGCCATGCAGTGGGTCTGCCATGCAGTGGGTCTGCCATGCAGTGGGTCTGCCATGCAGTGGGTCTGCCATGCAGTGGGTCTGCCATGCAGTGCTCGGAAAAAGAAAGCATCCTGTACTGTAATCCTCTAGCATAACCCTCTATTGTAATCCAAATACAACATAAGAACCAACCTGCTGTCTCTCCAACTTCTTGGCCAGTCTTTTCACCACTGCAGGGTCGTCCACTTGGACGTGTTCCGGAAGTCTCTTCACAACTAGTGAACATGAGTAACATCACAGCACCTCCTTGAAAGTAACATCAATCTGTTTTTTCAGATGGCGATATAATTAGAACAGGCCAGATTAGGGAGGCAGCAGTGCTGGTGACTGGTCATGTTGAACTGCCCCCTAAATTCCAGCCTGGCAGACAATAACATTCTGTCAAATGATTCTGTGCGTTTATGTGAAGCAGCAACACAGTTCAACTGGCCCGGTCAGGGTCAGGGTGAATACGTGTTGGGTGCAGCAGTTGTACCTGGGTTGAGGTCACTGGCTGGGGCCTTGGTCTTGCTGCTGCTGGATGAGCCCTGCTGTTTAGAGGCCCTGTCAGCCTCCTGCCTTGCTCTCCTCTCAGCCTTCAGCTCAGCTTTGCTCTTAGCAGGCTTGTCTGCCGGGGAGGGAGCCCCTGAGGAGGAGTGGGAGGGAGCCCCTGAGGAGTGGGAGGGAGCCCCTGACGGGGGCACTGGTATCGGTGCTGAGGCAGGCACTGCAGAGGAAAAAGACATGAACAGAACCACTGGATGAATGCTGGAACAGGACTGACTGTTCATTCATTAATGGGACCATTGGATGAATGCTGGAACAGGACTGACTGTTCATTCATTAATGGGACCATTGGATGAATGCTGGAACAGGACTGACTGTTCATTCATTAATGGGACCATTGGATGAATGCTGGAACAGGACTGACTGTTCATTCATTAATGGGACCATTGGATGAATGCTGGAACAGGACTGACTGTTCATTCATTAATGGGACCATTGGATGAATGCTGGAACAGGACTGACACTTCATTCATTAATGGGACCATTGGATGAATGCTGGAGCAGGACTGACTGTTCATTCATTAATGGGACCATTGGATGAATGCTGGAGCAGGACTGACTGTTCATTCATTAATGGGACCATTGGATGAATGCTGGAACAGGACTGACTGTTCATTCATTAATGGGACCATTGGATGAATGCTGGAACAGGACTGACTGTTCATTCATTAATGGGACCATTGGATGAATGCTGGAACAGGACTGACTCTTCATTCATTAATGGGACCATTGGATGAATGCTGAAACAGGACTGACTGTTCATTCATTAATGGGACCATTGGATGAATGCTGGAACAGGACTGACTGTTCATTCATTAATGGGACCATTGGATGAATGCTGGAACAGGACTGACTGTTCATTCATTAATGGGACCATTGGATGAATGCTGGAACAGGACTGACTGTTCATTCATTAATGGGACCATTGGATGAATGCTGGAACAGGACTGACTCTTCATTCATTAATGGGACCATTGGATGAATGCTGAAACAGGACTGACTGTTCATTCATTAATGGGACCATTGGATGGATGCTGGAACAGGACTGACTGTTCATTCATTAATGGGACCATTGGATGAATGCTGGAACAGGGCTGACTGTTCATGCATTAATGGGACCATTGGGGGAATGCTGGAACAGAACTAATGACTAACCTAGCTGTTTTAAAATACTTGTTTTATAGAAGTTTCAGCTAAGAATAAAATAGGAGCTAATGGTTTTACTAATCAGACAATGCTATTGACAATTAAAACAGTTGGCACAGGACACATACTGTAGATACAATCAGGTTTAAAGACTTAGCTAGCACTAAAGGATGGAAAGACCTCTCATCTGTGTAGTCCAGGAGAAAGGTTTGATAACATAGGTAATCATATGCATATTGTTAGGTTCTATTTTCAAAGCAGCCAGTAAAAGGACAGTTACTTGAAATATTATCCAATTCTGAAATGCTGCATTGTGATGGCAATGAGAGGCGATTTTCAGGTGGGTGTAGCTTGAGTCTTACATCACACAGAGTAGCTCTATGGTACCAGGACGGATATTACCTTTCTGTGTTGGGGACTGTGTTGACAGCACCTGTGATGCAGACAAGGGGTCAAGAGTCTTTTCTCTCCCACTTTTTTCAGACGAACCCTTGTCATCCTTCTTTTCTTTCTGTTTCTTCTGCTGTTTTTTCTCTTTTCTCAGCCGTTGCTTTTCCTCTTTGGTCAGCTCCTTCTCTTCATTCTACAGGTAACGATTAAACCAAATGGAGGAGGCCATGTTGAACCATATCGGCATTGAGAATTACGTCCATGTTCTCTGATTTTGAATAATTTGTTATACTAAGTGGTCTCCGTATCTTTCCGTTTAGGTATTACTTACCTTTGCGCGTACTATTTCATTTTTCCTTTCAGGGCCATCTGTAACAGATTGAATACAGCGTCACCATGGTGGCATGACGGGAATGTACGGACAGAGCATCTTCATGCTACAAGCTAGCCAGTAGTTTACTAGCTAGTTAACCAGTATGACCGATAAGGGATCAAGTTAAACTCCTGGATAAATCAGTATTTAGGCGGAGAAAAGCAGTTATATCTACGGTATCCTCTGCCCTGAATCTGGAAAATACTTTAGTGTTACTATTCTATTAAGACTACTTTATAGTCCATGTGTGTTTTAAATGTTTTACACTGGTTCATGTATCAAACACTATGGATGATGCAATATAAATCGGCAACATGTAACGGTGGTGATTCAGTTGACTAAAGCCACACGATAGCTACCACGGCATTACCATCACTTCGCTAGCCAGTTAGTTAGCAATGCTAACAACAACTTCAACACACATTGACCGATGTAACAAGCTGACATTCACCACAAGTCGCACAAGCTACCACGTTAGCTTCTACCGGGATATTCTACCTGAACGGTAAATATAACTATTCTATATAAAGTGTGTTGACAGCTGTCACTTTTACAGACTCACTTGCTTCTCCACAGTCCGCCATGTTTACGATAGCTTCAGCAGGAAGTGGCAGGAACTTCACGCATTCAACTCAGAACTGGTGTGAGGGGAAATCAGGAGTGCCCTCTGGCGGCTGAACTGCCTGGGTCGACAAGCGCCTTCAAGTCAAGCACTTGTTGAGGGAATGTTCATCCTTAACTCTAAAACATTTATATGGCCAAACATTTTTTCCGACTTTATAAAATCCGTCCTTCAAATCCCTCATTTAAAGAAATATTTTAAGTCTAGTCAGCTCCAATAATAGAATTAGAAACGGCTTTTATTTGCATTCTATGGGTTTAATGAAGTACTAGACAAAACATGATGTGATTAGTAACTGGAAGCGATATTTGAAGTTCTCCTGTGCTCCTTAAGCACTTGTAGGACTAGTTTCCCCAGACACAGTCCAGGACTTAAAATAAACCCTCATTGTGAGCTCTCCATTGTGCTGTCCGTTGAGTTTAGTCCAAGATTTGGTTTCTGTTTCTAGCAAGCCAGCCCTCGGTTTGCTGCCTAGCATACCAAATAACAAATATATATATATATATGTATTTAAAACATATCACTGTACACCTGTCTTTTTAGCCGCCAGTAGTTTCTGTATTAAAACGGATGTTTTTCACAACAATAATTACATATTTTCCTAATTAACCATTGTTTTTCGAGAGTGTTTCGAGAATTCATGGGACAGCGTGGAACATCATTTAAAGAGGGGGATCAGATGCCCAGAAGCCCAAACAACGAATGTTTCTATATTATAAATTTAGATGTGTGAAACTCATATTCCTTAAGTGTTTAGTATCTTTAATTAATGTACAGCTTGTTTGTTAAATGTAAAGGCAGGACAGGCCCTCTATATTCATTTGCATTGAGCTAACGCCAAAAGGAGTCTCTATCATATTTACATATTACATTTTCATAACAACATATTTATAAAAAAAAAATTTAGAACCATTTCAATCTTCAATATTTTATTATTTTCGAACAGAACATAAAAATCAGCACCACACAAATACTTTAAAAGTAACCGATGTGTACAAAAAAAGACAGTACATTTACTTGGCTTCAGACACAAAGGCATGCAGCAGTTTTAGTCTACATCTGCTACTCTGTCTTTCATTTCTGTTGTCAGTGTCTGTCTGCTGACTGAATGCACCACGCAGTAGCTGGTTGAAGGGGACCAAACCTCACTGAAACACCTGACTTGGTTCCGTTTGACCAGCCACAGCATGGTGTGCTGCTTCAGGATGAGAGGTAGGACAGGACAGAGAGAGACAGAGACAGAGAGGAGAGATGAAATAGAAGTGCAGAGCGGGAGAGAGAGGAGTGCAGAAAATGGGGGGTGGAGGGAGAAGAGACAAACAAGGGTGTGGAGAGAGAGAGGAATAAAGAAGGTGAAGATAATAGTGAAGAGGATATTTTGGATCCATGATGTCAGGGACCAGAAACGTCCTCTTGTCCCTTACCTGTTTAGGGGAGAGAGAGAGAGTGAGGTCAGTAAAGAACACAACTTGGCTTGAGTTATGACACGGGACCATGGAAAGGGGATATCAATTGATATGGAGTGGCTGTCATCATCCACACTACAGTGTTTCTGAGTACTATTAAAACTGGAAACGGATCAGGCCATTAATGCTGGCCAATCAGTTGGTGGAGTGGACAGACATTGAGACAGTGATGTTACCAAGCAGAGTAGACCTCTCCTACACAACAAGGTACAACCAGCCAATCATGTTTCACCCAACACGTCTCACCACAAATCACAGCCCTTCTACTAACCACTCCCCCTGTTTACTAATCCCTGCCCCTGTTGCTATAACAGGGGACAGCTGTTCTGTCCATCCCCCTGTCTGTCATCTAAAAAGCTCGGCAGGATTTGTCCTCTGGGTCACTGGCTGAAATCAGGTTTCTGTCCCAAATTGCATTCTGCACCCTATGGGCAATAACCATTAGGAGTGGCCTACTGGGGGGAAAGAGTGCCACCTGGAACCCTGCCAGGCTTCTGAAGCTCTATGCCTAATGACCACACGTGTCTGGGCTGAAGGAGACATCATGAGGAAAAGCCTTTTCACCTGTTGGCTGGGACACACACACAGACACACACAGACATACACGCACCAAACCTAATGTGACTATTATATCAAAATATTTTAGATGGCTGTAGGCCTTCTAGACAGTAAAATACATTTGTAGACTCCATTCAGTCATCATGCGGAAGTCTTCTCAGTCTGGCGCTCAAGTCCTCTTGTAACCACACACTTCCTTACATTCCATAACGGGAGTATTCATATGGGGATATAAGGAAGCATGTCTTCACAGGAGGCAACCGCTGGAGCACCTGCTGACCAGCCAGCCAGGAAGAGGACACAAAGCCCTCTTTCATTACCACAGACTCAGAGCAGCGTGAGGGACGCTAACTCAGCCCTAACAGGGGGTAACCGTGAAGAAGACAGGATCGTTTCTGAGGTTCCCTCCATAATCTGTTTAACAAGATGGCTACTATAGCCTTCTGAAGGTTTCATAGAGTATTTACAGCTGTAAGGTTTTGAGTTAGTTAGAATAACAAAAGAAGGAAGGTTGAAAAAGGAGGCTGAAGTCTAATGCCATTCCCTCAAATTGCACATGAAAATACTTTTTCCTTTTAATGGTAGTCAATATTATCAGACGTGTTAAATGGGTAAAGCAGATGTCATATTGGATGACTGCCTGCTTCTCTGTCCCTCATGGAAACCTTAGACAACACATGTTTAAATAACTCACACTGTCAACTACCAAATAAAGGTCACCAGCCATGACATTTGCTCAACATTGTGCAACACATGAAACCAAATAACAAATGAAAACGCAAATGAACAAAACTGGCCAGCTCAAACTGGTGTAGGTATGGACATTGTATAAATTGTTTCACTGTTTCAGAAAATTCACAACAGAATCATAGTCTTTACCTTCTCTGTGATTCACCATGTTGTCAGCATCCCAGCGTCCTCATCATCTCCACTTGTGTGTGTGTGTGTGTGTGTGTGGCGAAGAACCGGCACCGGCTGAGCTAAGTAAGTAGGCCATGCAGTTGTCCCTATTCTAAACAGATGAGATTTCACTGAAAAACGCTGGCTTCAAATACGCCTCTTCTCTTCTCTGCATTAAGTTCTAAGAACCTTGATAGAATTCAAACTTGCAAGAATCTATAAGCCAAACCAACAGCCGAATATAACATGGTCTCCTGGAATCCAAGTCATACCTCACCTGACAGAAGCACCACTTCACAACTCTACCCCCTCCTCCTCTCTAGCTCCTCAAGAACATCCCTCTCATCTCACCTGAAAGAGGTGTGACGTCCTGCTACTGTCTCACTGTGTTGCTGTCCCAACATCATAAACCACATAGCGAGATCTAGAGAGATCACTGGCCAACTGTTCCAACACCTGCTCCTCTTCCAGCCCCCCGTGGTTCAGCAAACCGGGGGATGGGATTTGGAGAGGAAACACTATATGATTCAGTGAAAGGTATTGGATTATAAGAACTTTCTGTTTGGTAGAGACAAATATACTGAAAAAATGTATCCTACGCACATTCAATTACAACCGGAACCTCCTGGAAATGTTTTAAACATCAAATAGCTAAATATTAACTATCAAAAGGTGTCCTTGGAAAGCTGAAAATAACAATTCCACAGAGAATTTCACTACCAAAACGTTTTCCAGCTATCTACCAAACCTAGTCCACAACTTGGCACAGACAGCCAACTCCTCCTAGTCCTCAAGCATTCTAGGCCTGAACTAGCCCAACTCCTCCTAGTCCTCAAGCATTCTAGCCCTGAACTAGCCCAACTCCTCCTAGTCCTCAAGCATTCTAGTCCTGAACTAGCCCAACTCCCAACCGAATATCCCGTTCTAATTGACTTCTCTCTCTCTCTCACCTTCCCTCCCTCCATCCTTCTTTTCCTGTCCTGTTCCAGCCCTCCAGTCCTCAACGTCTCCCTCACTCCCTGCACGTCTCTTACTCCTTCTAAACTCCTCTCTCCTGCTGTACCATCCTGTTGTTCCCTCCTCTGGCGGTGGATTGTGCCCAGATCAGGACTCGTCGTCTGGCCTTTTCTATCCCCCGGGCCTGCCCCCTCCCTGGCCCCAGAGCGGCAGAGAGCAGCGGCCTGACACCTGTTGATGTCCCTCTGAAGCCTGGGTCTGGCCTGCGCCTTCTGTCCAGCCCAATCAGATCCTGACAGGGGGCAGCGAGCCTGTGAAATCACACCTCTCAGCTGTTCGCACTCGGGCCGAGACACCCTAAACCCCCCTCAAACGCCCGACCCCCCCAACACCCTAACCCCCCCCTCAAACCCCCCAACCCGCCTGCCCGTTGTCCCCTACTTCACACCCCCGCCTATTCTGCCACCGGATGTCAACGTCTCCTTTTGAAAAAAAGGAGAAATAAACGGTAAGGTGTGGTAGGGCCCTGGAAATAAACGGTAAGGTGTGGTAGGGCCCTGGAAATAAACGGTAAAGTGTGGTAGGACCCGGGAAATAAACGGTAAAGTGTGGTAGGACCCGGGAAATAAACGGTAAGGTGTGGTCGGGCCCGGGAAACAACTGCTCTTTGCTGGGGGCATTTTTATTGGTTTGGGGGTGGTACAGTCATGTTAATCAGAAGGGCAACAGCAGTCCCTGACACAGCTGAAGAAAAGTCAGGATTTGGGTTCTCTTGGTTTCCTAGTTGAGGGTCATGCAGCGATCTGATGAGGACATATTCTGTCTGAGCTCTTTAGCAGCTGCAGTACAGTAGGTATCACAGTAGCAACCAATGAGATTTAAGTATCCCAATCCAATTGTTTTGTTTCTTTAGTCCATCTAAAGGATGTTTTCACTCCCTGTCTGATCGTAAACCTGATACCTGGTTTAGAAGTATGTGATTAATTTTAATTTTATAATTTATAGTAGTAATTTACATTAGATTCATTATCGGATCAGAGAGAGAGCCACATGCCACTGATTTGGAAACAGTAGAACATTATTCACCAACAAATCATGCATTCGTAAATTCAGTGCTAATAGGAAAGCATAGTGATTTTTTTTCTTCTAAATATGTTGTGAGTGTTGACATTTTATTCCTGTGGGCCACACATTTGGCACCTGTTTCCTTCAGTGGAACAGAAACCTGTCAATCAACCGAAACAGTCCTTTCCACAACAGACCCTTAAATTATCCCAGTGAATGTGAAGTATAAGATAAGCTAGTCCCCAGTCGAAAGTTCTAATAGCCAATAATGGAAGTCCCAACAGTTTATAGTCCAATTACTCTACCAGGTCTATTCATAAAGATGGGTTACAATTTCCTTTGCCTAATTGTCTAGGGTAATTGAGGTGGAGGAAGAAAATGGGAATTTGCGTATTGCTGTTATTCAACTTTATTTTCTACAGGCTCCCTAAATTAGCCCAAGTGTTGATCGTAGAAGAGAAGTGTCTGGTCGCTGTGGGAACGAGACCTGTGATCACAACCCTGTCTAGATTGGTAGCACAGCCAAATTAAACATGAATTATTATGTAAAATAAGGCATCGTTTCTCTGTGGTTTATTCCCTCTGTTAGTGTAAAAAGGCCCTTAGACTTTCTGTAGATCTCCCCCTCAAACAGCTCTGAGTGGTGATCCATCTCAGATCTGTCTGGATTGCAAGGAATCTGACATGTTCTTATGACTCCATGAAACAAGGCGATAAATTCTAAATTGGCCGCAGCAGGATGTAAAACAACCCATGTGAAAAGGTGACTGCTTAGCCTTTTGAAATATGATCGAACATTTGGTAAGATACTAATATGATGTAACATCGGACATGTGTATATGTGATTAACTATATATAGTATAGAAATCAATAAACTGATGATGATTAAGAAACTGTAGGAAAACACATGATAGAAGATACTGGAAATCTGTTTCCCATGTCTTGTAACCTGTTACCTCACCTCACTACTTTGTAAAAAAACACAGTTCATTTGTTACTGCAGTGGTCTGAATTACAGTATTGGTTTCTATCTATTCAGAAATACTCAGTGGGTCAATAGTGCCCCCTAGACAAACATCTTGTCAGCATGTAGCCAAAAGACACCAATCTGTCTTCAGTGACAAAAATATGAATCAAACATTTATAATGAACTCTCCCAGTGCTGCCTCTAGGGGGCACTATTTTAAAAGCGTTTTTAGTTAAAAAATTTAGTGGAGGCCGGAGGGCCACTTTCCAGACGGAATGACATTTAGCCCTAAGCTGAAACTAACCTATAATTACTTGTACTAATATGTAACAGTCATAAGCTGTTTCCTCTCAATATGACGGCAGGTTGCAAAGCGTCACCGAAGCTCCACACCATGTAAAGACATCCGAACTGCTTCAGTGACGGAACCGGCCAGAGCTCGCTGAGTGCCAGAGTGGGGTTAGTTCCTGTCCCCGTGCGTGCATGCTTGGCAACATTTTCCTCTTCACCAAGCACAAGCCTCAGTGCTCAGCGGCTTCACGAAGGTCAACACCTGTGTTCCTAAAACGGTCCCAACATGGTTAGAACCAGGGCCTCATTCACAGAAAGCTCCGGCTCTAAAAGGGTCTCATGCTGAAACTCTAAGCTCACACTATTCTAGAGGCACTCACCACCCACAAATAGCATCACAGCTTGTTTCAGAGTCCCAAATGACACCCTGTTATATAGCTAGTGCACTATTTCGACCAGGGTCCATAGGGTTTTAGGGCCAATGTAGTGAACTATATAGGGATTAGAGTGTCATTTGGAAGCTATTCCTGGTTGGTTTCCGTCTACCCCGCGTCGTAAGAAGGATGTCACTAGATTAAGCAGTTGTTTGATTTTTCTATTTCCCAGGCCATGTGGTCGAGGGAGAGCAGCCGGGAAACCAATGAAACACTTCCAGTTACGTGGAGTATGTGCTTGCAGAAGGCTTCACCAGGCCAGATATATCGAGACAAAACCATATCAATGTTGTTGGCAGCTACTGATGTCTTGGCTGTTTAAGTAGTGACCACAAAGGGCCCAACACAGGGATCTCCTGTAGGCCAGAGTCCTCGCACCCTAACCCTTATACAGTGGATATAAAAAGTCTACACACCCCTGTTAAAATGCCAGGTTTTTGTGATAAATCATATCAGAACTTTTTACACTTTTAATGTGACCTATAATGTGAACAATTCAATTGAAAAACAAACTGAAATCTTCATTAGTGTGCACACCCTCTTATAACTGGTCGATGTGGCTCTATTCAGAATTAATCATATTCAAACTCATGTTAAATAGAAGTCATTATACACCTGCCATCATTTAAAGTGACTCTGATTAATCACAAATAAAGTTCAGCTGAGAGCTTCCAAAGCATCAGAGGGATCTCATTGTGGAAAGATATCAGTTAGGAGAAGGGTACAAAATAATTTCTAAAGCATTAGATATTCCATGGAACACAGTGGAGAAAATATGGCACAATAGAGACATTACCAAGAACTGGACATCCCTCCAAAATATATGAAAATACGAAAAGAAAACAGGTCAAGGAGGCGTCCAAGAGGCCTACCACAACATTAAAGGAATTTCTTGCAAGTACTGGCTGTGTGCTACATGTGACAACAATCTCCCGTATTCTTCATATGAATGGCCTATGGGGTAGGGTGGCAAGACGGAAGCCTTTTCTTACAAAGAAAAACAGCCAAGCCCACCTGAAGTTTGCAAAAACCAACATCAAGTCCCCCAAAAGCACATGGGAAAATGTGTTATGTGTTATGGTCTGATGAAACCAAAGTTTAACTTTTGGGCTATAATTCCAAAAGGAATGTTTGGAGCAAAAACAACACTGCACATCACCCAAAGAAAACCATTTCCACAGTGAAGAATGGTGGTGGCACCATCATGCTTTGGGACTGTTTTATTTCAGCTGGAACCAGGGCCTTAGTCAGGGTGGGGGAATTATTAACAGTTCCAAATACCAGGCAATTTTGTCACAAAACCTTTAGGCGTCCATTAGAAAACTGAAGATGAAGAGGAAGTTCACCTTTCAGCACGACAACGATCCAAAGCACACATCCAAATCCACAAAAGCATGGCTTCACCAGAAGAAGATTAATGTTTTGGAATGAGCCCAGACCTGAATCCAATTGAACATCTGTGGGGTGATCTGAAGAGGGCTGTGCACAGGAGATGTCCTCAGAGCGTTTTTGTAAAGAAGTGTGGGCAAATATTGCCACGTCAAGATGTGCCATGCTTAAAGACTCCTACCCAAAAACACTGCTGTAATAAAATCAAAAGGTGCTTCAACAAGGTATTAGTTTAAGGGTGTGCACACTTGTGCAACCAGGTTATTGTTTTTTTCTTTTTTCTTTTTCCCCCTCAAAGATTTCAGTTTGTTTTTCAATTGAATTGTACACATTATAGGTCACATTAAAAGTGGAAACATTTCTGACATGATTTATCTTTGTCTCATTCTTTTACATCGCAAAAACCTGGCATTTTAACAGGGTTGTGTAGACTTTTTATATCCACTGTAGCTTACAAGGGCATATGCGTGCAGGGCAGGATCTTTCACGGTTGCGCCCGCACACACTCGTTCACGCTGCGAGGGGAAGTGTCATTTTTGACAAGAAATGGTTACGCTGTTACCCTGGTGGTGCTCGCTCGGAACCGAAGGATGAGAGGACCGTCGACATATTAGGAAACGGGCAGATATCCATCTAAAACCTACAATCATAGTAAGTATAGCAGCTTCAAATTACGCCAGCTCAAAACTGTTGTTATTTTGTATTCTTGTATGAACACAAAACAATAACTGGTACAGATGAGAAAAAACATTTGTGTTCAATCAGTCCTTGAAATAACCTGGCATTTTAACAGGGGTGTGTAGACTTTTTATATCCACTGTATAGTAATATTTTAGACCAGAGTCCTACCACCCTATTCCCTATATAGTACACAACTTAGACCAGAGCCAAGCACCCTATTCCATATATAGTACACTACTTTAGACCAGAGCCCTAGCCCCATATTCCCTATACAGTACATAACTTAGACCAGAGCCCTAGCCCCATATTCCCTATATCGTACACTACTTTAGACCAGAGCCCTAGCCCCATATGCCCTATATAGTATGCTATTTTAGACCAGGGACCTAGCACTCTATTCCCTGTATAGTACACTACTTTAGACAAGAGTCCTACCACCCTATTCCCATTATAGTACACTACTTTAGATCAGAGTCCTAGCCCCATATTCCCTATGTAGTACACTACTTAGAGCAGAGCCCTAGCCCCATATTCCCTATATAGTACACTACTTTAGACCAGAGCCCTAGCCCCATATTCCCTATATAGTACACTACTTTAGACCAGAGCCCTAGCCCCATATTCCCTATACAGTACATAACTTTAGACCAGAATCCAAGCACCTTATTCCTTTGGGATTTGTGTCAGTAATGCTTTGGTCAGGTAGTGCAGAGTTAATGCTCAGCAGGATATCATGTTGTTGTGAGGATTATGTTGTGTCATTGCCAAGTTACTGTCCATGTTGTGCAACTCAGATTGGATTGGGCAACACAATACTTCCACTTCAGTCTTAAACTGTCCAATAACATTGTAATTATCTAGCAGACACTCTTACTCAGAGCGACTCTCACATGCAGTTAGGGTTCAGTACCTCGCTGATGAGCACAATGACCAGATGTGTCACCTTCCTGTGGGATTCAACCCAGTGACCTCTTGGTTAGTGGCCGACTAGGCTACTGGCCACCCTGTTGGATGAGAGTCACATCACTAGGTGTTAATGTGATTTACAGCTTCACTTTGATCTACTTGGTCAATCAACTCTGTGAATCTATGCATGGAAGACCAGAGAATTATCCTGAATGGAACCTTCTTCCCTACCTCTTCCCTACATATTTCCTACCTCTTCCCTACATATTCCCTAAATATTCCCTACCTCTTCCCTACATATTCCATACATATTCCCTACCTCTTCCCTACCTATTCCCTACATATTCCCTATCTCTTCCATACCTCTTCTGTACCTGTTTTCTACCTACTTCTTACCTATTCCCTACCTATTTTCTACCTATTCCCTATCTACGCTAGCCACTTGATGCAACCAGTAAGGTCCTCTTGAGGAACAACCAAGACTGGCAGGGAAATCAACAGAGAGACGCCGTGGTGATTATTGTTTGATTGGCATCAGACAGAACTGGGTCAGCCGTGTTATTTTTAACTCTTTTACATGCCGGTCCCCAGACCCCAAGACCTGCTAATCACTTTGTTCCCCTCTCTGCAACACCACTGCCACCACCCCTCCACAATACACACCACTGCCCCCACCCTTCCACAACACACACACCACTGCCCCCACCCCTCCACAACACACACACCACTGCCACCACCCCTCCACAATACACACCACTGCCCCCACCCTTCCACAACACACACACCACTGCCCCCACCCCTCCACAACACACACACCACTGCCCCCAACCCTCCACAACACACACACCACTGCCCCCAACCCTCCACAACACACACACCACTGCCACCACCCCTCCACAATACACACCACTGCCCCCACCCCTCCACAACACACACACCACTGCCACCACCCCTCCACAATACACACCACTGCCACCACCCCTCCACAATACACACCACTGCCCCCACCCTTCCACAACACACACACCACTGCCACCACCCCTCCACAATACACACCACTGCCCCCACCCCTCCACAACACACACACCACTGCCACCACCCCTCCACAATACACACCACTGCCCCCACCCTTCCACAACACACACACCACTGCCACCACCCCTCCACAATACACACCACTGCCCCAACCCCTCCACAACACACACACCACTGCCCCCACCCCTCCACAACACACACACACACTACTGCCCCCACCACTCCACAACACACACACACCACTGCCCCCACCCCTCCACAACACACACACCACTGAGTTTGTAGAGATCACAACACAGTTCTCATGGCAGTAGATGTAATTTCTCTGTGGACCCCGGTACTCAATAAGCCCTGTCCCCAGAACAGATCTTACAGCTAGGGAATGTGTAGATACCAATGGTATAAATACACTACCAGCTGACACTAGATCAGGTCTTCTAAATGTCATCCTATTCTCGATCCAGTGCACTACTCTGGACCAGGGTCCGTGGTATAAAGTAGCCATTGACCCCTCGGATGGAACCCCCTAACACCAAGAACAGAAAACTATTCTCGGATGGAACCCCCTAACACCCAGAACAGAAAACTATTCTCGGATGGAACCCCCTAACACCCAGAACAGAAAACTATTCTCGGATGGAACCCCCTAACACCCAGAACAGAAAACTATTCTCGGATGGAACCCCCTAACACCCAGAACAGAAAACTATTCTCGGATGGAACCCCCTAACACCCAGAACAGAAAACTATTCTCGGATGGAACCCCCTAACACCCAGAACAGAAAACTATTCTCGGATGGAACCCCCTAACACCCAGAACAGAAAACTATTCTCGGATGGAACCCCCTAACACCCAGAACAGAAAACTATTCTCGGATGGAACCCCCTAACACCCAGAACAGAAAACTATTCTCGGATGGAACCCCCTAACACCCAGAACAGAAAACTATTCTCGGATGGAACCCCCTAACACCCAGAACAGAAAACTATTCTCGGATGGAACCCCCTAACACCCAGAACAGAAAACTATTCTCGGATGGAACCCCCTAACACCCAGAACAGAAAACTATTCTCGGGAGGAACCCCCTAACACCCAGAACAGAAAACTATTCTCGGATGGAACCCCCTAACACCCAGAACAGAAAACTATTCTCGGATGGAACCCCCTAACACCCAGAACAGAAAACTATTCTCGGATGGAACCCCCTAACACCCAGAACAGAAAACTATTCTCGGATGGAACCCCCTAACACCCAGAACAGAAAACTATTCTCGGATGGAACCCCCTAACACCCAGAACAGAAAACTATTCTCGGGAGGAACCCCCTAACACCCAGAACAGAAAACTATTCTCGGATGGAACCCCCTAACACCCAGAACAGAAAACTATTCTCGGATGGAACCCCCTAACACCCAGAACAGAAAACTATTCTCGGGAGGAACCCCCTAACACCCAGAACAGAAAACTATTCTCGGATGGAACCCCCTAACACCCAGAACAGAAAACTATTCTCGGATGGAACCCCCTAACACCCAGAACAGAAAACTATTCTCGGGAGGAACCCCCTAACACCCAGAACAGAAAACTATTCTCGGATGGAACCCCCTAACACCCAGAACAGAAAACTATTCTCGGATGGAACCCCCTAACACCCAGAACAGAAAACTATTCTCGGGAGGAACCCCCTAACACCCAGAACAGAAAACTATTCTCGGATGGAACCCCCTAACACCCAGAACAGAAAACTATTCTCGGATGGAACCCCCTAACACCCAGAACAGAAAACTATTCTCGGGAGGAACCCCCTAACACCCAGAACAGAAAACTATTCTCGGATGGAACCCCCTAACACCCAGAACAGAAAACTATTCTCGGATGGAACCCCCTAACACCCAGAACAGAAAACTATTCTCGGGAGGAACCCCCTAACACCCAGAACAGAAAACTATTCTCGGATGGAACCCCCTAACACCCAGAACAGAAAACTATTCTCGGATGGAACCCCCTAACACCCAGAACAGAAAACTATTCTCGGATGGAACCCCCTAACACCCAGAACAGAAAACTATTCTCGGATGGAACCCCCTAACACCCAGAACAGAAAACTATTCTCGGATGGAACCCCCTAACACCCAGAACAGAAAACTATTCTCGGGAGGAACCCCCTAACACCCAGAACAGAAAACTATTCTCGGATGGAACCCCCTAACACCCAGAACAGAAAACTATTCTCGGATGGAACCCCCTAACACCCAGAACAGAAAACTATTCTCGGATGGAACCCCCTAACACCCAGAACAGAAAACTATTCTCGGATGGAACCCCCTAACACCCAGAACAGAAAACTATTCTCGGATGGAACCCCCTAACACCCAGAACAGAAAACTATTCTCGGATGGAACCCCCTAACACCCAGAACAGAAAACTATTCTCGGATGGAACCCCCTAACACCCAGAACAGAAAACTATTCTCGGATGGAACCCCCTAACACCCAGAACAGAAAACTATTCTCGGATGGAACCCCCTAACACCCAGAACAGAAAACTATTCTCGGATGGAACCCCCTAACACCCAGAACAGAAAACTATTCTCGGATGGAACCCCCTAACACCCAGAACAGAAAACTATTCTCGGATGGAACCCCCTAACACCCAGAACAGAAAACTATTCTCGGATGGAACCCCCTAACACCCAGAACAGAAAACTATTCTCGGGAGGAAATTCCCTGTGGGGATGAGCACAGATCCCCATTTTGCAGGGACTCAAATCAAAATGGACAAAACTTGGCATGAAGCTCTGAGCATCTGGGAATATTATTACAACTTGCATCAGGATGTAACTGTAACAGAATTAAACTAGACAAACAGGTACCAGTTTAAGTCTCACAAGGCCACGCCCTTGGAGGTCTAAATATAGCAACTGGTCAGACAGATGAAATTTTTATTGGTTGTTACATTTCAAGAAACCTCAACACACCCGTTGAAGGTGTTTGCTGATTCTCTGACATTGTCACTTTCGCATTTTAGTAGAAGTCTGCAAAAGGAAAACATAAAGCTTTAGAAAACACATCAATCAGCAGGAAGGTCATGTTATATCCTCTAAAGCTAGTGTGACATCTGGTTGCACTAATTATGATTTACCTCACAAAAGGTTATGTTTGTTTTTGACAAAGGCATTTATATCAACATATTTCAATGGGGTTTCATTCTACAATTTCCTAGCTATCTTCATGCAAAGCTTAAAGTAAGGGAATAATCTAGTTAGAATCTTTTGTTGCCACAAATGATATGATTGGTAAAACAGTGGAGGAGGGAACCACGTTCAATGTTTTGGTCTTAATCCCCACCATTCATTCTGTGCACCAGTGCATCATAACCAAAAGTACTATTAAAACCAAAGAAACTAATTGAATATTAATCTGCATTTGTAAGAGCATCTGTGTATTGACATAATTTGAAGTAAATATTGGCTCAATATTTGTCAAGAGCTGAATAGTTATTGCACCTTAATTAAAAAAGAGAGATAGGGAAAGAAAGAGCTAGCGAGATAGAGAGAGAAAGGAAGAGGGGGACCAGAGAGTTAGCAACAGAAAGAGGAGAGGGAGTGGGGGATCGAGAGAGAGAGAGAGCCTCAGCTCTATCATCCTATGTTGCTGACTCATTAGGGCCTTATGAGATGTGACATTTATGTCCGCCTGCTCTGTCCTTCACTGAGCCACGCCAGTTGCCAGTTACCCAGGCTGAGGTTGACACAGCTGTTGTGGGGCTGCGACTGCTCCCGTGTGGGGAGGCAATGGAGCATGAAGGTGAAGGGTCACCAGCATTCAGGCTGAATGGAAGAACAGGTGAGAATCTGGTTGAAGGAGAGGTGAAGGAAAGGGGGAGCTCTACTGTAAGATGGAGAGAGTGTAAGATGGAGGAATAGATAGGGGGAAAGAGTGCAGTGGGGACAAGAGAGAGGCAGAGCGAGAGAAAGAGAAAAGGAGCGAGGCTGAGAGAACAACGGTCTCTCTGAAAGGCATCATGGTTCTAGATGGTTTAGAAGAGAGACATCTACAAGACAACTGGGAACTCATCATGTTGTTTCCCATCCATCAGATGATTGACAGGATGGGAAGTCTCTGTTCATTCATTCCCATTTAGGACCTTCTCAAACTCATCTTCCATGTTGATCTTTCCCTAGTAATAATGACAAAAACTGTATCTTACTTGAGAATATTATACAATAGTTAATATAAATGTAGGGGAAATAGTTACAGTCTGACATAAAAAACAACAACATATATTCTGTTTCCAATGTGTAATTTATTAAAACATGTTTTATAAATGGATAATAAGGATCAGCCAACCAGCACCCCAATCAGTCTGTCAATTAATAACAGGAACTCTGGATCCTGTCACCTCTAACCCCTGTCTAACCCCCCATTAACCCTGACCCAGAACACATTAAAGGCCAGCACAGTTCAAATGGGATGTGTCCCATTGGTTAAGGACCAAGTATGAAGGTATATTAAGTACAAGGTATGAAGGTATGTTAAGTGTAAGGAATTAATCTATATTAAGTATAACTTATGAAGCTATATTAAGTGTAGCGTATGATGGGACATAAAGTGTAGGGAATGAATCTATATTAGCTATAAATTATGAAGCTATATATAAGTGTAAGGTATAAAGGTATGAAGAAATACTTACAGCCAGACCTGTGTCAAGAGAAGGCTGAGTGTTGGTGACAGAGACCTGTTTGTTCTGAAAGGATCTGAGGGGGTTTCTTGGCAACCAGCACTCATATATACTCATATATAAGGCTGCAAAAGGTGGAAGGAAATGATATGTTGCCTGTTGTCATTCAGTTTCATGTGGCTTTAAGGTGTAGTTTATATAGGCTAGATTACACCATGTCTGCACGTATCCTTCAATCCCAGCCCACGACCCATGCTAGGCTAAACATCATGCAGATTAAATGATTATGTAAAATAAAGCACATTTTGTGCTGTTAACTCTGTCGTTACACCCTTGTAGTCTGAAAAGGCTCAGATAGCACTCACCCTGCCACTATGGATCAGCTCTCACACACACCCACCCATTCTCCTCTGGGCTCAGACAGCTGCCTCTTTAGTCTGTCTCTCTGTTCCACCAAATGGAAGCGACAACTGCAGGCCAAGCGAAGGAACAGCAGCAACGACCAGGTCCAGACTCGGGACTGTCTGTGAACCAGCTGAGGTGGTTGGATACAGGATCAGAGAGGATGGGACCCAAATGCCACCCTATTCCCCTTCTAGTGCACTACATTTAATTGGGGCCTATGTAGGGAACAGGTTTCAGAGAGAGAGAGAGAGAGGATGATTCAGGATCAGATGTCAAACCGGTATGTGTCCACAGCCCTATCTGTGAATGTCAGACAGGCCTGTGGTCTGTGCTTGTGTGTCCACAACCCTATCTTTGAGTGTCAGATAGGCCTGTGGTCTGTGCTTGTGTGTCCACAACCCTATCTGTGAGTGTCAGACAGGCCTGTGGTCTGTGCTTGTGTGTCCACAACCCTATCTGTGAGTTTAGACAGGCCTGTGGTCTGTGCTGGTGTCCCCACAGTCCTATCTGTGAGTGTCAAACAGGTCTGTGGTGTGTGCTGGTGTCCCCACAGTCCTATCTGTGAGTGTCAAACAGGTCTGTGGTGTGTGCTGGTGTCCCCACAGTCCTATCTGTGAGTGTCAAACAGGCCTGTGGTCTGTGCTGGTGTGTCCACAGTCCTATCTGTGAGTGTCAAACAGGTCTGTGGTGTGTGCTGGTGTCCCCACAGTCCTATCTGTGAGTGTCAAACAGGTCTGTGGTGTGTGCTGGTGTCCCCACAGTCCTATCTGTGAGTGTCAAACAGGTCTGTGGTCTGTGCTGGTGTGGACTACAGGGGCTTAATAACAGCAGCTCATGCCAAGGATTTGTCATCGTTGTGTTAATCACTATCAGCTACTGTGTCAGTTATTAGATTGACCTAATTTGCTAATTGATTATTTATTATTTGTGAGGGATTACTAAGCATTGAGCCTGACATTGATGTGTCATTGTATAAGAACATTGTGAACATGACCATTTCCTGAGACATACTGAAGAAGACTTGAGGCACTAGACACATTTGTTGTGTAAAGTTGCAGATATCGATAGCTTGAGACACCGCCTTCCGAGGTAGTGTGCGCCACATTTTTGATAGAGCCCCCAGAGTTTTGCAAATGTTAAGACACACGTGTTGGAATTGTATCAAGTTTCTGTACAGTGCACATCCATATCACAATAATCTCCCACGATTGATGGCCACAGTCCTATTTGGTACATCTTGAACACGCTATGGAAATGATCACGCAAACAAAGATCAGTCTATCTAGCATTTTATTCTGTCTCTCGTTATGTTAACAAGCCTGTGTCTGTCTCTTAGATGTGTTTTATTACTGCCATCCTTTCCTGTTGACGTTATGGTGTTAAATAGGTATTGTGACTAATTTGACCTAATTTACTGTACTTTACTTACTCAGCCACCAGCACAATTTAACCCCTTCCCTCTCCCTCTTTCGTTCCTTCAGAGAAGTTAACAGCTGTGGTGTCAACCTAGTTCACATGCTGTAAGTCACATGCTATAGGTCAGGCAGCAGGTGGGACAAAACCTTTTATGGGACACACAATGTCCTTCACCACATCTACTCCTGTTCTACTCACTTTTTCTTTTCTGTCCTTCTTCTTAGTTTTTTTTCTCCACAATATGTTTATATGTTGGCAGAATATGAAGGACACATTTGTAATTTACTAGCAGAAATATTGTGAATTGTGAAAAAAACATCTAACAATCACCGTTAAAGAGATGAAAATCTGATTGCTGTCATTTAAATGCGGTTTAGCTGTCATGGCCTCAAAACAAGTACTGTGGACACCAGTCTGGAACAAACAGAAGACAAACAAGTTGTTCGGCTTGTTATCAGACCTGTTTATCTGTCAACACAGATAAGTACAAAGGATAAAGTACAGAACAGTACAACTATAAATCAACTGGCCTATGAATTTTCTAAATAGTACAAAGACAAAGATGTTACATACAGCATCCACTACAGTATACCATCACATGATTTTCCCAATGAGGGAATTTTTTATTTGTCTTTATATGAAGTGCATATTATTTTACAATAGTTTCTTTGTTAAACTGAGCCTGAGAACAATGCCTAATACATATACTATAGACCATAGGTCAATTGTGAAGAAATTTAAAAAGTGGAACGTTCACTCACTGGTTATGACATTTGGGGACACATTTTAGAAACGGACAAGGTAGGAGATAGGGAGTAAAACTAAATTAATAGCCCATAGAGGATATGTATGTCTATTCATACTAAAATAAATATGAATTATATTTGAAGTATAATTATTATTATTTGTGTGTTTCGAGTCACCCGTGAAGGAAACATAATATCGTTAGCCGGCTAAGGCAAAATATTTTTCAAAATGGCTGCGCCCACATAATGTTGGATATGTTACAGATAGTTTAGCTAACTAGCATAGTTACATCACATTACTAGCGCCTTGGCTCTACATTTTTTAACTACTAATACATTTTGTTTGTTTATCTTGTTACTTTCTTGTAAAATTCTGTCAAAAAAACGGGTGTACCTTGCTAGCAAGTCATTTTCAAAGCAGATGTCAGCTTGGTCGGACTACTTGCTATTCTGGCTAGTTAGGTATATTCTTTGCAGTGCAATTATTTCATGTTTTGACATCCAGCTAGATACAGTTGATAAGACAAACGAAAGGGACACGTTATTCTTACAAACTTCCAGGGATGCTACCAACAACATGTCGCTGTGCGAAAGCCCTGCAGCTCACCCTTGCGGTAATCAAGCCTGATGCGGTGGCACACCCGCTCATTGTAGAGGTGAGGCTTATCAATGACTTGATTCAGTTTCATGGACGTCGTGAGTGAAAATAGCCACACATCCTAAATAAACAGTTCAGATACATTGGGTTGTGACCCAGGTCTGATCATTTCAGCAGTTCAATTAATCTGCAGTATATAACATTGAAGAGGAAAGGTGATTTGTTAAGTCATTACCGATGGCCCGTAATAAACAACAATGCAATCTGCATCTTATATAAAATGAGTGGACTGTGCACAGTGCCACATGCTGTGTGTGTATAGGATATCATTAATATAGTATAGATACATATAGCATATATTTAATATAGTACAGATTCATATAGCATGTAGTTAAAATAGTAGATACCTTTTTGATGATTTAGAACCCAATACAACCAGATTTATCACCAAGGGGGCGCGCGCACACACACACACACACACACACACACACATATATTTATATAAACATAGCATTGGCTACATAGTTGTCTTAGGCTGAAAGGTATGTTTGGGTTCCACATAACAAAACAAAGGGTCACATTTTTTCCCCCACATTTTTCAGATTTCAGTTTTTCAATTGAATTGGTCACATTTTATGTCACATAAAACGTTCTGACATGATTTATCTTTATCTCATTCTTGTACATCACAAAAACCTGGCATTTTAACAGGGGTGTGTATACTTTTTATATCCACTGTAGGTGAGAGTTTTGTATTATAAGATATAGGTGACAATCTGTTATTTTAAGATATGACTGAGAGTCTAGTATTTAAAGACATAGGTGAGACTCTAGTATTTACAGATATAGGTGAGACTCTAGTATTTACAGATATAGGTGAGAGTCTAGTATTTACAGATATAGGTGAGGGTCTAGTATTTACAGATATATGTGAGAGTCTAGTATTTTAAGGAGTTTTACTGTATAACCTGGTTAGTAAACTCTCTGCCACCCAGGCCCTTCAGCAGAGGATCCTGGAGAACAACTTCATCATTGTCAGGTCCAAAGATATTGTCTGGAGGAGACAAGACTCTGAGAAATTCTACTCTGAACATGCAGGTATGGTTCTAGATCGTTCCACCATAGAACATGTCTGCTGTGTGGAGAGAAAACAGTCCCAAAAATAAGAACACGGTTGGTATCCACTGTGATACACATTTGAAATGGATTTGATAAAAGTGAAAACAAATGCTTTTATTTTTCGTGCTACGTTTTCAAGTCCAAGTGTCAATGTTTTGATTTTGTGTTCTGTAATTCAAAAGTATGACGATCAGGAGCATTGGTAGAATGCATTGCATTGTTGTTTCCTCTGCGGCCCACAGTCTGAAGAGAGACACACAATCTGAAGGGTTAGCTCCATTTGTGTGATGGGTTATCCTCAACTTTGTTTTGAGGAACTGATTAGTAGACTTCAAATAAATGTACTGTCTCATTGAATAACACTATATTCTTAAGGAAGAGGACACAATACTTTTAACTGTGATTAGCTTTTTCAACTAACATAGGATGAATTGAATGCTTACAAATGATATAAAAACACATTCTTAAAACAACAAGGTTGAACTGGAACGACTCATCCTGCTGTCTTTGCTCATTGATCGTCTTGCTGGAGAAAAACACCTTCCTAAAACTCTATTGGTCATTTAATCTGCTTCCAACTGGCACCCTAATACATACAGTATGTACTGCATTAGTCCTGGTGGTCAGTAGTGTACTAAAAGGGAATATGGTGCTATTTTAAATGCAGAGTCTGTTGCCGTCAGGTTGCCAAGGATGTAAAGTAAGAGCCTGTGGCAAATTAAGACAAATGGCACAAGCGGCAGAAGCAATCCAAATAGTGGGAGGAACAGTTTTAACTGTAACTGCCTGTAGCTAGGTAACAAGATATCGTTGTGTTTCGTCTACCCCCCGCCAAAGCCACTTATACAGTCACATCCACGTACCATATCTTTTGTGACTTTAAATATCTGCATAAAAAAAAAAATTACATCTCCCTTTAACACATGCTGATTGTATTCATTGAAAGTTTTGCTTAGCTATTTCCCTTTATTGACATTTTTGGAAAATGTTTCTATATAAATATAATGTTTGCTTTTCTACAGGGCCAAGATGTGACTTTGTGTTTTCTGTCTGTCTTCTCAGGAAGGTTCTTCTACCAGAGGCTGGTGGAGTTCATGTCCAGGTAAGCTGTGAGTTAGGCGTTAGAGTTGATCCGATTAGTGAAAAACACCAATTATTGGGAATATATTATCTATACCAATTATTGGGAATATATTGTCTATACCAATTAGTGGGAATATATTATCTAGGTCTGTTGCTTGAATAGAAAAACATCTGTTTTTCAGACATTCTTCTCCCTATTTACCGTCTCACAAAGATGACTATGTGTCAGTCCTCTTCTAGCCACTCAGAGGACTATATGTCTGTCCTCTTCTAGCCACACAGAGGACTATGTGTCTGTCCTCTTCTAGCCACACAGAGGACTATGTGTCTGTCCTCTTCTAGCCACACAGAGGACTATGTGTCTGTCCTCTTCTAGCCACACAGAGGACTATGTGTCTGTCCTCTTCTAGCCACACAGAGGACTATGTGTTTGTCCTCTTCTAGCCACACAGAGGACTATGTGTCTGTCCTCTTCTAGCCACACAGAGGGCTATGTGTCTGTCCTCTTCTAGCCACACAGAGGACTATGTGTCTGTCCTCTTCTAGCCACACAGAGGACTATGTGTCTGTCCTCTTCTAGCCACACAGAGGGCTATGTGTCTGTCCTCTTCTAGCCACACAGAGGACTATGTGTCTGTCCTCTTCTAGCCACACAGAGGACTATGTGTCTGTCCTCTTCTAGCCACACAGAGGACTATGTGTCTGTCCTCTTCTAGCCACACAGAGGGCTATGTGTCTGTTCTCTTCTAGCCACTCAGAGGGCTATGTGTCTGTCCTCTTCTAGCCACACAGAGGACTATGTGTCTGTGTCTTCAAGGTACTCTAAATCCAATCTGCCATTGTTGTTATGGATCCATCTCCTTCAGGACTGGACTTGGAATATTTTGTGGACACACAACACAGAAACACACGACATAGACACACACAAAATACAACACAAACTAACGCAACGTAGACACACACAATGTAACACATTGGGACTGGTCTGTTGTAACCATGGCAACCATTCCCAGGTCTTATTTTTTCCCCTCTGTTCCTGAAAGCATGATTAGATAGGAGGCTTAGAGAGCGAAAACACGCAGAGTGAGCACGCAGAGTGAGCACGCAGAGTGAGCACGCAGAGTGAGCACGCAGAGTGAGCACGCAGAGTGAGCACGCAGAGTGAGCACGCAGAGTGAGCACGCAGAGTGAGCACACAGAGTGAGCACGCAGTTTGGAGACAGCAGTGGCTCTGGTCATTTCTTTAGGGAAGACTCCATAGTTTCACTATTTCCGTGGTGCGTTGTCCTCTAGTGGTCCAATGCGAGCGTACGTCCTGGCCAGAGAAGATGCCATATCGTCCTGGAGGGACCTGATGGGCCCCACCAAGGTGTTCAGGGCCCACTACACCTCTCCGTCCAGCCTCAGGGCCCAGTATGGACTCACTGACACCAGGAACACCACCCATGGCTCAGGTACAACCCTTTCCGGGCCTCATTTGAGTTTCTTTCTTATGAATAAAGTCTGTCTCAGTAGAAGAACCAGGCTTCCAGTCAGAAGTATTACTAACAATAATGGACCTTATTAAGGAATTCTTCACACTTCCCTTTCTCAGATTCGGCGGAGGCGGCACAGCGGGAGATTAATTTCTTCTTCCCCGAATTCGATGCAGAGGAGTGGCTGAAGAGAGAGGAGCTGAGGGCCAGAGAGGGATGTGTGGAGGGTGACCAGCGCTGACCTCTATACACTGTAACAACAGCACATTGTCCTAAATACAGTATATATATATATATATATATATATATATATATATATATATATATATATATATATATATATATATATATATAGAAGACTAATGGTATTATGAGGGAATAAGGACTTCACTGACAACATGGAATCTGGAATTGTGTTGAACTAACAGAACTGTGCAACTAAAGGTTGTCTGGATGCTTAATGAACAGTTACTGCTACCACCATCTGTCAGCTAGGAAGTCAATTAATCAGTCAGTAAATATCAGCCATGCACTGAACGTGCCAAAAGGGATTGTAAAACCAACAAACATTGTTGGGTTAAGGGTTTATATAGTATTACTACTCTCCTTTTGACCAATCAAATCAACTCTGGGAAAAATATCTCATATTGCTGGTCATAGACCAGTGAGTGGGAACTATACACAATCCCCTAGGATATCAGTCTTCACTAGAGATATTGTTAGATGTGAACTGAAGCCATTACCTGTGAAACACACCTTAAAGTGCATGTTTATGTCTCTGTTTTAAAGTGTATATTGTGATTCCATCCTTTATTCCTAATAATGTCAACATGTTTATGAATTGGAATGGGCCTTTGGAATATTTGCTTCAATGTTGTGCAAAGTCCAAATATTGGTATTAGCAATTGATTTTGGAATTTATAAATAATACAACTTCTATGAAGTGATTTATAAAATGAAATAAAACCTATTAGACCTCCCTCATGACTAAAGGTCTATTGTCAGCACAAATGTAACCTTTCCATATTGATAATCTTGAAAGTGCAATGAGTGGAATTAGAGCTCTGCTACTTTAATACCACAGAGACCTTTTAAATGAGGTGGTTTGCCATTCAACATTAATCCAACGCTACTGTGTTGTCTTCTGTGATCCACAGACTGTTATTGTGCCATTTGACATTAGAATTAATTGTGTTTTGTTCTAACCAAGGACATTGTTACCCCTGCCCAAATGATCCCATGGCAAACCTTCAATGTGAATTGGCGAACTGTATGTGCATAAATGATATGAAGAATAAACAGAAATATATATTTTCCCAACTACTGCTCATGTTTAATGATCATAGTCTTGGTTAAAGCTGTTTAACTTGTTTGGCTCTAATTTCGAATGAATCTCACTTCACATAGAGCTCACAATAGAGATGTACTGGAATACTTACATGGCACTCAAATTCCACCAAGTGACTTGTATGAGAATATTACAAAACTAGCTAGACATGTTTTACAAATAGATGGTAGAGCTCAGTTCCTAGCAGCTCAAATGTCCTCTTTAAAACATATTGGTCAGAAACCAGCTTATAAAACATACAGTCATAAACCTTATCCTGTAGGTACTCCAATCAGCATCTGGTATGCGTAGGTAGAGAACTTGCTTCTCTTTACAGTCCAAGTAGTTCAGCTTCTTTTGTCTCTGACACAGTGTTCAACTTTTAGTATGCGTGAAGAGAACTAGTTTCTCTTTATAGTCCTAGTAGTTCAGCTTCATTTGTCTCCGACACAGTGTTCAGGATCATGCAGTCTTTGGTCCCTTGCTCCCCCTCTTTAGGACAGTACTTAGTGAACCTTCAGTATTATTTCCTGCCGTTCCTACAATGTCTTTCAGGGCATCAACAGGTTTCATGATCTCGAAGGTGGTGAGGGACTTCCTCTTGATTTTCCCTCTCTTGTCCACCTGTCTGATGCTCTGGGTCACTGTAATGGTCACCTGCTTAGTGGACATCCTGTTGTCCTGCCATTTGGTCTGAGTGGGGGACAAGGACAACGCTAATGACTGTGCTATGTAGTATGTCACGACTATGAATGCTACAGTGGGGAGAACAAGTATTTGATACACTGCTGGTTTTACAGGTTTTCCCACTTACAAAGCATGTAGAAGTCTAATTTTTATCATAGGTACTCTTCAACTGTGAGTGACGGAATCGAAAACAAAAATCCAGAGATAATACATTGTATGGTTTTTAAGTAATTAATTTGCATTTTATTGCATGACATAAGTATTCGATACATCAGAAAAGCAGAACTTAATATTTGGTACAGAAACCTTTGTTTGCAATTACAGAGATCATACGTTTCCTGTAGTTCTTGACCAGGTTTGCACACACTGCAGCAGGGATTTTGGCCCACTCCTCCATACAGACCTTCTCCAGATCCTTCAGGTTTCGGGGCTGTCGCTGGGCAATACAGACTTTCAGCTCCCTCCAAAGATTTTCTTTTGGGTTCAGGTCTGGAGACTGGCTAGGCCACTCCAGGACCTTGAGATGCTTCTTATGGAGCCACTCCTTAGATGCCCTGGCTGTGTGTTTCGGGTCGTTGTCATGCTGGAAGACCCAGCCATGACCCATCTTCAATGCTCTTACTGAGGGAAGGAGGTTGTTAGCCAAGATCTCGTGATACATGGCCCCATCCATCCTCCCCTCAATACAGTGCAGTCGTCCAGTCCCCTTTGCAGAAAAACCTCCCTAAGGAATGATGTTTCCACCTCCATGCTTCACGGTTGGGATGGTGTTCTTGGGGTTGTACTCATCCTTCTTTTTCCTCCAAACATGGCGAGTGGAGTTTTGACCAAAAAGCTCTATTTTTGTGTCATCAGACCACATAACCTTCTCCCATTCCTCCTCTGGATCATCCAGATGGTCATTGGCAAACTTCAGACGGGCCTGGACATGCGCTGGCTTGAGCAGGGGGACCTTGCATGCGCTGCAGGATTTTAATCCATGACGGCGTAGTGTGCTACTAATGATTTCTTTGAGACTGTGGTCCCAGCCCTCTTCAGGTCATTGACCAGGTCCTGCCTTGTAGTTCTTGGCTTGTCCCTCACCTTCCTCATGATCATTGATGCCCCACAAGGTGAGATCTTGCATGGAGCCCCAGACCGAGGGAGATTGACCATCATCTTGAACTTCTTCCATTTTCTAATAATTGCGCCAACACTTGTTGCCTTCTCACCAAGCTGCTTGCCTATTGTCCTGTATCCCAGCCTTGTGCAGGTCTACAATTTTATCCCTGATGTCCGTACACAGCTCTCTGGTCTTGGCCATTGTGGAGAGGTTGGAGTCTGTTTGATTGAGTGTGTGGACAGGTGTCTTTTATACAGGTAACAAGTTCAAACGGGTGCAGTTAATACAGGTAATGAGTGGAGAACAGGAGGGCTTCTTAAAGAAACTAACAGGTATGTGAGAGCCGGAATTCTTACTGGTTGGTAGTTGATCAAATAATTATGTCATGCAATTAAATGCTAATTCATTACTTAAAAACCATACAATGTGATTTTCTGGATTTTTGTTTTAGATTCCGTCTCTCACAGTTGAAGTGTACCTATGATAAAAATTACAGACCTCTACATGCTTTGTAAGTAGAAAATCTGCAAAATCGGCAGTGTATCAAATACTTGTTCTCCCCACTGTATGTGGTATGTCAAGATTATGAACATGCTACGTAGTATGTCAGGACTATAAATGTGCTTCATTTGCAATGCTTTTATTGCTTTCCATTGTGAGGAGATGCAAGAGAAAATACCCATGACTTTGGACAGAGTTCCTCTACTTACTATCTCTTCAGTATGTAGGACACTTCTTCGTTGTACAGTGGTAACAGGTGGGGACTGCAGCGCCTTCTGGTGTTGGGAGGGTAATATTGCAGGGGTGGCATTTGGCTTTGCTTCATCCAGGCAGGCTTCAGACATGGCAGAGCAGACCTTCAGGTAGGCTTGTGCAGGAGCGGGCAGACCATCATCAAAGAGATCTACAACTGAAAACAGTTCTATAATTGAAAACGGGTCTGCAACTGAAAACAGGTCTATAATTGAAAATAGATCTATAACTGAAAACGGGTCTGCAATTGAAAACAGGTCTATAACTGAAAACAGATCTATAACTGAAAATGGGTCTGAAACTGAAAACAGGTCTATAACTGAAAACAGGTCTAATTAAAACAGATCTATAACTGAAAACGAGTCTGCAACTGAAAACGGGTCTATAACTGAAAACAGGTCCAACTGAAAACGGGTCTGTAACTGAAAACAGGTCCAACTGAAAATGGGTCTGTAACTGAAAACAGGTCCAACTGAAAACGGGTCTATAACTGAAAACAGGTCCAACTGAAAACGGGTCTGAAACTGAAAACAGGTCCAACTGAAAACGGGTCTATAACTGAAAACAGGTCCAACTGAAAACAGGTCTGAAACTGAAAACAGGTCCAACTGAAAACGGGTCTATAACTGAAAACAGGTCCAACTGAAAACGGGTCTATAACTGAAAACAGGTCCAACTGAAAACGGGTCTGTAACTGAAAACAGGTCCAACTGAAAACGGGTCTATAACTGAAAACAGGTCCAACTGAAAACGGGTCTGTAACTGAAAACAGGTCCAACTGAAAACGGGTCTGTAACTGAAAACAGGTCCAACTGAAAACGGGTCTGTAACTGAAAACAGGTCCAACTGAAAACGGGTCTGTAACTGAAAACAGGTCCAACTGAAAACGGGTAACCTTTACACTGACGCCCAGCTAACCTTTACAGTGACGCTCAGGTAACCTATACAGGTATAGTTCACTACTATAGTACACTACTTTAGACCAAAGCCCTAGCACCCTAATGCCTATATAGTACACTACTTTAGACCAAAGCCCTAGCACCCTAATGCCTATATAGTACACTACTTTAGACCAAAGCCCAAGCACCCTAATCCCTACATAGTACACTACTTTAGACCAGAACCCTAGCACCCTATTCTCTATATGATACACTACTTTAGACCAAAGCCCTAGCACCTTATTCCCTATATAGTGCAGTACTTTAGACCAGACATCTACGGTATACATGAAATTATTTGCTATGCTGGATACAGGCTACAGCCAAACCATGAAGGGTTTCTCACTGGGGGTGAGGGTCTTCTCAGAGACCAAGCTGTCAGACGAGTTCTCAGAAGGGATGTGGATGCTCTGAATGGAGGACAGAGGGATGTCTGTGTCCGTGCTGGTCAACCAGGTGGACTCGGTCTCCTTGGTCCAGCTCTCCAGGTACCGCGGCTCCAGGGCATCTGTCCTGCTGCCTCCACAGCCCATGGCCTCTTCACAGCTGGGAAGAGAGAGGGGGAGCCAAAAGGGGGAGGAAGAGGAGACACCAGATTGGGGCAGGGAGAGAGACCAGACCAGTGGTGTGAGATAGTGGCGTTGATTTCTGTCCTCAGAAGAGACAGTGGGGAGAGACCAGGTTCCTCCTCTGTTTCACTATTCTCAGCAAAGAAGGGAACAAGTTGTCCTCTGTCACCACAGCAGACAAGTGCTGGTTTCTCCTTTTAGCACGGGAAGAAAGGAGAGAAATACAGTTGGTTTATATCAGTAATAGGAGAGAAGACACTGTCTGTCTTGCAGTTATTTTTTAACAAATCTTTCATGTGTCGTACAATATTTCTGCCTGAGACCTTCTGAAAATGTAACCCACCCCAAGAAACACTAGAAGCTAAGTACATAGAAAACGTATTTAAACACACAATGTTTCCAAAGTCCATATCAGCATGTTTAGCTCCAGCGGTCTCAAAGGAAGGCTGGAGGGGTTTGATGGAGGGTCGTTCATAGTCAGCATTAATTGTATTGACTTTCTGACATTGTCCTCAAATCACCTGAAAGGATAGTCTTTCCACAGAAGGTTGTCCACCAGCATCACACATTTCCTTCATTTTCAGCTGGAATGTTTGTTCACATTAATTGATATTATTTACTGTGGTAGAATTTTTGCAATTAATTTCTGAAGAGGCCTCTTCCTCTGCAGATTTAACTGGAGTCACTGGGTCAGACTTAAGAATCACCCAGGAAACCTGCACACCTGTTGTCCCTGCATTGCTGCACCATACTGGTCAAATGATGAGTCAGTCAAGCCTGAGGATGAAGGAATGTATTGTGATCCTAGCGACGCCTCTGCTGCTGAGACATCTTGATTAGGCCCTGGAGGGCTCTTGTGGTCTAAGCTGAAGTCTCCTGAACATACAGTGGATATAAAAAATCTACACACCCCTCACACCCAAAATGCCAGGTTTTTATGATGTAAAGGAATGACACAAAGATAAATCATGTCAGAACTTTTTTCACTTTTAATGTGACCTATAATGTGAACAATTCAATTGAAAAACAAACTGAAATCTTTGAAGGGGAATACTTTTGACTGCTCTGTGTTGGTAGCCAATTCATGCTGTAATAACAATAAGGTTTCTCAAGGGTGTGTTTTTATGACCCATAGAACATGGTTGATTCCCGTGTCAAGGCACTCCACACTGCATGCACTTAAGAACAGCCCCTTGATAGGTATATTGGCCACACCCCTCCTGCATTAATATTAAAAATTAATCGAGTATTTCGTGCGAATACCACAGTTAAATTCCACTTTCTTTAACGAAGACAATGTGGAACAAAATATATGCTGAATACTATATCCAATGTAGATACTATAAGAGTAGGATTTTCCCAACATCATATGACAATAATAAGGCAGCTCATGTCGTCCTGGGCGTAAAAACATGTCACTATATATTATTGTCGTTTCGATAGAAATACGACAGACGCTAAAACCACCTTATTTGAAGGACTGATTAAAAATGAATGTTTTTTCTCGTCTGTACCAGTTATTGTTTTGTGTTTTGTGTTCATACAAAATAACAACAGTTTTGAGCTGGCGTAATTTGAAGCTGCTATACTTACTATGATTGTAGGTTTTAGATGGATATCTGCCCGTTTCCTAATATGTCGACGGTCCTCTCATCCTTCGGTTCCGAGCGAGCACCACCAGGGTAACAGCGTAACCATTTCTTGTCAAAAATGACACTTCCCCTCGCAGCGTGAACGAGTGTGTGCGGGCGCAAACGTGAAAGATCCTGCCCTGCACGCATAAGCCCTTGTAAGCTACAGTGGATATAAAAAGTCTACACACCCCTGTTAAAATGCCAGGTTTTTGCGATGTAAAAGAACGAGACAAAAATAAATCATGTCAGAAATTTTTCCACTTTTAATGTGACCTATAATGTACAGTGTACAATTCAATTGAAAAACAAACTGAAATCTTTGAGGGGGAAGAATGAAAAATAAAAACCTTACAATAACCTGGTTGCATAAGTGTGCACACCCTCTTATAACTGGGGATGTGGCTGTGTTCAGAATTAACCAATCACATTCAAACTCATGTTAAATAGAAGTCATTACACACCTGCCATCATTCAAAATGACTCTGATTAATCACAAATAAAGTTTAGCTGTTCTAGTAAGAATTCCCTGACATTTTCTTAGTTGCATCTCAGAGCAAAAGCCATGGTCCACAGAGAGCTTCCAAAGCATCAGAATGATCTCATTGTTGAAAGATATCAGTCAGGAGAAGGGTATAAAATAATTTCCAAAGCATTAAATATACCATGGAACACAGTGAAGACATTCTTCATCAAGTGGAGAAAATATGGCACAACAGAAACATTACCAAGAACTGGACGTCCCTCCAAAATGTATGAAAAGACAAGAAGAAAACTGGTCAGGGAGGCTACCACAACATTAAAGGAACTGCAGGAATTTCTGGAAAGTACTGGCTGTGTGCTACATCTGACAACATCTCCTGTACTCTTCTTATGAATGGGCTATGAGGTAGGGTGGCAAGACGGAAGTCTTTTCTTACAAAGAAAAACATCCAAGCCTGGCTGAAGTTTGCAAAAACAAACATCAAGTCCCCTAAAAGCACATGGGAAAATGTGTTATGTTCTGATGAAACCAAAGTTGAACTTTTTGGCCATAATTCCAAAAGGTATGTTTGGTGCAAAAACAATACTGTACATCACTCAAAGAACACCATTCCCACAGTGAAGCATCGTGGTGTCAGCATCATGCTTTGGGGCTGTTTTTCTTCAGCAGGATCTGGGGCCTTAGTCAGGGTGGAGGGAATTATGAACCGTTCCAAATACCAGGCAATTTTGGCACAAAACCTTCAAGCGTCCGTTAGAAAGCTGAAGATGCAGTTCACCTTTCAGCACGACAACGACCCAAAGCACACATCCAAACCCACAAAAGCATGGCTTCACCAGAAGAAGATTAACACTTTGGAATGGCCTAGCCAGAGCCCAGACCTGAATCCAATTGAACATCTGTGGGATGATCTGAAGAGGACTGTGAACAGGAGATGTCCTCGCCATCTGTCAGATTTGGAGCGCTTTTGCAATGAAGAGTGGGCAAGTATTGCCACGTCAAGATGAAACATGCTAATATACTCCTACCCAAACAGACTGTAATAAAATCAAAAGGTGCTTCAACAAAGTATTAATTTAAGGGTGTGCACACTTATGCAACCAGGTTATTGTGAGTTTTTTATATTTTATTTTCCCCCCTCAAAGATTTCAGTTTTTTTTTCAATTGAATTGTTCACGTTATAGGTCACATTAAAGGTGTAAACATTTCTGACATGATTTATCTTTGTCTCATTCTTTTACATCACAAGAATGTGGCATTTTAACAGGGGTGTGTAGACTTCTTAAATCCACTGTATTTAAGATTCAGATTATATTTCATCAATATCCCCCATATTTTCCAAATGATCTATACATTTTAAAATCACAGGCCATAAATACTCACGCCTGGGGGGGTGCTTTGGTCAAAGCAGCTGCCTCTGGTGCACATATACTGCTACAGCATAGGTTTGAATCTGGCCTGCTCATTCATCAAAAATGCTTTCCTTTATCAGTGACCACAGCCTATATTCAAAATGTTTGAATATACACCGATCAGCCATAACATTATGACCACTGACAGATGAAGTGAATAACACTGAATAACGATAATTTTGTTATCATGGCGCCTGTCAGTGGGTGGGATCTAAAAATTACGAGACCACTGCACCTTTTTCTTTCCTTTCTAAAAACGTTTTAAAGGAAGGTTTTGAGTGAGGAACAGATGCGTTCAATTTGTAGTGGTCTCAAAATTTTAACCCTGTTTCTCACTCAAAACCTTCCTTTTTGACTTTTTTAAAAAGGAAAGAAAAAGGTGCAGTGGTCTCTTAATTTTTTCCGGAGCTGTATTAGGCAGCAAGTAAACATTCTGTCCTCAAAGTTGATGTGTTAGAAGCAGGAAAAATAGGTAAGCGAAAGGAAATGAGCGACATTGACAAGGGCCAAATTGTGATGGCTAGATGATTGGGTCAGGGCATCTCCAAAACTGCACATTTCTATGTGACCCCAAACTTTTGAACAGTAGTGCATGGAACCGCTCCTGATTGGCCCAGTCAAAATCCTTTACTGTCTTTGCACCCCATTGGTGAAAACCAATTCACCCAGATAGACAGACAGCAGAGTCCCTGTCCATTTTCCCTAAACCTCTGAAACTACCCAGACCCACCCGCCCACCGCTTAGTTCTGCTTCTCAGGGATCTTGTTGCACTACTCCCTTGTACTACTTGTCTACCTTGGGAACCTCATTGCTGCTATCCCTGCATTTCAGTTGCACATGCTACCTTACACCTTCAACTTGCTCGATTGCATAGTCAGTATTGTCATTTGCACATGCATTTTCCTCATCACACAACTATTAATTCCCACTTACACATACATATACTTAATACTTGTGAATTTGTATATTTTCCTCTCCTATTTGCCTTCATTGCTCATTTCAAATTGCCATTTTGCACTGTATTTGAATTCATTGCACATCTACACATTCCACTTGTAACATACACTTTACTTAATACTTAATACATTTCCTGCCCTCTTCTATTTGCACTTCTGGTTAGATGCTAACTGCATTTTGTTGTACAGTACACATATTGTTTGTTGTACAGTACTCATAATCTAATCTAATCAAAAAAATCTATATGTTTACAGGTTACTTTCTAAGCTGAGACAAAAAGGGTGGACATGAACATTAAGTCAGGACAGTTGTATTACTGTGGTGTTGCTGCAGTAAGTCAGGACTGTTGTGTTACTGTAGTAAGTCAGGACCGTTGTGTTACTGGAGTAAGTCAGGACCGTTGTGTTACTGGAGTAAGTCAGGACCGTTGTGTTAATGCAGTAAGTCGGTCCGTTATGTTACTGGAGTAAGTCAGGACTGTTGTGTTAATGCAGTAAGTCGGGAACGTTGTGTTAATGCAGTAAGTCAGACCGTTGTGTTAATGCAGTAAGTCAGGACCGTTGTGTTACTGGAGTAAGTCAGGACCGTTGTGTTAATGCAGTAAGTCAGACCGTTGTGTTAATGCAGTAAGTCAGGACCGTTGTGTTACTGGAGTAAGTCAGGACTGGTGTGTTACTGTAGTAAGTCAGGACTGTTGTGTTACTGTAGTAAGTCAGGACCGTTGTGTTACTGGAGTAAGTCAGGACCGTTGTGTTAATGCAGTAAGTCGGACCGTTATGTTACTGGAGTAAGTCAGGACTGTTGTGTTAATGCAGTAAGTCGGGACCGTTGTGTTAATGCAGTAAGTCAGACCGTTGTGTTAATGCAGTAAGTCAGGACCGTTGTGTTACTGGAGTAAGTCAGGACCGTTGTGTTACTGCAGTAAGTCGGACCGTTGTGTTAATGCAGTAAGTCGGGACCGTTGTGTTAATGCAGTAAGTCAGGACCGTTGTGTTACTGGAGTAAGTCAGGACCGTTGTGTTACTGCAGTAAGTCGGACCGTTGTGTTAATGCAGTAAGTCGGGACCGTTGTGTTAATGCAGTAAGTCAGGACCGTTGTGTTAATGCAGTAAGTCAGACCGTTGTGTTAATGCAGTAAGTCAGGACCGTTGTGTTACTAGAGTAAGTCAGGACCGTTGTGTTACTGCAGTAAGTCAGACCGTTGTGTTAAAGCAGTAAGTCAGGACCGTTGTGTTAATGCAGTAAGTCAGGACCGTTGTGTTAATGCAGTAAGTCGGACCGTTGTGTTAATGCAGTAAGTCGGACCGTTGTGTTAATTCAGTAAGTCAGGACCGTTGTGTTAATGCAGTAAGTCAGGACTGTTGTGTTAATGCAGTAAGTCAGACCGTTGTGTTAAAGCAGTAAGTCGTACCGTTGTGTTAATGCAGTAAGTCGGGACCGTTGTGTTAATGCAGTAAGTCAGGACCGTTGTGTTAATGCAGTAAGTCAGGACCGTTGTGTTAATGCAGTAAGATAGGACTGTTGTGTTAATGCAGTAAGTCGGGACCGTTGTGTTAATGCAGTAAGTCAGGACTGTTGTGTTAATGTAGTAAGTAGGACCGTTGTGTTAATGCAGTAAGTAGGACCGTTGTGTTAATGCAGTAAGTCAGGACCGTTGTGTTAATGCAGTAAGTCGGACCGTTGTGTTAATGCAGTAAGTCGGACCGTTGTGTTAATTCAGTAAGTCAGGACCGTTGTGTTAATGCAGTAAGTCAGGACTGTTGTGTTAATGCAGTAAGTCAGGACTGTTGTGTTAATGCAGTAAGTCAGACCGTTGTGTTAAAGCAGTAAGTCGTACCGTTGTGTTAATGCAGTAAGTCGGGACCGTTGTGTTAATGCAGTAAGTCAGGACCGTTGTGTTAATGCAGTAAGTCAGGACCGTTGTGTTAATGCAGTAAGATAGGACTGTTGTGTTAATGCAGTAAGTCGGGACCGTTGTGTTAATGCAGTAAGTCAGGACTGTTGTGTTAATGTAGTAAGTAGGACCGTTGTGTTAATGCAGTAAGTAGGACCGTTGTGTTAATGCAGTAAGTAGGACCGTTGTGTTAATGCAGTAAGTCAGGACCGTTGTGTTAATGCAGTAAGTCGGGACTGTTGTGTTACTGCAGTAAGTCAGGACTGTTGTGTTAATGCAGTAAGTCAGGACCGTTGTGTTAATGCAGTAAGTCAGGACTGTTGTGTTACTGCAGTAAGTCAGGACTGTTGTGTTAATGCAGTAAGTCAGGACCATTGTGTTAATGCAGTAAGTCAGGACTGTTGTGTTACTGGAGTAAGTCAGGACCGTTGTGTTAATGCAGTAAGTCGGGACTGTTGTGTTAATGCAGTAAGCCGGGACTCTTGTGTTAATGCAGTAAGTCGGGACCGTTGTGTTAATGCAGTAAGTTGGGACCGTTGTGTTAATGCAGTAAGATAGGACTGTGAAGAGTTTGATGCATTGTATAATCACATTACTTCCACCAGATGGCAGTGACTGCCCAGAGTTCTGCACTAGGACATTTCTAAATGCTAAACAATCTGGGACAGTGTCTTCGGTCTCTCTCTTTCTCTCCCACTCCTACTCTCTCTCCATCTAAAACTCGTGCACACACACACACATTCCTTAATGAGATTAGAGGTGTTTCCCATAGCAACATACAGACTGTTTATTTCTCCACTCTTTGAAACGTATACCATTTTCATAGGTTTCAGATTTCCACAATGAACTACAAAAGCTTTCAGGCTAAATCTGTTAACCTAATTTTGTGTGTATCTCTGTCTCTGTGTGTGTTTGTCTTTGTCTGTATGTGTATATTTATGTGTGTGTGTGTTCATGATATTCATGGTCCCACTGGCAATGTTTTGTTTGCACAGCATTGCATTTTGAAGTCATATCTAAAGAAACGTATAAAATGTATGTATAAAATGCATCTAAATAGAAGCTGCATGCAGGACTATGCTGTAAAGTCACATCAGAATTAGAATCATCTTTATTCTGGTAGGTGTCCTTTAACATGCAACATACCAAGCCCTTCAAATGCCTGTTAAACTGTGTGTCCGACCAAGAAGAACTGACACAAAAGTAACGGAAAATCAAGGCAAAAAATTAAGGAAAACAAGGTTATAAGATCATTCTTCCTGTACATGACATTTCATTCTGTGCTTACAGTGGGGAGAACAAGTATTTGATACACTGCCGATTTTGCAGGTTTTCCCACTTACAAAGCATGTAGAAGTCTGTAATTTTTATCATAGGTACACTTCAACTGTGAGTGACGGAATCTAAAACAAAAATCCAGAAAACCACATTGTATGATTTTTAAATAATTAATTTGCATTTTATTGCATGACATAAGTATTTGATCACCAACCAGTAAGAATTCCAGCTCTCCTAGACCTGTTCGATTTTCTTTAAGAAGCCCTCCTGTTCTCCACTCATTACCTGTATTAACTGGACCTGTTTGAACTTGTTACCTGTAAAAAAGACACCTATCCACACACTCAATCAAACAGACACCAACCTCTCCACAATGGCCAAAACCAGAGAGCTGTGTAAGGACATCAGGGATAAAATTGTAGACCTGCACAAGGCTGGGATGGGCTACAGGACAATAGGCAAGCAGCTTGGTGAGAAGGCAACAACAGTTGGCGCAATTATTAGAAAATGGAAGAAGTTCAAGATGACGGTCAATCTCCCTCAGTCTGGGGCTCCATGCAAGATCTCACCTTGTGGGGCATCAATGATCATGAGGAAGGTGAGGGATCAGCCCAGAACTACACGGCAGGACCTGGTCAATGACCTGAAGAGTGCTGGGACCATTAGTAACACACTATGCCGTCATGGATTAAAATCCTGCAGCACACACAAGGTCCCCCTGCTCAAGCCAGCGCATGTCCAGGCCCTTCTGAAGTTTGCCAATGACCAACTGGATGATCCAGAGGAGGAATGGGAGAAGGTCATGTGGTGTGATGACACAAAAATAGAGCTTTTTGGTCAAAACTCCACTCGCCATGTTTGGAGGAAAAAGAAGGATGAGTACAACCCCAAGAACACCATCCCAACCGTGAAGCATGGAGGTGGAAACATCATTCCTTAGGGAGGTTTTTCTGCAAAGGGGACTGGACGACTGCACTGTATTGAGGGGAGGATGGATGGGGCCATGTATCACGAGATCTTGGCTAACAACCTCCTTCCCTCAGTAAGAGCATTGAAGATGGGTCGTGGCTGAGTCTTCCAGCATGACAACGACCCAAAACTCACAGCCAGGGCAATTAAGGAGTGGCTCCGTAAGAAGCATCTCAATGTCCTGGAGTGGCCTAGCCAGTCTCCAGACCTGAACCCAATAGAAAATCTTTGGAGGGAGCTGAAAGTCTGTATTGCCCAGCGACAGCCACGAAACCTGAAGGATCTGGAGAAGGTCTGTATGGAGGAGTGGGCCAAAATCCCTGCTGCAGTGTGTGCAAACCTGGTCAAGAACTACAGGAAACGTATGATCTCTGTAATTGCAAACAAAGGTTTCTGTACCAAATATTAAGTTCTGCTTTTCTGATGTATCAAATACTTATGTCATGCAATAAAATGCAAATTAATTACTTAAAAATCATTCAATGTGATTTTCTGGGTTTTTTGATTCTGTGACTCGCAGTTGAAGAGTACCTATGATACAAATGACAGACTTCTACATGCTTTGTAAGTGGGAAAACCTGTAAAATCAGCAGTGTATCAAATACTTATTCTCCCCACTGTATATAGATGTTCACACGTGTGTGTGCATTTACATATTGGCCTAGAGGCATTAGGCACATAAATGGAAGGTATGTACGTGTGTCTGTTTACTGGTATGCAGAATGTGTGTTGGAGTGCTCTGGGTGACAACATGAATAAATAAATAAATAAACTAATGTGTGTTTGCCTGTTCTATCTGTTTGTCATTAGTGCTTTGCTCCAAACAGCTGGTGAAGTTTGATAGTAAATAATATGCATGTCTCTATTGTTTGTTTCTACTGCGGGAGGAGGAGGGAGGGGGAGGAGAATGGAGGGGGGAGGAGGAGGGGGGGGGAGAATGGGCTCAGATGTTGCCAGTGTGGAGGAAGGAGCCAGAATGCAGCGGAGCCAGAGCCAAAGCCCTGCACTGCTGGGAGGGCAGGGAGGCTGGAGGAGAAGGGGCTCAGATGTTGCCAGTGTGGAGGAAGGAGCCAGAGCCAAAGCCCTGCACTGCTGGGAGGGCAGGGAGGCTGTGTCCTGGAATTCCCTGACTGGGAATTTTTTGCTGCAAAACGAATTGCCCCTCGGGGATAATAAAGACTCCTTGAAAAAAATGGACAAATAGGGCAGTTCAGGGTGTTGGTTCTGGCTCTGGTCGTTGTTAGATTAGTGCATTTCTTTGTGTCTGAACCCAGTCGATACAGCCAGTGTGGATATACTCTATGTTTTTTTAGCAAATTTCTATAGTTTGGACTGTCTTCTAAACAGAATACATAAGGTATTGAATATTTAACAAAATGCTGAGTTGCTGGGTCCCTCACAAAAGTGCAACAACAGTTAAAAAATAGACGTGCACATGCTGTGTATTGTAACAATGACAGAGACATAATACATACAGCACTGATAGTAATACGAATAATGATCAGGATAAACACATGTGGCGGGTGTTTGCAATATTAATAGGTGTATCATGTGGGAAAGTGGTATTAGTAAAAGACTCTGAGCAGGAATGAATATTAGAAAGTTTTGGTAGGTGCTATTATGAAATATGCACGTAGCAGGAATGAATGTGCCTGTTCAGCATATAATAATGCTGTGGGTGGAATGATTTTGGCATGGGGTGGAATGATTTTGGACATGGGGTGGAATGATTTTGGACATGGGGTAAAATGATTCTGGATATGGGGTGGAATGATTTTGGACATGGGGTGGAATGATTTTGGACATGGGGTGAAATTATTTTGGATATGGGGTGGAATAATTTTGGACATGAGGTGGAATGATTTTGGACATGGGGTAAAATGATTTTGGACATGGGGTGGAATGATTTTGGACATGAGGTGGAATGATTTTGGACATGGGGTAAAATGATTTTGGACATGGGGTGGAATGATTTTGGACATGGGGTGAAATGATTTTGGGGTAGTTCTACCCCTAGTAGTTGTTCGGCCGTTTGCATGGACAGGATTGCTAAGTCGAATCTGTGAGCCGACACAATTCAAAATTAACCCTAATTGCTTCCCGAATGCTCCGGCTGGCTCCTCCCAGAGGGGTGGGATGAAACGCAGGTAAACTGGAAATGATATTATGTCTCTAGAAACATTGTTTCTCAAAGTGTGTGTTAGTGGACTGCCAACATTTAAATGACATGAACATCAGAAACCAATAGAAACCCTTTCATTCCCTTTATTTGTGCACACCTGCAGGACAGTAGACAGGCAGATAGACATCAACACAAAACATACACGCACACAAAACACACAACCAAAACATACCGACACACTACTCATAGGGGAATTGCTATGTACAGGAGATCATAATACAATTAGCACTTATGAGGGAGACACTGAAGAGCCATGTTTCAGAGCGCTGATTATTCGCAGTGTGTCTGTGGCTCGTATCGTTCCTGTGCAGTTCTGCTTTAAAGTGTTTCTGTTCCGTCTCGCTCCAGTTTCAAAGGCACCCTCCCGAGCCTGTGTCTTTAGGCAGCCGGCACCACATGGTTTGCAGCGAATAACGTAGCTCGTCAGACGCTGGAACTGTAATGACAGATGGTCGTCCTCACTTCGGTAATCTTCTCACTTCGAAATGACAAATATCCAATCTCCTCACTTCTTGAATGAAAACAGCCAGAAGTGAAAGGTATAAGAGAACTTAGACAGTGTCCTCTTTAGAAAACACAACAGCCCGTCTGTCTTAGGGAATACGTGAGGACGTCACAGTTCAGCACGTAAAGTTTAACATTCAATTCATCACATACAAAGAATAAGGGAACAATACAAGGATGAAACCAACAAAGATAATAATTAAAAAGTCAATGAATAAAACATGCAAGAAGTATGATGTAAGTAAAGGAAATACTGTAATGTCTCTATTGCCCATAGCAGTACCATATTCAATGTCCTAGAGCACCAGAGTGGTTGAGGTAGGACTAGTACTTGATTTAATATGCAGGGGAGTGGTTGAGCTGTAGGACTAGTACTTGATTCAATATCAATATGCAGGGGAGTGGTTGAGGTAGGACTAGAACTTAATTCAATATGCAGGGGAGTGGTTGAGGTAGGACTAGAACTTGATTAAATATGCAGGGGAGTGGTTGAGGTAGGACTAGTACTTGATTCAATATGCAGGGGAGTGGTTGAGGTAGGACTAGAACTTGATTAAATATGCAGGGGAGTGGTTGAGGTAGGACTAGTACTTGATTCAATATGCAGGGGAGTGGTTGAGGTAGGACTAGTACTTGATTCAATATGCAGGGGAGTGGTTGAGGTAGGACTAGTACTTGATTCAATATGCAGGGGAGTGGTTGAGGTAGGACTAGTACTTGATTCAATATGCAGGGGAGTGGTTGAGGTAGGACTAGTACTTGATTCAATATGCAGGGGAGTGGTTGAGGTAGGACTAGTACTTGATTCAATATGCAGGGGAGTGGTTGAGGTAGGACTAGTACTTGATTCAATATGCAGGGGAGTGGTTGAGGTAGGAGTAGTACTTGATTAAATATGCAGGGGAATGGTTAAGGTAGGACTAATATTTGATTCAATATGCAGGGGAGTGGTTGAGGTAGGACTAGTTTAAAAGATGTTATTAATAGGTAATAGACAGGGTTTTAAGAGATGTTATTAATAGGTAATAGACAGAGTTTTAAGAGATGTTATTAATAGGTAATAGACAGGGTTTAAATATATGTTATTAATAGGTAATAGACAGGGTTTTAATAGATGTTATTAATAGGTAATAGACAGGGTTTAAATAGATGTTATTAATAAGTAATAGACATGGTTTAAATAGATGTTATTAATAGGTAATAGACAGGGTTTAAATAGATGTTATTAATAGGTAATAGACAGGGTTTAAATAGATGTTATTAATAGGTAATAGACAGGGTTTAAATAGATGTTATTAATAGGTAATAGACAGGGTTTAAAGTAGTCAACAGTAAATGATAAAATCAATTATCTGCATTGCCAACTTTGTCCACTTTGTGGTCCTTTGTGCAGCGAGGCCACAACACACAAGCTTCTTATCAATCAAGCCCAGCTTTAGTCTACAATACAATGTTTCCAGAGAAACCAGACATGCTTTCCAAATGGCACTCTTCTCTTTGCACTGAACTACAACTAAAGCGCCCTGGCCTATAGAAGGGCACTATAGCATGTTGTGAAAAGAGAGACTTTTGGAACACGGACCATAGCTCAGATAGAATCATGTCTACTTATCTGCTTGCTTGCTCCCAGATCCATCAGCAAATCATGGATATTGTTGCCTTTGGCAAGGCAACCAGAGAGCTTGCCCTTATTTGGCTTTACCCTGGTTCAAGGGTCAGCCGCATCAATCACCTTCCAGGAAGTAACAAGTTACAGAGCATGAAGGGTCAGATGACATTTATGATCCTGCTCATTCTCTCTCTTTCTCTCTGTCTCTCAAACCACACACACACACACACCACACACACCACACGCCAAACACACACACACCACACACATCCCACACATCACACCCCACACACACACACACACACACACACACACACACACACCCGAGTACAGAATTAATGTGCCGTATTTTCATTAGACCAAAGTGGTGCCATGCTCACAGAGAATCCTGCTGCCCTGACAGGAGGGTTTGTAGCACGTGAGATGGTAATGGGGGACACTGTTTCATTGGGTGTAAGTTTCCCAAGTGGGAAATGATGATGAAATCTGATGGGATGTAAAATTGGTGATGAATGTCAATAGTTGCCTGTTTGCTCAACCTGATGTCAGAGGCTTATATCATTATGGCTGTAACTTCAGGATGTAAGACATCTGGGCCAACACAGTTTAGTTCTGACGCATAGCCAAACAGATGTCAGGTGTTTACTCCCGCTAACAGAAAAAACAGGTAACCAATCAACATGGCTGCTGTACTTTTGTTCTAAATCTGAGTAGAAAAATGATCAGTGGAACATTTACTTTATTGCCACCAGGGCCAATCAACATCCAACCAATCAACAATCAGGAAAGGTCAAAGTGTGTCGTTTAAACACGAGCCCAATGATTGGAAGGAAAATATTACCATTTGCATGACATATTTGGAATTGTGACTTCATAGCAATGGATCCCATTATTTATGTCGGCATGGCGTCGCCGGTTCTCCTGTCTCTAAAACATTTTTAATGGAGATTCCACGATCAATATTATCCATTAAATCCTGATGGAGCTAATTTGAAAAGGTTGGATTCTCTCTGACTATAGAAAAACTGCCATCTGAAAACTGCTGACCTTTACGCTGACTAAGACTTTGAGAGGGTAAGAAGAAAAGGGTCTGCCATTAAAAGTCATGTTTAACCTAAAGAGCTGAATCATATTTCCATAATAAACCATCCAACTTGGCAGATTGATGTCTCTCTACGTTAATACTGCCTGAGGATTTGACCGTTACTTTGTCCCATAAACCCCCCCCCCCTTCCCCCTCTCCTCCCCCTCTCCTCCCTACATCCCTCCTCTCCCTCTCTTCCCCCTCACCTCCCCCTCTCCTCCCTACATCCCTCCTCTCCCCATCCCCCCTCTTTCAATTCCTCCCCCCTACATTCCTCTTCCTTACATTCCTCTTCCTTACATCTCTCCTCTCCCCATCCCTCCATCCATCTCTCCTCTCTCCATTCCTCCTCCCTCCATCTCTCCTCTCCCCATCCCTCCATCCATTCCTCCTCCCTCCATCTCTCCTCTCCCCATCCCTCCATCCATCTCTCCTCCCTCCGTCTCTCCTCTCCCCATCCATCCATCCCTCCATCCATTCCTCCTCCCTCCATCTCTCCTCTCCCCATCCCTCCATCCATCTCTCCTCTCTCCATTCCTCCTCCCTCCATCTCTCCTCTCCCCATCCCTCCATCCATCCTCCATCATCCCAACACTGAGTTGTGCAGTGAAGTTCAATGCTCTGAGCTGTTGCAGAAAATAACTCGCTATGCCATTTAACTCCTGCATCATTTGACTGGGTCTGCCTTTATCTCAGACATCTGGCTAAACCAGCCAAACACTGATCATGTTTCACAAAGGCCGTTAGAGGCAAACAACAGTGGATGAATGTGTGTGTCTGTGTGAGTGAATGAATGAGGGAAACTCAGTGAGAATTTGTATTCATGAAGTTCCTTGAGGCCAGACGTGTTCTTTCAGGGAAATTAATTTAGGAAGCTCTCACAGAACATTCTCAAATGGAAGAAACGCCACCATCACAGTGTTTACAATCTCGGGTTGGATCATCAGGTTGCTGCAACATCTCTCAGGCATGTGCATGTGTGTATTAGTTACACAGGCTTGTGTGTAAAGTGTGTCTGTGAATGTGTGTGTGCATGTATTGTGTGTGTACATGTGTCTGTGTGTGACAGAGAATCATAATTCTAGTTCACCTTTCAAGCTTCCCCCAAAATCCCTTCATTCTTGAGACTTTTTACTCACCTTCCTGAGGATTGTGTGGATTACTTCAGAGTGGTGTGACATTTGAGGAAAGAGAAATTAATTAAGCAGTGAAGAAGTAGTTTTCTGTCTCCATGACATGGAAACACTACATCCTCCATTTCCTCTGGGAGATTTAAAGATGCCCAACTATTGTATATATATTAAATAAACTGCTTTAAATAAATAGATGCATGTATGAACAACAGTGCTGGATAGTCATTAATATTGTTGGGCAAGGAGTGGGAAAGAGAGATAGAGAGAGAGAAAATGAGAGAGAGAAATGGAGACAGAATGAGAAAAAGGGTAGAAAAGACAAAAAGGACAAAGAGAGAGCGAAAGATAGAGAGAGAAATAAATAATTTGTCAAGGCAGTACAAGCCAGAACTGAGAGGGCATTTTAGGTGTAGGACATTAAAACCATTTAAAAGGTGCAAATTGTTTTCTCTGTATTCATTAAATTGCCTTCCAAGAAAATGAAAAACTAACCAGTGTTATCTTGTAAACAAATACGCAAAGAGTCTTTTCCTTTTACGGACAAAGGTACCTATTGTGCAGATGCTTTTGAGTCAAGTGTTAAATTTTTCTCCTCACTTTTCACAAACAAAATAGGGTAAGTTGTGTATGTTGGTCAGAGGTAGACTAAAGGCAGGTCAGCTGAAAGAGAAAGAAACTGAAATAGAGAGTTCTGGAAAAGAGAATAGAAAGCAAAGAAAGGTGGATGGAAATAAATAAGAATTATTTTCACAACAGGACATTTCCCCTTGTCTTCCAACTACTTCCTCCTATAGGATCCCAATTCTGCGATGAGTCTTTCTGCACTCTAAAGAGAGAGGTTGATAATTTTCTTAGATGTTGAGGGAACAGCACTCTCCTCATCTTTCACAAACTCTACTACTGCAGCTCTACTCTCCAGCATCGACACTTCATCCCTCTCTAAGGGACAAATGTTTCAAACCTCTGCAGTCCGACTTCTTACAACCAATCATCATGTTTAAATCCAATCATCATGGTAACCCCATTGTCATGCCTGCCCTGGCTCTGTCTCGCAACGCCCTGACTACAAGATCCTTCTGAAAACCTTCCTAAATCCCTCCACTTTTGGTTTAATTAAAACAACATTACAAGTTTAATGTTGTCATTTCATGCACAAGTATTCTGTACGGGACAACATTATCTTGGTTATCTTCAAGTGAAAGCAGGACCAAAAGAGATACGAATCATACTTTTGGGAGCTGTGAGTGATCCAAAATGTTTCAGTATTTTATTTTTCAAAAACCACTTTTCACCACTTAGCAACAGCAGGCAGAACATGGTATTTCTCTACTCGCACTGAGTCTGCTGATTACTTATTTGAGAAACAATATACTACAATTGGGATTTGTGGACCCATTTTAAGTTAATTTAGTTCACTATTGTGTTCCTTCTGTAAATTTGCAACACAATTGCTTTTTGTTTTTGCTTTTTCAAGCCTTTTTTCCACAATCTATTGCTGAAAATCTGCACTTCAATTGCATCTTGGTTGTTTTATTTCCAATCCATTATATGGCGTACAGAGCCAAACTTATCTAAATTGTGTCAGTGTCCAAATATTTCCGGACCTGACTCTATATTGGTTAGGACATCAGGCACACCTCAGTCAATAATTGCTATTTACCAAAAAAACACCATTATATTGCAGTTAAGAGTTTTGCCACCTTTGTAGCGATACAGGATTTTATTTACATTGATTAGAACGGTCTGCATTGGAATCAGTAAATGAAGCACCATTCATGTGTCACGGCTTCGGGGTTTGAGGAGCAAGGAGGAGCAGGAGAAGGCGTGGTGGAAGGATATTTAATAGTATCCACTCGAAAATATACAGCATAAGCTTTAACAAAGCGTAGCACAGCTCTAAACACAGGTAGAGACAATCACACACAAAGACAGGGGGAGCAGAGGGAACATATATACCGGACGTCCTTCACCGGAACCCAGCTCCGCTCCTCCGGGCCGTACCCCTCCCACTCCACGAGGTACTGGAGGCCCCCCGCCCGGCGCCTCGAGTCAATGATGGAGCGGACAGAGTACGCCGGGGCCCCCTCGATGTCCAGAGGGGGAGGGGGAACCTCCCGCACCTCACACCCCTGAAGGGGACCAGCCACCACCAGCCTGAGGAGAGACACATGGAACGAGGGGTTAATACGGTAGTCGGGGGGAAGGCGTAACCGATATGTTACCTCGTTGACTCTCCTCAGGACTTTAAAGGGCCCCACAAACCGCGGGGCCAGCTTCCGGCAGGGCAGGCGGAGGGGCAGGTCCCTGGACGAGAGCCAGACCCGGTCGCCCGGCCGATACACCGGGGCCTCCCTGTGGTGGCGGTCCGCAGAGATTTTTGGACGGCGGACAGCGAGCCGGAGGCGGGCTTGTACTGCCTCCCACGTGCCCGCTGCCCGCCGGAACCAGTCGTCCACCGCAGGGGTACCGGTCTGGCTCGGCGTCCAGGGCGCCAGGACCGGCTGGTAGCCCAGCACGCACTGGAATGGCGACACGCCCGTGGAGGAGTGGTGCAGAGAATTCAGTGCATATTCTGCCCACGGCAGAAACTCTGCCCACTCCCCCGGCTGGTCCTGGCAGTAGGACCGGAGGAACCTACCCACTTCCTGGTTCACCCGCTCCACCTGCCCGTTGGACTGGGGATGGTAGCCCGAGGTCAGGCTGACCGAGATCCCCAGGTGCTGCATGAATGCTTTCCACACCCTGGATGTGAATTGGGGACCCCGGTCAGACACAATGTCCTCGGGCACGGAAGACGTGTGTAAACAGGGCCTCCGCGGTCTGTAGGGCAGTAGGAAGGCCGGGCAGAGGCAAGAGGCGGCAGGACTTTGAGAACCGATCCACAACGACCAGGATGGCGGTATGGCCCTGGGAAGGGGGAAGATCAGTCAAAAAATCTACGGATAGGTGGGACCATGGTCGTTGTGGAATGGGCAAGGGGTGCAACTTGCCCACAGGTAGGTGCCGGGGTGCCTTACTCTGGGCGCACACCGTGCAGGAAGAGACGTATACCCTCACGTCCTTGGCTAAAGTGGGCCACCAGTACTTACCGGCCAGGGCGCGCACTGTTGGCCCGATGCCAGGATGACCGGAGGAGGGAGATGTATGCGCCCAGTGCCTCTACCAGTGCCCTAACCAGTGCCTCCACGCCGACAGAGCTCGAACCACGGCCAGCAGCTCACAATCACCTATGTCGTAGTTCCGCTCCGCCGCACTGAGCTTCTGGGAGAAGAAGGCACAGGGACGGAGCGTGTTACGACACCCCGTCCGTTGGGAGAGGATGGCACCGAGCCCACAATCGGACGCGTCCACCTCCACAATGAACTGGAGCGACGGGTCGGGATGGGCCAGGACCGGAGCGGTGGTGAAACGGTGTTTCAGTTCCACAAACGCCCGCTCCGCTTCCACGGTCCACCGCAACCGGGTCGCCCCCCCCTTCAGAAGGGAGGTGATTGGAGCCGCGACCTGGCTAAAGCCCCGGATGAACCTCCTGTAGTAGTTAGAGAAGCCTAAGAAACGTTGCACATCCTTAATCGTGGTTGGGGTCGGCCAATTACGCACGGCGTCAATGTGAGGCTCCTCCATAGTCACACCGGTGCTGGAAAAGCGATAACCCAGGAAGGACACAGACGACTGGAAAAACAGACACTTCTCGGCTTTAACGTACAGGTCATGCTCCAGCAGTCGAGCCAGCACCCTGCGCACCAACGAGACATGCTTGGCGCGGGTGGCAGTGTATATCAAGATGTCATCGATATACACCACCACGCCTTCGCATAACAAGTCCCGGAATACGTCGTTAACGAAGGACTGGAAGACTGACGGAGCATTCATCAACCCGTACGGCATCACTAAATACTCGTAATGGCCGGACGTGGTACTAAAGGCCATTTTCCACTCGTCTCCTTCCCGGATACGCACCAGGTTATAGGCACTCCTGAGGTCTAATTTAGTGAAAGAGCGGGCCCCGTGCATCTTCTCCACCTCCGCAGAGATCAAAGGGAGAGGGTAGCTGAACGGGATGGTGATCTTGTTCAGCGCCCGGTAATCGATGCACGGGCGCAAACCACCGTCCTTCTTTTTCACAAAAAAGAAGCTCGAGGAGACCTGCGACTTGGAGGGCCTAATGTAGCCCTGTGCCAACGCTTCCGTAACGTACGCGCCCATGGTTTCCGTTTCGGTGCGGGACAGTGGATACACGTGACCCTTCGGGAGTGCGGCTCCGTCAATGAGGTCTATCGCACAATCCCCCGGCCGGTGTGGTGGCAACACAGCGGCCTTAGCCTTAGAAAAGACTGCAGCTAAGTCCCTGTATTCGGGGGGAATGGGCACGGCGGGAGCACTGTCTGGACTTTCCACCGAGGTCGAGCCAACGGAAACACCCAAACACCTACCCTGGCACTTCCGCGACCACCCCGACAGACGTTGACTAGACCAGGAGATGACGGGGTCGTGTAGGGACAACCAGGGGAAACCTAAAACGACTGGGAACGTGGGTGAGTCGATGACGTGAAATTAAATGGTTTCGCTGTGTCGGTTGTCGGTAATCAGGAGGAGGGGAACAGTGCAACTCGTGACCAGACCTGATCCTAGTGGCCGGCTGTCTAAAGCTCTCACGGGCAGGGGGGTGTCGAGGACCTGGAGGGGTATGCGTGACCGCAGGGCAAAAGACCTATCCATGAAATTCCCAGCTGCGCCTGAGTCTACCAGCGCCTTACACCGGCCTCTCTTCCTTCGTGTGGATGGTCGAACACGGCTCGGAAGCGGCGGGTGAAATCGGCGTAGCTGCCCTGGGTGGGCTGCTCTGTGTTCCAGACGGCGGTGGCCCACTCCAGGGCTTTTCCGGACAGGCAGGAGACGAGCGAGGTGATCTTCTGAGCCTCGGTCGGCGCAGGGTGCATCGCCTGGAGCGCGATGTCCAGTTGTAGGAGGAATCCCTGGCAGCGGTCCGCCGACCCGTCGAAGTCCCTGGGCAAGGGGAGATGCAGTGCCCCCATGCTAGGCGGCGAGGCAGGGGCAGGCGGAGAAACGGCCGGTGCTGCGGGGGTCTGCTGGCTCAGCTCTAGGCGCTGTACCGCTTTTAAGACGTTGTCCATTGCCGCGCCTAGGCTGGCCAGCATTGTTGAATGTACTTGGACCGCCTCCGCAACACCGACCTCGCCTGTGGCTCCTGTAGGCTCCATATCCTTGCTGTCTTTCTTTTGGTGTGTGATTCTGTCACGGCTTCGGGGTTTGAGGAGCAAGGAGGAGCAGGAGAAGGCGTGGTGGAAGGATATTTAATAGTATCCACTCGAAAATATACAGCATAAGCTTTAACAAAGCGTAGCACAGCTCTAAACACAGGTAGAGACAATCACACACAAAGACAGGGGGAGCAGAGGGAACATATATACCGGGGGAAACAGCGAAGATGAGGAACAGGTGCACTAAACGAGACACAGGTGAAATGTCTTAGTTGCAGGCGACAACACTGCAGCCAGACAAGATGCTGCTTCAAGCTGCCGCTTGAGGGAACGAAGAAGCCTAAATTCTCACACTGAGACAAAGCCAACAAGCATCAACATAAAAAAGGCACTTCTTCTGAGTACAGTAGATAAGCCAATGTCCAATGCAGCACACTGACCAGCAAAGTAAATTATGTGATTTACATTTTATTTCATCATAGGAATCATTTACCAAATGTCACCATATATAGCAAACTGTACGATGGTTGCAAAATGCTGTTGACAAAGGCTAATAACTCAATGTCCTGGCGCTGCTTCTACCTTTATCAGTTACATAAACTATCAAAGTTGATCTGAATTAAACTAAAACTTGCAGTCTGCTTACTTTGTGGCATTGCTCGTTGTCCCTTCGCCCCAACCTGATACTGGTACTAGTCTAGTGGTGCTTGCAGAGCTTTTTACTTCTGTCTGGTGTTGGCAAAAGTTTAATTATCTTTCGACTAATCTGATTGATTTTTCATGCACAAACCGAATGAAACAGCTTTACACTTCTTAATGACATTTAAAGATTGTGGACGAATGTCTTTTGATCACTGCTTGCCTGCATGAGGATGCATTATGTGGTGAACAGATGTCTTCTGTGGATGTGCAAAATGTCATAGAATTGTAATTGGTCAATTGTCCTGAAACCTGAGACTTGAAGGGGAACCAATAGCATTGATTCATCTACAGTGGCTCTCAGAAATTTCCACCCCCATGGACACTGTCCTAACTGTCTGTAGGTCTCCCAGACCTTCACTGCACACAGATGGACTCCAGTGAACTGATTATGTGACGTCTGAAGACAACTGGCTGCTCCACAGATCATTCAAGTGTGTCAATCAATTATTTTCTGTTTGTAATGAATTGACAACCTTGTGTCTGCTAAATGACTCAAATATAAACAAATAAGAATAGAACAGAAAATAGAAAAGAATACGAATATTCCCTGTGACAAAATGCCCCCAAAATCAAACAAGTAGAAGTATTTGGAAATATCACTGGCATTGCTCTCACACAGAAACATAACTGACTTGAGTTAAAGGGAACGGTGTTGGTGGGTTAAAGGGATCAGTGTTGGTGGGTTAAAGGGATCAGTGTTGGTGGGTTAAAGGGATCAGTGTTGGTGGGTTAAAGGGATCAGTGTTTGTGGGTTAAAGGGATTGGTGTTGGTGGGTTAAAGGGATCAGTGTTGGTGGGTTAAAGGGATCAGTGTTGGTGGGTTAAAGGGATCGGTGTTGGTGGTTTAAAGGGAACGGTGTTGGTGGGTTAAAGGGAACGGTGTTTGTGGGTTGAAGGGATCAGTGTTGGTGGGTTAAAGGGATCAGTGTTGGTGGGTTAAAGGGATTGGTGTTGGTGGGTTAAAGGGATCAGTGTTGGTGGGTTAAAGGGATCAGTGTTGGTGGGTTAAAGGGTTCAGTGTTGGTGGGTTAAAGGGATCGGTGTTGGTGGGTTAAAGGGATCGGTGTTGGTGGGTTAAAGGGATCGGTGTTGGTGGGTTAAAGGGAACGGTGTTGGTGGGTTAAAGGGATCGGTGTTGGTGGGTTAAAGGGATCAGTGTTTGTGGGTTAAAGGGATCGGTGTTGGTGAGTTAAAGGGATCAGTGTTGGTGGGTTAAAGGGAACAGTGTTTGTGGGTTAAAGGGATCAGTGTTGGTGGGTTAAAGGGATCAGTGTTTGTGGGTTAAAGGGATTGGTGTAGGTGGGTTAATTGTAGGTCTAGGGGTTGAGTGTTTCGGGTTAATATTGCCTCAACCTCCTCTCTCTACCGCCTTTTCCCCAAAGCTCACTTCAGACTAATCACGTACTCAGCCTTGACAGCCCATCTGTCTTTTTCCTACTCCATCTATCCATCCATCCATTCCTCCATCCGTCCAACCTCCTAATATTCCCTTCTTCTCCTCATGGCAGGGTGAACAGGTCATGACCTCATTGGCCAAATGGATCCCGCCTTCTGCATCTTGACCAATTAGCAGACAAATCTAGGACTCATGCCAAGGACTACTCTGCTTCAGGGAAGCACAGTGGAGAGAGAGACTGCAAAGAAAGAATCCAACACCTCCTCATTGAAAACAATGTCCTGAGCAAATGTGGAACTGGCTTCTTTCCAAAATACTGCCCAGCAGCAAATATATACCCACTGACTGCTCTCATTGACAAAAACAAAACAACGGAAAACACTACAAGTGTAATATTATAAAGTCGATGTACACAAACAGTAAGTGTTCAGTAAAAATGTAACTTCCCCTCAGGGCCGGGGGTGAGACAGGGATACAGTTTCCCTCAGGCCCGGGGGTGAGACAGGGATAAAGTTTCCCTCAGGGCCGGGGGTGAGACAGGGATACAGTTTCCATCAGGCCCGGGGGTGAGACAGGGATACAGTTTCCCTCAGGCCCGGGGGGTGAGACAGGGATACAGCATCTCTCAGGCCCGGGGGGTGAGACAGGGATACAGCGTCCCTCAGGCCCGGGGGGTGAGACAGGGATACAGCATCCCTCAGGCCCGGGGGTGAGACAGGGATACAGTTTCCCTCAGGGCCGGGGGTGAGACAGGGATACAGTTTCCCTCAGGGCCGGGGGTGAGACAGGGATACAGTTTCCCTCAGGGCCGGGGGTGAGACAGGGATACAGTTTCCCTCAGGTCCGGGGGTGAGACAGGGATACAGCGTCCCTCAGGAGGTTAGGGTTAGGGTCAGGAGCTATACTCACATCAAATCATGAGAGTGTTTAAAGTCTATTTGACACACCGGAAAGAATGAACCAAAACAGCAAATTGTCCTAAACAGAGAGTACAGAGTTGTAGAAGGAAAAGGCATATTGATGCTACCCAATATGGGAATCAAATTGGCCTGGAGCTACCTGGGTTAAACAGTTAATCAGAGAAACTAACACATTAATACTGACTGACTAGCGCTGGCCGGAGACCCAGAGCCCAGTCTGACTGTGACTAGCGCTGGCCTGAGACCCAGAGCCCAGTCTGACTATGACTAGCGCTGGCCTGAGACCCAGAGCCCAGTCTGACTATGACTAGCGCTGGCCTGAGACCCAGAGCCCAGTCTGACTATGACTAGCGCTGGCCTGAGACCCAGAGCCCAGTCTGACTATGACTAGCGCTGGCCTGAGACCCAGAGCCCAGTCTGACTGTGACTAGAGCTGTCATGAGACCCAGAGCCCAGTCTGACTGTGACTAGAGCTGTCATGAGACCCAGAGCCCAGTCTGACTATGACCAGAGCTGGCATGAGACTCACAGGCCAGTCTTACTATAAACATGCCCAAGGTGTTTTTCTCACTCATTTTTATTAAAAGGCCCATTATAACCTTGCATTATAATGTAGCCAATGTTGCTGATTGATTAGTGAAAGAGACAAAGAGAGGAAGAGACAGAATTAGAGATAAATAGAGAAAATGAGAGAAAAAGCGAGTGACAGAGAGAAAACATGAAAGAGAGACCGACAGGCTCTGGGTAAAGACATGACAAGAAAATTGCAGCTATAAAACTTCCCATTGACCATAGACCTTCCTTTAAAATAATGGGTGCATTACCTCAGCTGGCCTGTCTTTGCTTCTTCAAAGCTGCATCATATATAAGTGAACAAGGCATGTGGTTACAAATGTCCACTTTTACATATTTTTTGAATATCCCAACTTCCCCTATAAGGTCACATACAGGTTCTTCCATCATCAACTGTCAACTGGAAGACTACCGGCCACACCAGAGAAAACAATTATTAATTTACTTGTCTTGGTGGATCTTGGTGTTTCGATTACCCAGCTAGCAGTGAACATGCCGAATGTAACTTAGAGATTGACCATGACCACTACAGTGAGAGTATGGCCCTAAGTATGCCCAGAGGAACCTGCCATCAGCAATGGCCGTTAAACTTAATGGTTGTGTAGAATGTTTGGATCAGCAGGATAAACATCATTGTTGTTTACAATGTTTGGATCAGCAGGATAAACATCATTGTTGTTTACAATGTTTGGATCAGCAGGATAAACATCATTGTTGTTTACAATGTTTGGATCAGCAGGATAAACATCATTGTTGTTTACAATGTTTGGATCAGCAGGATAAACATAATTGTTGTTTACAATGTTTGGATCAGCAGGATAAACATCATTGTTGTTTACAATGTTTGGATCAGCAGGACAAACGTCATTGTTGAGTAGAATGTTTGGATCGGCAGGATAAACGTAATTGCTGTTTAGAATGTTTGGAACAGCAGGATAAACGTAATTGTTGTTTAGAATGTTTGGAACGGTAGGTTAAACATCATTGTTGTTTAGAATGTTTGGAACGGCAGGATAAACGTCATTGTTGTTTAGAATGCTTGGAACAGCTGGATAAACATAATTGTTGTTTACAATGTTTGGATCGGCAGGATAAACATCATTGTTGTTTAGAATGTTTGGAACCAGGATAAATGTCATTGTTATTTAGAATGTTTGGAACCAGGATAAATGTCATTGTTGTTTAGAATGTTTGGAACCAGGATAAATGTCATTGTTGTTTAGAGTGTTTGGAACGGCAGGATAAACGTCATTGTTGTTTAGAATGTTTGGAATGGCAGGATAAACGTCATGGTTGTTTAGAATGTTTGGAACGGCAGGATAAACGTCATGGTTGTTTAGAATGTTTGGAATGGCAGGATAAACGTCATTGTTGTGTAGAATGTTTGGAACGGCAGGATAAACATCATGGTTTTCACATTTGAACTTTGCAGAGAATAACTTGGAATGGCAAAATTGAGGGTGGCCATTTTCACCTCACAATCCACACAACAACATGCATCTCCACAGAATGGAATAAAAACATGTTATTGATTTTCCTTCAGACATTATTAATTTCTTTGTGGTGCCTGGGAGACGTGGTTTCTCATCTACTGCGCGGGAGCTTGATTTGATGTGAGGAAGGTTTCTAGTTAGTAGACACTAGAGACACTGAGGGGTTCATTACATTCCTTGCTGAGGCGTTTGATCTGTGCTGTCGAGAGGAAACAGTGTATTGAAGGACCTGCAGGTTCTGTTGTAGAACCAGCGTGATTTGAAGAGGACAGTGGAACTGATGAGCAGCACATTGTTAGTGCCGATGCTATACATTATACTTTGTCTGCTGGGTTTAATTGGGTGTTGGTTGACAGTAAACACTGAGCCTCTTTTACTGTTAATCAGGAGGATCCAGCCATTTCAGATGAGGGCTGTGGGTTCATTCCTGCTTCTGAGGTGTGCAATGTGTCCCTCTGTAAGTCAAGGTTCTCTGCTCTTTTCTCCTGTTAGAAGTACAGAACACCTCCAGGCTCCAGTGGAATCTAAATCACTTTTCACCCAGTTACATATAAGCCTATTTCATCACTAATTACTGCTTGCCTTGTAACGTAGACGTTTATTAAGTCTCTTCTTTGAGACCACCTTCACTGAAACCCCTTTAGGCTCTTCTGGAATTGGAGCTTATTTCACCCACTGAAAACTACTGGATTTGAAGGAGAAGATAATGTTCTACCTTTAGCTACTTCACCAGAGTCAGATGAATTTTTGGATGCAGTTTTTAAGTGTCTGCATTCAGTATGAAGGAAGTTTGCTCAATGACTCGCCTTGAAGTTTCTGTCTTTCAATACATTACTAGTATTGAGTTACTGCTAGACAGCACTAACAACAGTTGCCAAATTTGATAAAATAAAATAAGTCAGTCAAGACTGAATTGATAGAAAGTGGAGTGAGAAAACTGACCCAACTTCACCTCTGAAACCAGCGATCACATTCATCAGTGTTCTCCCTGAAAACATTTGACATTTAGACCCAAACATCATCCTCCTTTTCCCTCCGCGATTTCATTCACAACACCCCTCTTATCTCGAAACACGGTTTGATTAAATGAAAGGGGATTGATATCTTATTGACTTCAGTGTCACTGAAAGAAAAGGCCTGTCATATATATACTGCATACATGACATGTCTATATATAAGACTGTCCATTTACACACTGACACATGCTATGGACAATGACACACGTGTAGTTTGGGCTCAGTCCTCCAGCACACTGTATATGGAATGATCCAATAATGACAAGAGGGTTATGGTTTTATGTATTTTCATCTATATGGGATCTATCATTTAAATATAACAGTGTGTTTGGTACATAGTACAAAACAAAGTATTTAGAGAACTGGCTTCACAGCTGTTTCTGTATGCAGATAAACCTGATTGAATTGATCAGAAACATGGAAAAGTATGTGAAGCAAAATCAGCTGTTCATCAGCTGTTCATCAGCTGTTCAGTGCATTAATAAGACAGAGGAAAGCACTGGTCGAATGACTTCACAGTGACTTACTAAAGAATGTTCATCCTCAGATTTCACCACTACAGAGGCTGAAAAGGTTCAAAAACACTAGTTATCTTCAAAAACAGAATGGCCTAAACAAAAAAAAAAGGTATTGTGGACAGATGTGACAAACGTATCAGAGTGATGGCAAGAGGAAAGTGAACAAAACAATACTTGGAACACCAGCTTATCTGTGAAATGAGGTGGAGGGGTGTTATGTTCTGGTCATGTTTGGCTGCCTCTGGTGGGTGTAACTGCTGACAGCAGCACTGAGATGAATGGTGAAGTGTTCAGAAACCTGTTGTCTGCTCAAATACAACCACGTCTTAGAACTCATTAGGGGACCTCAGCAGCAGGACAAAGAAGCTGCTAACGCAAACAAGTTTTTTTCAACAAAGTGAAATATTCTGGGAGTGACAATGTGAAAAGGCTTGTAATTCCTACATGGCTCATAGTTTATGGATGTAAATACCCACTAGTGAATGCTGTTAGGCTGAACTTCTGTAATGTATCATTGTCTAATTTCAGAGCCAAAACAAGACGTGTCAGGGCTTCTCACCCTGATGGGTCTCCTCGTTTCAGATCCACATTAATATATCAGGGCTTCTCACCCTGATGGGTCTCCTCGTTTCAGATCCACATTAATATATCAGGGCTTCTCACCCTGATGGGTCTCCTCGTTTCAGATCCACATTAATATATCAGGGCTTCTCACCATGATGGGTCTCCTCGTTTCAGATCCACATTAATATATCAGGGCTTCTCACCCTGATGGGTCTCCTCGTTTCAGATCCACATTAATATATCAGGGCTTCTCACCCTGATGGGTCTCCTCGTTTCAGATCCACATTAATATTTACAGGTAGCTGTGCATTAATTCCCAACCACTTTGACGAATTAAGAATCTTACAACTTTAATGTGTGCGTATACTTCTTTGCCACTATTGTCCTTTGGGAGGGTCTTCGAACTCAAGTCTTCAAGTCTTCAAAATACTTTTTCACAATACAACCCATAGACTATATAAATAATGGACGACGCCCTTTCGCTCTTTTCCATTGGTGAAAAATGAAGCCACCAGTGTCCTGATACGGCGCTGACATATTGGACTTGCGTCTGCGCAGATAGCGATCTTGGGACCAGTAGCGAGAAGGAAGTAAAGCCGTAAAGACGCGAAATCAACGGCCCCACCCCTGTGCCCCGCCCTCACTCTCCCTCGCAGAATGCGCATACCGTAATCAATCGCAAGTCCAAGTACAGTACAACCTTTGCTTGTTAAACCTAGACGATATGTTATAGCCTAACTTACATCATGTTTAACCTTAATTTAGAATAGGCCTAATACAAAAATAATTGGTAACTTCTAGCTAACGATCACCAGCTAGCTATTAACATGGCTATTAACGAGGCTTGTTGTCTTTTAGCTAACATTAGCTAGCCCATTACATTTATTTACTAATTAAATAGCTTATAAATTTAACTTACCGAAAAAAATTCAAAGATCGATTGGAAATGCCAGATCGGTTAGCACAATGTACTGCAGAACAACCCATTATGTCCGTGTGAAATGTTATCAATTATAGAAATGTTGAGATTAAATGTAAAGTTCCAATCTCCTCAGTCCTCCGAAGATTCAGTGGCTCCTCGGCTCAGATAGCTGTCAATCACAGCTGTGAATCACGACGTCACACCACCGTTTTTAGAGCATTAAATAACTAACTAAAAACAAACTTATTTTAAAAACAAACTCTTGAATTTACATTAGCGTGATACAAACTACAGTAAATGACAGAAACCGGAAAAAAGATATTTGAAGGGTAATTTAATTGTTTAGTTGGTCTCGCGTCCCATTGAATAACATGGGGAGGGCGGGGTTTATGACCTATACTGGGACCACTCACCAGGGGGCGATCGAGACGTTTTGGCTTCACTTTTCAGGGCTTGTGCGGCACGCTTGATACAACCTAACAATTTTTTTTGTGTTGCTAATCTACTTATGATTATCTATGTAAATAGATTTTTTTGGCACAAGCGTGTCTGTAATTTCTGTGATTGATTAGGCGATAAGTGTTTTGAAACATGACAGCCATGATGAGTCCCTTCCGCTGAGATTCCTCAGGAAAATGTGGTTGGAAACGTTTTTGTTGAAAGTATGAATTGGAAGACCATCCTGGAGGGCTGTGGTTGTACACGACAAACACACGCTTTCAGAATTTCAAAGATTTGACTCAGTGTTGTAACCTGCAAATCCAACTAACATTCATAACTACTAAACTGGAGATGAAGGGATAACATGTGGCTATGCTCGGCTAAATATTCCCTTTAGTGCACTGCTGAAAAGGCCTGCTACCCAAATGACATTCTATTCCCCATGCAGTGCAGTAACCACTCCTGACCAGGGAAAATCTGTAGTCAAAAGAAGTGAACTAAGTAGGGATTAGGGTGTCATTTGTGGCAAGACCTTGGACTGACACCAGACCTTCTTTGATCCCCCTCTAACGGAGTTGCATCACCGTGGCAACATAACTATTACCACTAAAGGTTACTACATTTCATCATGCTATCATAATCTTAGTTTAATGTAGGCACAGCTTTTCTCTTCATCTTCTCTGTCTGTTGACAAAGTATTTGAGGAGTCTCCAACAACAACAAACAACTACGTTGTAGCAAGTGATAATTAATGTTTCAATCTCCCAATAAAACAAAATTCACATCTCCTCTTCTCTCCCCTCTCCCCCTCCTCCTCTCCTCCCCTCCTCTCCCCCTCCTCCTCTCCTCTCCTCTCCCCCTCCTCCTCTCCTCTCCTGTCCTCCTCTCCCCCTCCTCCTCTCCTCTCCCCCTCCTCCTCTCCTGTCCTCCTCTCCCACTCCTCCTCTCCTGTCCTCCTCTCCCCCTCCACCTCTTCTTTATAGACAGAAAATATTAGCCGGACAAAGAAAGCTGAGATAATCTCACCTTTATATGAAAACACTCTGTTTATTTTATAGATGTGAAATAACCTTTATGATTACTTGGTGTGACCTATGATTAATGTGCATGCTTCCATGTGAAATAACCTTCTGATTACTTGGTGTAATCTATGTTTAATGTGCATGCTTCCATGTGAAATAACCTTCTGATTACTTGGTGTTAACTATGTTTAATGTGCTTCCATGTTCATCAATCTATATAATTCAACTTCATCTGTTAGAATGTTTCCACCCGGATGCTCTCCATTTATGACAAAAAAAGTGCTTACAAATAGCAGGATGGGAACCACCTGTGAACTCAGAAAAGGTCGCCCTCTGATTTAAATTCAGTTTAGCAAAGGAAATCCCTTATCAATTCTGTATGAATCCAGCACCAGGTGGCCCAGGCCAGAGAGATAAAAGGAGAAAACATTGCCAGAGTGCCCATGGGTTCTGCTCCGGTCCACGGTCACTGAACAGACAGCACCGTTTTCTATTACCTTTCAGCAGACCAGGTAGCTTGTTATGGTTAGATAAAAAGGAGAGATACTTAATTGAATGTTTAATTGAGTGAATATTTCATAATTGTAGTTCTTTAGGACCGGTTCCTCAGCCACCTGAACCCAGACTGGTATCCGGGATGAAGAGTATTTCCACTGACTTGCACTCAGTCCATGATGTAGTGGTGGGTCAGGGTTACCCAAACCCTGAAACATCCATATTGAAGAAGCCACACCCACACCACAAACTGATTGGAGTGCCTTAACACCAGTAATGTCTCTAACATTCTCTGCACTACGCAGGGATCACAGTGGACTTTCGGGGGGTGTTGTGTTGGTTGGCTGTGAAAGACTGACCAACTGTGTATCATGGCAGATGTGTAGACTGAGTCTCTAATCATTTTCAACAGATTTTACTATTACTTTGACCAAAACATTAATGTCCTTGTTTCTTCAGCTCAGTTTCCCGTTTAATGGAACAAAAAGCAAAACAATTAGTTAAAAGAGAAAATACATCTCTCAGCTTTAGTTTTTACTTTCTCACTTTTGTGATGAGAAATAGATTGCCTTGAATATACAATGGGGGACAGCATATAGCCTGGTGGTTAGAGCATCAATATACTATATGGGTGGCAGATAGCCTGGTGGTTAGAGCATCAATATACTATATGGGTGGCAGATAGCCTGGTTATTAGAGCATCAATATACTATATGGGTGGCAGATAGCCTGGTTATTAGAGCATCAATATACTATAAGGGTGGCAGATAGCCTGGTGGTTAGAGCATCAATATACTATAAGGGTGGCAGATAGCCTGGTGGTTAGAGCATCAATATACTATAGGGGCGGCAGATAGCCTGGTGGTTAGAGCATCAATATACTATAGGGGCGGCAGGTGGTTAGAGCAGGTCTGAATATGCCTGAATATGCCAAGGTTGTTGTATTGACGTCTCCTACATGACCACTTATCCAGTTTGGAAAGGAGGCCTGACCTCCCTCTAGTACCTCCCCTTCATCCCTCCTCTCTTCTCCCTTCACTCCCTTCTGTCTGCTCTTTTCTCCTTCTCCTTCTCCTCTCCTCTCCTCACCCTCTCTCTGTGTCTTATATCCTTTCTCTCAGCTTCCTCTGTTCTTTATATCTGTTTAAAACAACAATGACCCACCATGTTTACAGGCCTGTCCTCTTTCCTCCTCAATTCTTCTCATCTCCAAAAGGATTTGAGGCATTGTCACAAAAAAATATGATCCAGATTAATCCTGGGAGACATCAGTGTGACATATTTAAAGAAGCGTAATTAACCACTATTACCAGCTTCACTCAGTCTTAAAGCAGGCTGGGAAATTAAAACATCTAAATTACTCCATCAATTGGATTCCATTCATTCAGCTCCATGCGTTTTATTTAATTTCCTCAAGTTCCATTTAGATTCACCAGAGCATGGCTCCCTTTCCTGAATGCGGTTGATGCATCTCAAATGGCAACCTTCCCCCTACATAATGCACTACTATTGACTAAAAATATTAAAGATAGATAGGAGACTAGTGCAACACATAGGGGATCATTTGGGACTTCAGCGTGATCCTCAGTGAATACATTATTTCCAGTTAGTCTTGGACGGAGAAAACAAATTAGTCACACAGTGTTATGAGATTGTCCCTCCATTATCATGTTCTAAATGTCATACTCCAAGGATCCAGTTTTTATTTAGAGAAAGAGAGAGAGAAGAGTGGAGAGGAGAAATGAAAGAGACACGAGAAAAAGACAAAAAGTGTGAGAAAGAAGGAAACAGAACAACATTATTTTCCATTTGGAAACGTGGATATGATTTTATCAAAGTCCCTGTTAAAGAGGTGTTGGAGGATGTGGAAGTATGATTTTAATACATCTACGTAATATGAGGAATATTACAAAATTGAAAGAAATAAACCAACCACAAAATAGGAAAAAAATAAACCAACCACAAAATGGTTAACAAATAAACCAACCACAAAATGGGAAAGAAATTAACCAACCACAAAATGGGTAACAAATAAACCAACCACAAAATGAAAACAAATAAACCAACCACAAATTGGAAAGAAATAAACCAACAACAAAATAGGAAAGAAATAAACCAACCACAAAATGAAAACAAATAAACCAACCACAAAACGGGAAAGAAATAAACCAACTACAAAATGAAAACAAATAAACCAAACCCTTTCCTCAGGTTGTGGAGTTGTGGTAGCTAAAGCCCCATTCATTTAGCTTCAATATTCACAAAATCCTAACCCTAACCCTCTAAACTCCTAATCTTAAAATATAATACTTCTAATCCTAACCCTAACCCCATAACCCCCAAATCGTAAAATATAATACTTCTAATCCTAACCCCAAACCTAACCCTAACCATCTAACCTCCTAACCTTAAACCCCCAAATCTAAACCCCCTGACCCTAAAATATAATACTTCTAATCCTAACCCTAACCAGTAACCCTGACCCCCTAAACCTTACTCTAACACCTTCACTCACATACTCTGGTTTAGATTTAGGGTTTAGATTTAGGGTTTCGTCTATTCTAAAACGGACTGGAGCTCTTTGAGTTATTTATTGTACTGTTGTAGCTGACGTGTTCAATGTTAAGTGACCAGTATACAAAGACACACAGGCTCTATTCCATGTTAGTTGAAGGTCTTTGGTAAAAATGTATACACAGCAAAGACCCAAGTCAGCTTCCTTGGTGTACTCCACACTCACCTAACATTAGAGTGGTTTCCATTAAAGCAGCTACCTTATATTCCATTACATATGGAACTCTTAATCCCTTAAATGTCAGAGGATGTAAATTCATAACATCGAAATTTGGTCAGCAAAAGCGTATGATTAATGATACAAAAGCCCTAATGAAGTCTAGCAATACCACTTCCTCAGTCTTCTTATTACCCATGTCTTTAAGCCATTTAGATCATGGCTGAGGCTGTTGAGTGTTGTTCTCTATAGGCACACTGAAAGGCTATTATTTATTTGCTATCTGTAAAATAACATTGTATTTGGTTAAACATGATTTTTCTCCAACAGTTTGTAGAGCGCTGTTAGCAAGCTGATTGGTTGGCTGTAAAAAGGTGCTTTGCTATTCTAGGGTAGAAGAATGAATTTGGCTTCCCTCCAGATCCTGGGGCAGACATTTCCCTCCAGGCGTAGATTAAAAATCTGGACTGACATTATCATTTGTTACAAACCCCAGTGAATTACCATTCAGGTTGTCAGTATTAGGGGGTTTGTCATTACTGATGGAAAGCAATAATGGTCTACCACACTAACTTTAAAACATTAAAAACTACTAAGTTTTTTAATTATTTGGTCAGTTATGCATGAATAAGATGCCTCAGCATTTGTTGTCGCCAATTCATGATTCAGATTGCTAATCTTGTCAACAAAGAAATAATGAAATTGGTTGGCAATATGAAATGGTTTTGTTATGAACGAGCCGTCGGCCTCAATGAAGGATGGAGTTGAGTTTGCATTTTTGCACAAAATGTTATTTAAGGTTCCCCAGAGCTTTTTACTGTCATTCTTCATGTCATTAATCTGTTTTGAAATACAGTTTATTCCTCTTTTTATTTTGTTTCTCATTTTACAGTACTTTTACCAATCATCTGTGCAGCTAGTCTTGATTTCCCTTTTGCTGGTACCTTTCTTCCACAAGTTATATTCCACATCCATAAGGATTTGATGATTCTTAACTGGTGCCTGATGAGCAGAAACTGGATTAAACATGCTCATACAGTGGGGAGAACAAGTATTTGATACACTGCCGATTTTGCAGGTTTTCCCACTTACAAAGCATGTAGACGTCTGTAATTTTTATCATAGGTACTCTTAAACTTTGATTGACGGAATCTAAAACAAAAATCCAGAAAATCACATTGTATGATTTTTAAGTAATTAATTTGCATTTTATTGCATGACATAAGTATTTGATACATCAGAAAAGCAGAACTTAATATTTGGTACAGAAACCTTTGTTTGCAATTACAGAGATCATACGTTTCCTGTAGTTCTTGACCAGGTTTGCACACACTGCAGCAGGGATTTTGGCCCACTCCTCCATACAGACCTTCTCCAGATACTTCAGGTTTCGGGGCTGTCGCTGGGCAATACGGACTTTCCGCTACCTCCCTAGGATTTTCTATTGGGTTCAGGTCTGGAGACTTGCTGGAAGACCCAGCCACGACCCATCTTCAATCCTCATAATGAGGGAAGGAGGTTGTTGGCCAAGATCTCGCAATACATGGCCCCATCCATCCTCCCCTCAATACGGTGCAGTCGTTCTGTCCCCTTTGCAGAAAAGCATCCCCAAAAAATGATGTTTCCACATCCATGCTTCATGGTTGGGATGGTGTTCTTGGGGTTGGACTCATCCTTCTTCTTCCTCCAAACACGGCGAGTGGAGTTTTGACCAAAAAGCTCTATTTCTGTCTCATCAGACCACATGACCTTCTCCCATTCCTCCTCTGGATCATCCAGATGGTCATTGGCAAACTTTAGATGGGCCTGGACATGCGCTGGCTTGAGCAGGGGGACCTTGCATGCGCTGCAGGATTTTAATCCATGAAGGCGTAGTGTGTTACTAATGATTTATTTGAGACTGTGGTCCCAGCTCTCTTCAGGTCATTGACCAGGTCCTGCCGTGTAGTTCTGGGCTGATTCCTCACTTCCTTATGATCATTGATGCCCCACGAGGTGAGATCTTGCATCGAGCCCCAGACCGAGGGAGATTGACCGTCATCTTGAACTTCTTTCATTTTCTAATAATTGCGCCAACAGTTGTTGCCTTCTCACCAAGCTGCTTGCCTATTGTCCTGTAGCCCATCCCAGCCTTGTGCAGGTCTACAATTTTATCCCTGATGTCCTTACACAGCTCTCTGGTCTTGGCCATTGTGGAGAGGTTGGAGTCTGTTTAATTGAGTGTGGACAGGTGTCTTTTATACAGGTAACCAGTTCAAACAGGTGCAGTTAATACAAGTAATGAGTGGAGAACAGGAGGGCTTCTTAAAGAAAAACGAACAGGTCTGTGAGAGCCGGATTTCTTACTGGTTGATAGGTGATCAAATAATCCCTGTGGCCAAAATCCCTGCTGCAGTGTGTGCAAACCTGGTCAAGAACTACAGGAAACGTATGATCTCTGTAATTGCAAACAAAGGTTTCTGTACCAAATATTAAGTTCTGCTTTTCTGATTCCGTCACTCACAGTTGAAGAGTACCTATGATAAAAATTACAGACCACTACATGCTTTGTAAGTGGGAAAACCTGCAAAATCGGCAGTGTATCAAATACTTGTTCTCCCCACTGTATGATCAAAATCCTACAACATGTTATTCCTCAGTATTCTAATACAGTGGAGGAAACATTCTCTCCTCCCCTCTTATCTCTCCTCTTCTCTGCTCCCCTCTTCCTGTTCCTCTCCTCCCCTCTTCCCTCTCCTCCCCTCATTTCTCTCCTCCCCTCGTCTCTTTCCTCCCTCTTCCCTCTCCTCCCTCTTCCCGCTCCTCCCCTCTTCTCTCTCTCCCCTCTTCCCTCTCCTCCCTCTTCTCTCTCCTCCCTTCCTCAGATCCCTCCCATTAAGTCTTTGCAGTTCTTATCTCTGTCCTCCATCTTTATACTGTCTCTGTATAATGGCCACTAAGAGGGAGCCACAATTTGGCTATTAAAAGGACAGGACAGGTGAAAAGAAACATAAATGGAACTGTGTCCTAAATACCTCAGAACAGTACCCCTCTCTCTACATAGCAGTATATGGTACTACTATATAAAAACGCTCAACAAGTGTGGAACAGGATGCCCTTTGGGAGTCTGTCTTAGTGTGCATGAATCACATCAACCTCTGAGAGTCTGCCTGTCAGGCAGGAGGAGACCCCTAACCCTGGAAAGTGGAGTGAGGCGGTCGTTTCAGTAATAAGACAAGGTGTACATAGTAGGCAATCTTCTCTCTGTCTCTCTCCCTCTCTCCTCTATATTTCTTTGTATTTTCTCTCCTTCTCTCTGCCTTCTCTTTATCTGTCTGCCCCACTCTCCTCTCACCTGCCACTCTCCTCTCAATGCAAAGGGGCTTTTTTGGCACAGGAAACAATAATTTAGCACTTTAGATTTAAAGTTAATCTGAGGCTTTGGGAACTCTTAAATTCATGACATCCTGGGGTTTCACTGGGGTATACATATGAGGTGACACACAGGCTAAACTCCTTTGTGGCTGTTGAATATTGTAACGGTTTTTGGCGGTCTTCTTACCACCAGTCGCAAACTCCCCTCATACTGTGTTTTGATGACCACATACAGCCAGCATCTAATGCTTACCCTTTGGTCAAATTGAATCACAAATCAGTAGATGCCAGCTTGGTGGCAATCAGAAAACAGGGGAAGAAGAGAGCAATTACAATAGAGTATTTCTTGCAAAACATCTAAAATGTCCCTGCTGAGAAGTAACCAGTGTGACAATTGCGAAATGAGACAGGGTGCTAGTTGAGCATCAATCAAGATTCAAGCATCAAGGTTGTCGACCATCTCAAATCAGCCAATGGCTTTAAAAATACAACTGCATGCCTGAAAATACCCATCTCTACAATTAGGTAGATATAAAAATATATTAAAACAACGGGAAGTGTGATGAACGTGCCTACAAGCACAGTGACAAGGATGAACTCTGATGAGAAGGGATTAAGAGGTTATATAGTATAGACTCTGATGAGAAGGGATTTAGAGGTTATGTAGTATAGAATCTGATGAGAAGGGATTTAGAGGTTATATAGTATATACTCTGACAATAAAACATTTGGAGGTAATATCATATACTGTGATAATCTGACAATTAGAGATTTTATTAGATACTCTGGTAATCAGATATTTAAAGGGGGTATAGTGACCTTTAAGGGTTATGGTGTAATCAGTTTCTCTCCAGCCCATAGACACAGTCTGCATCCCCAAATGAATCCTATTATCTACATAAACCACTCATTTTCACCAGGCCCCATAAGGCTGTAAAGGAATGGGCGTTGACTTTGTGACACAGTTTAATTAAGGAACACCAATCCTTTATCCACGGAGGGCCTTTGTTATTGGTCCTGGAGAGAATGAAGGGTTAATATCCCTATTAAACGCCCATAACTTACCGATGGCTAGTTTAATTATTGTGGTAATGCCTGAGATCGTAAAATGCTTAATTTAGCAATGTAGTGAAAACAGCGTCTTTACTCTCACCTGTTGAACCACTGTGAGGAGCATGAATAAAGATGCTTTAGAGGACCAGGAAGTCCAGATGCCAAACTTTGTTGAATGCTGCTCATAGAAATTTAACAAATAGAGACAAAATTATTCCTTATTGAACATGTCAGAACATGTTAGTTTGCTTATATTATTTTTAAAGGATAGTTTGTAACAGCTTCCTGCTAAACGCAACCTAGGTCAACTGTCAGCTTTTATTATAAACATCTGACTTTTTCTCTAGAAGCCCCTTAAAAAGCCTTGAGAAAAGCCTCGAAATTATTGCAAATAATTGTTGCAATTAGCCAGGACAAACAGAAATTGCAAATGGACATTTCATGTTCATTAAAGATTATAGAATGGTGATATACATATGTAATATTTTATCCAGATAAAAGAATGGGGATACACTGATGGGCCAAAACATTATGACCACTCCCAGGTGAGGCGAATAACATTGATCATCTCCTAACAAGGACACATGTCAAGGTCTGTGTAGATTAGATGGTGAGCAGTTCCCTGTGGTTGGTTTCTCAGAACCACAAACCAGCGACAGGGTGTTGGGCGCCCCAGGCTCATCAATGCGCAAGGGCAACGAAGGCCATCCCATCTGGTCTGAACAGAAGGTCTACTGTAGCACAAGTCCCAGAAAACCTTAATGATGATTACTTGAGGAATGTGTAACAACACCCTGTACATCACATCCTGCTGCACATGGGGATGCGTAGCCGCAGACCGGTCAGAGTGCCCATGATGACCCCTGTCCACAATTTAAAGCACCAACAATGGGCACACAAGGGTCAGTACTGGACACTGGAGTTGATCAGGATGGTCACCTGGTCCAATGAGTCACCCGGTCCAGTGAGTTTTCCATAATGTGGACGGCCGTGTGCGTGTGCGTGTGCGCTGTTTACCTGGGGAAGCAATGTTCTGTGGGAAACCCTGGGTCTGGGCATTCATCCGGACGAGATTCTGACACGTACCACCTACTTAAACATCTTACAGACCAGGTGCACCCCTTCATGACAATGGTATTTCCTGATGGCGGTGGCCTCTCTCAGCAGGATAATGTGGCCTCCACAGTGCACACACTGTTCAGGAATGTTGGAGGAATATGATGAAGAGTTGAAGGTGTTGGGCAGGTGGTCATCATGTTTTGACTCATCAGTGTATGTAATAATTTATGTTAAGTTTATTCCAGAAATTGTCTTTCCGTAACAACCTGCAATTTGATAGAATGAATATACTGCCAGAATAAAAAAGCCTAAAAGTGTTCCATAACAATTATTCTGCCTCCCTATTGGGGAATCCTTTTTTAAGGTTGAATGAAGGTTTGAGATAGAATCTCAAAATTGTTCAACATAAAACCCAAATTAATTAGAAGTTAATGAAAACAATGGTCTTATAAAATCCACCCCACTAACTCTGAACCAGTTTCTGGTGTTAGTCAGTTAATCTCTGCAAAATTGATGGTTAGAAGAGCACAGGAAAATCTGGGCCTTCAGTTAACCACCCCTGCCTGCATGGGAGGGTAGTTGAATTGCCTGCTAAGGGCCTGGTTATTCATTCACTTACCTTGGCTGTTAATGTGGGGATGCTTTGTCAGCTTGTAATGGAGTAACTGTTATCGTGGTGCTGTCAAATGGGCCATTCCACAAAAAGACTGCCTTCGGATTATCTTTGATATTTCAAGTCGAAAATGTGCACTAATATTGCATTTTATAGCCAGTTATAAAATATGTGCCCTGTTAATCCACTGGAGTGTGTGGAATGAACAAAAGGCTAGTACTGAAATTCTACACTTTGGGACAGACCGGTGTCTGCGCAGGCGTACAGCATCACCAGGGACCCTTCACATTCAGGCCACAAACTGTTCGGGCGGTACAAGTCTCTCCGTTCTCAGATCAGCAGTCTCAATTACAGTTTATTTCCATCTACTGTAACACTGCTGAACTCTGTGACCCAGAGAACTCTGTGAACTCTGTGACCTCTGTGACCCCTCACTAACCACACCCACCCTTTGTACTACTGTAAACTGTCACTACCTTAAGTCTGATAAGGACGTTTTCAGTTGTCTACAGGTACAGGTGTCATTGCCACTTGTACCCACACAACTATATATCACAGACTTTGAAGCGCATTCTCGCTAAGCTTGTCAGGGCTTAGGACTGTCCCACTATCTGTGAGGGCTTAGGGCGGTCCCACTATCTGTGAGGGCTTAGGGCTGTCCCACTGTCTGTCAGGGCTTAGGGCTGTCCCACTATCTGTGAGGGCTTAGGGCTGTCCCACTGTCTGTCAGGGCTTAGGGCTGTCCCACTATCTGTGAGGGCTTAGGGCTGTCCCACTGTCTGTGAGGGCTTAGGGCTGTCCCACTGTCTGTCAGGGCTTAGGGCTGTCCCACTATCTGTGAGGGCTTAGGGCTGTCCCACTGTCTGTCAGAACTTAGGGCTGTCCCACTATCTGTGAGGGCTTAGGGCTGTCCCACTGTCTGTGAGGGCTTAGGGCTGTCCCACTGTCTGTCAGGGCTTAGGGCTGTCCCACTATCTGTGAGGGCTTAGGGCTGTCCCACTGTCTGTCAGGGCTTAGGGCTGTCCCACTGTCAAATCGTCAAGTGCAAGAGGGCTCCCTCGCTGACATTTTGAGCCCTTTATGCCCCCTTTTCGGAAGTCCACATTTCTGCAGACTTTGCCTGAGGGAATTAACCATAGTTCATAGCGTTGTGACGTGAAACATGGGGGTTACCAGGGGAAGCCCGGAAGCAAGAGAAAAATCCTGGCAAACTCGCTTTATAAGAGAAGAAAGAACGGTGAAGTTCACAACTACCCTAGGCCTACATAAACAATGATTTGAGATAGCACATAGAACACACGAAATTCAGAGATGGAGTCAAGAGCAGAACCTGGGAAACCCAGACCAAGACCAAGACCCAAACCTTGGAGACCAAGACCAAGACCAAGACCCAAACCTTGGCGCCCAAGACCAAGACCCAGCGGGTCAAGACCTTTACAAGACCAAGACCCAGTGGGTCAAGACCATTACAAGACCAAGACCCAGCGGGTCAAGACCATTACAAGACCCAGACCTTAGACTGTCTAATGTTTCCCAAACATAAAACAATGAGAAAATTAATATAAATGAAAAAATAATATTGTAGGCCACAGCATAACATACATTATTAAGTAGAAATTAGTTTACAACGACTGAAATAAGAAAAATAGCTATGTGTTTGACACATCTATACATGTTATAGCTTACCCATGATAGAAAACATGTGAATACAGTACTACAGGTGCATAAAGAGACAAGCTAGCCTATATGAAAAATCAATCTCGTTATACAGAGGTGACCAAGACCACAACACTGGAGACCGAGACACAGACACAGACCAAGACCCAAAGCCTGGAGACCCAGACCATGTCTATGTGGTCTCAAGTGGTCTCGAGACCGAGACAGCAAGACCGAGGCTCCATCTCTGATGAAATCAGAGGAATGCTATCACCTTATTACACACCTAGTTTATTAAACTATTTATTTTAGTTGTTGCTTAACGATGCTGTTTTGACCAAAAATAGTACATTGATTATTGACAAATATAGATTATTATTGACAATTACCTCCCATCCACTCTGTAGGGCAAGAACCTGCAAGACATCTAAATCAGGCAGTCAGTCTATTAAGTGCCTTGGCCGCAAAGAAAGTAAAAAACTTTAGTCCATTCCACTGTTACAAGGTGATTTTTTTTCTGATTTAAGATGAAATTGTCAACCATGTTACGGTGGACTTTGTAACTTTATTTGTCATTTAAGTAGCCTGAAGTTGACATTTAGGCATGGCAGACAAACATTAAACTTGTTTTACCACTTTTTTTCAACAAATCTGTTTATGACATCGGTTTTCATACACCTGTCTGCTTTTCACAGACATCCCAGGGATATTGAATCTACCCACCTTCACTAAAATGTTTATATCCAGTGTGTAAAAATGCAATGAATCAGTCTTAGAAATATGCTCTCCGCCATTAAAACCAATTTGAAAGTAATCTTTCAGTATTTCCTGTCTCATGTAGCCACATGCTAGAGGGGCAGTTGTGTTTCAGAAATGTTTAGGGTTCCACATGGAGGTTCTAGACACTGGCCGGGACAAGCTAGAGGGGGAGTCGTGTGTCTAATAGGTTTAGGGTTCCACATGGAGGTTCTAGACACTGGCCGGGACATGCTAGAGGGGCAGTCATGTGTCTAATAGGTTTAGGGTTCCACATGGAGGTTCTAGACACTGGCCGGGACATGCTAGAGGGGCAGTCGTGTGTCTAATAGGTTTAGGGTTCCACATGGAGGTTCTAGACACTGGCCAGGACATGCTAGAGGGGGAGTTGTGTGTCAAAAAACAGTGGATTTGGAGCACTGATGACTTCTGACTGAAAACAAAGCATCAGACACTGAACAGAAATGCATCCTCAGGTTAATATGCTAGTGAAGCCTCTGCTCTCCTCTTTCAACCTGTCCTGGATAATTTCTATCAGATGGATGGAGCCCATCTGTTGATTGTCCTACTGGTTGCCAGAGGTCAAACTTGATGAGCTTAATGTCATGAAGCCAGTTCTTATCATGTTTTGAGCAGAGACTCATTTCCTATTGGTCAAAAGCATTGGTCATAAAGAAAGACCTGTCTGGAAATGATACCTCACATACCGAACAGCACTCACTACCATACATACATCCTCTCCTCCTTTCTCCTCTCTTCCTTTCTCCTCTCATCCTTTCTCCTCTCCTCTCCCCCTTTCTCATCTTCTCTTCTCCCCTCTCCTCCTCTCCTCTCCCCCTCTTGTCCTATCCACTCTCCTCCTCCCCCCTCCCCCACTTATTTAATTATTGAATAGAAATGTCCTACTTGTTGCCAGAGACAAAGCTTGATGAGCTAAATGTCATTGATGGCAGTGTTTGATTCTGTATTTTAAATTATAATTTATTTAATAAGAAATTTAGGGAGTAATTCAGCGTTAAATCTTTTCGGATGAAAGTTAGACTTCATCAATTTACACATCTTGCATCCTTTCTATCCCCCCCTTTTAATTTTAAGTATTTCCCCTTACTCCTTCATTTCCTTTCCCTTTCCTTCCCTGGCGGACCCTGAGGCTGGGGGTGGGAGGGGGTTGGGGGGGGCGGCGGGGGTGGATGGTTGCTCATGGGGATTATTATTATGCCAAGCACATCCACACATTTGTATTGGAACTCTCTATGCAAGACTCCTTAACTGCAAACCAGCAGAGTGGTCTGACTTTCTCCACATGGAAAACAAAGTTTGGAATCTAAGCAAGAGGTGTGGTCGTTCAGGTACAGAAATTCTCTGAATATCAATTATGGCAATGATCACTCTCTGATCATTGTAAGAAAGATCCACTCTTCTGTAATCAATATCATTGGCAAGACCTCCAGTGTAAGAGCAATGTGAGTTTCATGTCTTGCAACTGTGATATTGTAAAATACTTGCCAGAAATGATTCCCTTATTTAGAAAACTATTTAATCAACATTACGTAGAATACTGAGAACATGTTTGTGTCAACACATTATCACAGGTTTCCAAACTGCAGAATTCACCTTACTAAAATCATCAGTAAGCTTTTTGCACTTCTACTTCAGTTCTATAAGATTTCAGGGTTTCTTTGGTTTTTCTATGAGATGAAGGTGTGGACTCGTCGCTGGTCACTACAGAACATGCCAGTTTTTCTTCTTTAGCCGTTCCTGAGAGCTTTCTGATATATTACACAAAGGCTACAGTAAAGCAATAGTAATGGGATACAAATTCTCAACTTTGTATAGTTTCCTTCCAGATTAAATGTAAGTGTTGGGCTAGGCACCTAGCTTGTGTGCTGATATGGTGTTGGACTGATCTGGAGGAGTGCATAGCCAGCCCGTAAAGAGTCAATTTCTTAGGGAGATCAATATCCTCCCATTATTGATGGATAAAGCACTGTTCAGGTTATGAAGTTACATAAACAACAATTTACAATTTGACATGCTTTATTTGAAAACAACATAATATAATAAAAGAGCAAAGAATCTGCAGTATCATAACCTTTCTACAGTACACAATGTTTGAGGTGTTAGTACATTTCCCTTCATATACAATATATAATTTCATGGTTGATCTTGACAAAGGAATTTACATTTCCTTAGTTTTTTTTTGTTTTTACCAATCACCTAATTTTCCAGAACTCCTTTCATAGCGTTTCAGGTGGTGGCAATGTTCATTTGGTTGGCTACCCCCAACACAGTGAAGCCACCACCCCAAACCCCAAATTCTTTGACATCCTGTATCAGGGGTGTCCTTTGAAGTGGATGAAAGAATGAAAACGGTGGGTAATTGAATTCCAGCCAGGGTCAGAGGATTGTTAATAGTGGTAAATCTGGTCCTGCTTCAAAGTCAAGCACATAGAAGTGTATTCGGTTCCACTGGTTCCATGAAACCAGCCAACTGCAGCTTGGTATCAACAGTTCCAGGACCTTAAACAAAACACGCAAGTTATGGACCATTGAAATAAAGATTTATTCATACCTGCCTGACACCTTTATATTCATACCTGCCTGACACCTTTATATTCACACCTGCCTGACACCTTTATATTCATACCTGACACCTTTATATTCATACCTGCCTGACACCTTTATATTCATACCTGCCTGACACCTTTATATTCATACCTGCCTGACACCTTTATATTCATACCTGACACCTTTATATTCATACCTGCCTGACATCTTTATATTCATACCTGACACCTTTATATTCATACCTGCCTGACACCTTTATATTCATACCTGCCTGACACCTTTATATTCATACCTGACACCTTTATATTCATACCTGACACCTTTATATTCATACCTGACACCTTTATATTCATACCTGCCTGATATACCTGTTGTAGCATTCCTGCAGTGTATTTTGCATATGCTCAATATGTCACACAGTATGTCTTCTGATTGAGTCAATTTAATATGTTGAGCCATAAGATCGATAGTGAATATAGGTTGATCAACATGTGATTTCATTCCTTGTACAACATGATGTCAGCCTTGATTTCAAAACAGCTGTAAGCATCACCCAAATGCAATAGTCTTGGCCTCATCTCTCCTCTTGTCTTCTGTCATCATCTCTTGTTTTCCCCTCTCCTCTTGTCTTCTTTCTTCACACGTGTAATTTCTCTCTTCTATTACTCTCTTTTCTTCTCTCGCAAGTCTCTATTAACAGGAGGTAAATAACTGCTGTCTGAGTCTCTATTAACAGGATGTTAATAATTGCTGGCTTTGTTCTTGTATCAACAAGGGGTATCATGAAATAGTAAATAACAAGTAAACAAGATCACAAGTCAGGCATGCATTAATTTATAAGCAGAATATATGATTATATGAAAATATTATGCATGTAATTCCATATTAAATGTAATGAATTTTAAAGGCTTTGTTTTCTTAACGCTTTATGGGGAACCAAAATGGCTGCCACGGACATAATATTGAATGTCTTGGCCTGTCTTCCTTCATTTTTTTTTCCGTTTTCCTGAGCTAAATGTTTTAAGAATTTATGTATTTATGGCGTTTATTGAATGATTTCTGAAGAAAGTTTACTCTTTGCTAATGTTTTGCGGCTTATCTATTTAACCAACTTAACATCAGTCGTGAGGAGGAGAAATGGTGTCTGTACCGTTCTATGTACAGTATGGTCCCCCAAGCAGGCTATGACTGGAGTGATGAGGGCAGCTCTTTGTGTGGTTCAAAATGAAGTCTTGACAGGACTGCAGAAGAGGTGGCATTTCTAGTCTTCTCCACTCTTTTTTAGTTTTTTCTTGCGTCAGCTGAACCTTCTTTCAAAACCAGAAGAAATGGTTACGATGCGCTATTTACTCCCAGGCTCCCTAACCTGCAGACCATAAAGAGAAGGAAGGACAGTAGAGGAGAGACAGAGAGAAAAGGAGAAAGGTAACATTTTAAAGTTAGTGAGAGTGACAAAGAGGGAAGGAAAGTTTGAGAGATGGAGGGGAAAGGGGAAGAGATGAAGGGGAAAGGGGAAGAGATGAAGGGGAAAGGGGGAGAGATGAAGGGGAAAGGGGGAGAGATGAAGGGGAAAGGGGGAGAGATGAAGGGGAAAGGGGGAGAGATGAAGGGGAAAGGGGGAGAGATGAAGGGGAAGGGGGGAGAGATGAAGGGGAAAGGGGGAGAGATGAAGGGGAAAGGGGGAGAGATGAAGGGGAAAGGGGGAGAGATGAAGGGGAAGGGGGGAGAGATGAAGGGGAAAGGGGGAGAGATGAAGGGGAAAGGGGGAGAGATGAAGGGGAAGGGGGGAGAGATGAAGGGGAAAGGGGGAGAGATGAAGGGGAAAGGGGGAGAGATGAAGGGGAAAGGGGGAGAGATGAAGGGGAAAGGGGGAGAGATGAAGGGGAAGGGGGGAGAGATGAAGGGGAAGGGGGGAGAGATGAAGGGGAAAGGGGGAGAGATGAAGGGGAAAGGGGGAGAGATGAAAGGGAAAGGGGGAGAGATGAAGGGGAAAGGGGGAGAGATGAAGGGGAAAGGGGGAGAGTCATTAATCCAAGTAATTTTGGTACTCCAGCACATCTTAGTGGGTTAGAGTTAGTCAGGCTGTCAGTTCACACTAAACCTCCTGTGGACTGACTTGATCGATTACGGCTTATTAGAGCAGAGCAGTGAAACTAACAGGACACTATACTGTAGGCCAAGCCATTGCCACTGTGTACCAGTGAAGTTGCCTACATAAGTGTGTTTGTGTATTTGCATGTCCAAACCAGAAGCCCAGCGCATCAAATGTTTGCCTGTGGGGGAGGGCTGCACCAACGAGATGCTAGGGATTTCATCACATGAATTTACAGCACATTGTTAATGGACCACTTTAAGCCATTGAAGCTGGTATCTATGTGTTCTTGAAGTGAAAGATAATGGCCAGAAGCGATGAGGAGTGGAAACAGTTTGGGAGTTTGAGATCATCCAAAAACAAGAACCTTCCGGAACATTCTAGAGGCAGCCAGTAGCCCCCCCCCCCCCACACCTGACTCGGGTGAATCAGGCAAACAGGGCAAACAAGGGAGCACCCGGGGGTAGGCAGCCTGTCAACATTTGTTCCCTCACAGACTTCGACGAGCAGTGAGCGAAGCTCCCCTACAAGCCTGGAGGCGAGACCCAGCTAGAGTTTGCTTAAGTTTGTTTCCTCTTTCTTTTCCATTCTGTTTGTTTAGTAATAAATCGGCCCTGGGAACGTACTCTCAGCCTATCTCAGTGTCCTTGCTCTGTATTCTGCATTATATTATATATATATGTGTAACGTGTGATGACCACAACAGGCAAGAGTCACTAGTGAAGTGACTGGAGGCATTTTTAAACAGAAATAACACTTCTGATTTATTGTTTACATTTTAGGCACTTTAACAGATGCTCTTATCCAGAGCAACTTATCAAAGTGAGTGCATATATTTTCATACATTCGATTTCATATTGACCACATACCTTCTAACTCAGAAGCTTTTCTCACATTGCATTGGCTTAGATGATGGTGATACTAGTCATATAAATGGTGATGCTAGTCATATAAATGGTAATGCTAGTCATATAAATTGTGATGCTAGTTATATAAATGGTAATGCTAGTCATATAAATGATGATGCTAGTCATATAAATGGTGATGCTAGTCATATAAATGATGATGCTAGTCATATAAATGGTGATGCTAGTCATATAAATGGTGATGCCAGTTATATAAATGGTGATGCTAGTCATATAAATAGTGATGCTAGTCATATAAATGGTGATGCTAGTCATATAAATGGTGATGTTAGTCATATAAATGGTGATGCTAGTCATATAAATAGTGATGCTAGTCATATAAATGGTGATGCTAGTCATATAAATGGTGATGCTAGTCATATAAATGGTGATGCTAGTCATATAAATGGTGATGCTAGTCATATAAATGATGATGTTAGTCATATAACTAGTGATGCTAGTCAAATAAATAGTGATGCTAGTCATATAAATAGTGATGCTAGTTAGAATATATCTTTTCTTATTCATTTATCTCCCTGTTATTTTCACTCAGTCTGGAACAAGATGGGGGATAGGGTTGGAGAAATGTGTCATGGACTGACTATCCATTATATCAACATTAGAATTTCAACCCATGTTTTGAAGGTATATCCTTTCCATAATACAAACATTTTTCCATGTTATATAGTTTTTCTCTGCTAGTTTCTTGAAGTCGAATTTGTGGTTTTGCTGGTTTGGGAGCGACAAAGATTGAGACTCATGCCAAGTGCTCTGCTTCTTTTCACACTCCTTGCTCAACCACAAAGTATTCACTGGATCGTACACACTGGATCATACACACTGGATCATACACACTGGTGGAAAGTGCATTCTGCCCAGCAGCACCTGCCTTGACCACAAGGAGTCGCTACAGAACGACGAGTGATCTGTGACCTGTTGTAACCCAAAAACAATGCACTATATGTTGTGAATAGTTATTTTTTTGGGACATCTTTATAATGGTTAAAAGCACATCACCAACCTGGTAAACACTTCAAGGACTGCTGTTCCATTCAAAGCTACAATTCTGGGGCTTATTTAGGTTATTTTGACGCTCCCCAAGACAACATTGATTTCTATACAGAAACTGCATTGTGTGAAAAACTGTCACTCCAACTCAAACCATCTGCTGTGAAAGCAAGAGGCAGATTCAATTTCCTAGAGATCAGCAAGCAGCACTGAAACCAAAATGTTCTACCTCAATAGACCCAGTTACTGTTCTTAAAGCCATAATTTTTGTGGACTTATATTTTATTTTCATTCTTCAAGCTAGATAACTTTGCTTTACATGAGGTCAGTAACACTTTGCTTACTGCCATGGTTTATTTTTTGACATTCAGTGAAATTAATGATAAATACCAACATAAAGAATGTATCGTATATAGCTCGGGTCAGGTTATAGCTCGGGTCATGTTATAAGTCTGGTCAATTGTCACACCGCAGCAGCATCCAAAATGTTTTTTTTCCCAGTAGCTACATGTATGGGTGATGCGACTATAGCTACATGTATGGGTGAGGCTGTTAGGGAGGGGATGTGACTATAGCTACATGTATGGGTGAGGTTGTTAGGGAGATGTGACTATAGCTACATGTATGGGTGAGGTTGTTAGGGAGATGTGACTATAGCTACATGTATGGGTGAGGCTGTGAGGGAGATGTGACTATAACTACATGTATGGGTGAGGTTGTGAGGGAGATGTGACTATAGCTACATGTATGGGTGAGGTTGTTAGGGAGATGTGACTATAGCTACATGTATGGGTGAGGTTGTTAGGGAGATGTGACTATAGCTACATGTATGGGTGAGGTTGTTAGGGAGATGTGACTATAGCTACATGTATGGGTGAGGCTGTTAGGGAGGAGATGTGACTATAGCTACATGTATGGGTGAGGTTGTTAGGGAGATGTGACTATAACTACATGTATGGGTGAGGCTGTTAGGGAGATGTGACTATAGCTACATGTATGGGTGAGGTTGTGAGGGAGATGTGACTATAGCTACATGTATGGGTGAGGTTGTTAGGGAGATGTGACTATAGCTACATGTATGGGTGAGGCTGTTAGGGAGGAGATGTGACTATAGCTACATGTATGGGTGAGGTTGTTAGGGAGATGTGACTATAACTACATGTATGGGTGAGGTTGTTAGGGAGATGTGACTATAGCTACATGTATGGGTGAGGTTGTTAGAAAAGAGCCTCACTCTCTGATCCTGTTTCCCTTAAAAGCATCAACACAAACTTCCTAAGACAAGCAGTCTGTCTGTCCATCTCTGTCTATCTATCTGTCTGCCTATTTGTGTGTCTGTGTTTGTCTGTGATGCAGACAGTTTCCTCCGGGTAGTTAATTCCTCTGTAACTTCCCAGAAGGGCTGTGGTTGTTTATGGTAGGGGTATTAGGTTGCTGAGCTGCTCTGAAACACCATTGATCCGGACTGGGCTGACTGATAAATTTGCTAGTTGGGATTATTGTTGTGGTTTTATCTTTCTCCTCTAGAAGATTCTGTCTGGGAGGAATATTCCACATTGTGTTACGACTCGAGGCCTGCCCAAGGATCGGCCCTGTGAGCTGGTTGAGAGCTGGTGGGCGGGGGGGGGGGGGGGTTAATTCCAAAATGAGGTCATTTATTTGGAAACTTACCAGACAGAAGTCTGTTGTTGTTTAAATCGGAAAATGGGTTCATCAGAGCTGCCGAAGGATTTACCAAATTTTAATTTAGCCGATGGTTTTATACAAAGTGAATTACAGTTAGTTAATTTATCTTCAGATAGGTATGCCAGGCACATATACATATAGCAGGGCCATTATTCCTCAATAAGGAAGCTTTATGCCAAGTCAACGCTAGTAGGGAATTAAGTACAAATACACATCACAGAGGGCATTAGGAATACATTCTGAAGAACTTGTGTAGCAAATATTCTTGAAAGATGGCCAGGTATTCAACTGTTTTAGCATCAGCAAAAAAACAATCTTGTTTTCTGGCTATTGCACAAAGCACTTATTGGTCTGGAAAACCTAACAATTAAAGTCAATTCTATGGGCCTGTATGATTCTACTGGAGTGTAAAACAAATATGTTTTGAATCTATCAAAGGAACAGCATAATGTGTAGATATTTACCGATACACTGAGGATCTGGCTGTATAATGTGTAGATATTTACAGATACACTGAGGATCTGTCTGTATAATGTGTAGATATTTACCGATACACTGAGGATCTGTCTGTATAATGTGTAGATATTTACCGATACACTGAGGATCTGTCTGTATAATGTGTAGATATTTACCGATACACTGAGGATCTGTCTGTATAATGTGTAGATATTTACCGATACACTGAGGATCTGTCTGTATAACGTGTAGATATTTACCGATACACTGAGGATCTGTCTGTATAATGTGTAGATATTTACTGATACACTGAGGATCTGTCTGTATAATGTGTATATATTTACCGATACACTGAGGATCTGTCTGTATAATGTGTAGATATTTACTGATACACTGAGGATCTGTCTGTATAATGTGTAGATATTTACCGATACACTGAGGATCTGTCTGTATAATGTGTAGATATTTACCGATACACTGAGGATCTGTCTGTATAATGTGTAGATATTTACTGATACACTGAGGATCTGTCTGTATAATGTGTAGATATTTACCGATACACTGAGGATCTGTCTGTATAATGTGTAGATATTTGCCGATACACTGAGGATCTGTCTGTATAATGTGTAGATATTTACAGATACACTGAGGATCTGTCTGTATAATGTGTAGATATTTACAGATACACTGAGGATCTGTCTGTATAATGTGTAGATATTTACCGATACACTGAGGATCTGGCTGTATAATGTGTAGATATTTACTGATATACTGAGGATCTGTCTGTATAATGTGTAGATATTTACTGATACACTGAGGATCTGTCTGTATAATGTGTAGATATTTACCTATACATTGCCTCCATTCATCTCAGATCATATATCTCTGTTGAGATGGATAAAAATGTTGCTGTTCTTGTTAGGGAAATTTACAGCGAATATGAAACTGCCACATGCCTTTTCTCAGTCTTTCCTGTCTCCCCCATCTCTCCCCTTTATCTTTTCCTCTCTAAGGAGGAAGGAAGTGATGTATTTATGGGACTGTGTGGAAGGCTAATTCATGGCCAGCCTGCTCCATCTCAGGAGATTACAATCTAACCTCTTCTAATGAATTCAACCTGCTGGTCTCTGCCTGCCGCAGATTTGATGTGGCGTTTACATCGGTCTGGGGGTAGTGTCAGGGTAACAATATACGTGGAACATTCTGGAAGAACGTGATACATGGAGGCCCAATTAACTTACATGAAACCCTTCTACACAAATTGCTTGGAGTTGTTACAAAGATCCCGGTTTAAATTGAAGTCTATTAACAAATTGGAGCAAACTCAAATTCAAAATGGAAAATTCCTCATTGAAAAAACATCAAAGAGAATGGGAATTTACATGTATTTACATATACCTCATGAATTGACTGCAATTGAGATGGAAATGACCCAAACATTTGAAAACATTGCAGTTACAAAAAATTCCAGTTCCCGTGGGACTGAGGGTAACAGGCTTGCCTCAAACTCAGAGAACGAAAACATGCATGTAGGGAACCCCTCCCACCTCATCACCCACATTTGCTCCAAGACACACCGCAACCTCATCAGAAAGCACTGGGGAAAAAGCTCCTGTTAAGAAACAGCGCTGTACAGGTACACAGAAGTTAACATGCATAATCTGTTCACCAGCAGAACATCTTTGATTTAGTTGCATATCGACAAGGCCGTCCCTTTTAAACGACTGCAAAAATACATTATTTTAAGTCAGGTGTGATACACAGGTTTGAAAAGAATATCAGTGGATTTTCTCTCTTTCATTAGTCTATTGTTTAATTAATAACATGAAATATGAGTGTGAAAATAAAGAACGTACAAACCTCACAATTTGTACAGTGTCCCAACTTTTTTGGAATCGGGTTTGTATATATCCATGCTACAATTTTCTATCTTTTATCTGTTTGTCAGTGTGTGTGTGTGTGCGGGTGTGTGTGTGTGAGAGTGTGTGTGTATCCATGAGCCTGACCTATCAATTTAGTATACAATGTGTGTGTGTGTGCATGTATCTATGAGCCTGAGCTATGTATTTAGTGTGTGTGTGTGCATCTATGAGCCTGACCTATGTATTTAGTGTATGATGTGTGTGTGTGTGTGTGTGTGTGTGATTCTATGAGCCTGACCTATGTATTTAGTGTATGATGTGTGTGTGTGTGTGTGTGTGTGTGATTCTATGAGCCTGACCTATGTATTTAGTGTATGATGTGTGTGTGTGTGATTCTATGAGCCTGACCTATGTATTTAGTGTATGATGTGTGTGTGTGTGATTCTATGAGCCTGACCTATGTATTTAGTGTATGATGTGTGTGTGTGTGTGATTCTATGAGCCTGACCTATGTATTTAGTGTATGATGTGTGTGTGTGTGTGTGTGTGTGTGATTCTATGAGCCTGACCTATGTATTTAGTGTATGATGTGTGTGTGTGTGTGTGTGTGTGTGATTCTATGAGCCTGACCTATGTATTTAGTGTATGATGTGTGTGTGTGTGATTCTATGAGCCTGACCTATGTATTTAGTGTATGATATGTGTGTGTGTGTGTGTGTGTGTGTGATTCTATGAGCCTGACATATGTATTTAGTGTATGATGTGTGTGTGTGTGATTTTATGAGCCTGACCTATGTATTTAGTATATGATTAATGACTGGCAAACAAAAAGCAGACTCCTTTGTTTGAATAAAGGAAGCTAATGAGCTGTACGATCGGCTCGCTCAGATTAACTTATATGGTAGTCAGTCTCATATCCTGTACTATAACATATTTACTTCTAGACCAGGAAACCTGATTAACTCCACATTTCATCAGTTGGAATGGTTTGTGGTCCACACAATAAACTAAATGCCTTTTACACTGCAACCTGACTTTAAATGAGCAATCATATATGTTCGTACCTTGATTATGTCCCATTTGATTTTATTTGCAGTATCACATTGGAATGGTTTTCTTAAATTAAACTTGCCTTTAGCTGAATACCTGATGGTTTTACTGCCCTTACCAAAACATACAACTAAAAATCAGTAAACATTTTTGGGGGCCTGAGAAAATAACTCACAGACTGGTCTTGGCCTGTCAGCCTGATATAAAACCTGCCCAGTTCTAATAAAGAACCTGTCAATGTTCTGATATAGAACCTCCCAACATTCTAATACAGAACCTATTAAGTGGTCATCTAGAATCTTTCATGTTCTGATATAGTGCTCTGATGACCAGTCCATTGGCTCTCTGTTCCAAGGTACAGAGAGATGACTTTGGGCCCTCCAGTGTGATGCTTACTGCTTGTCTGTCCTCTTCCATTCCTTATATTCTCAATTCATAGCCAGTTTAAATCAAAAGCTTGGGTCCACCTATGGAGTTATTTACTGACCCACCTAATGAGCATGTCGGACCCAGAGCAGGATGGTGGCTCACAGCCAAATAACCAGAGAGAGATGGAGAGTTGTTTTTAGGACACCATCATTCTCACACCTCACGCCTTAATCATCCTGAAGTTAATCAGTTTATTATAGTATTCTGCATCAATATTCACAGCTTGTGACTGAGGGTATCCTAAAATGCTGTCCATAGGAGAGACCACGCCATTCCTCCAACCCGTTATCCATCAGCACAAAAACCACCACCACCCCTTATACAGAGGATAAAATAACCCAACCCAATTGAGTGCACTGCAGCCTGGGTTGGATAAGAACCATCTCAGCCTCCTAAGTGCTACCTCAAAACCCTCCACCACCTGCTCCAGAAAGGCCCAGGGGTAGATGAGTACTGCTCCGAGCAGAGTGCACTCCAAACTGGGGAAGTTCTGGACCAAGGCTCCTGGGAGTTAACATTAACATCCTCCATCACTAAACAGGCAACAGTAGACTAATTTCCCATCACCCAGAACTATTAAACCCTTTATCTTGATCAGTATACATGACAGGTGAATGCTTTGTGTGAACTAACAGTGAATATCCAGGAGTACTTGGAGTTCTCTGAGGGGAAGAGATTAATCTATCCATATAATTTCCTTGAGTAAAAGTTACCTTGAGGATATGGTTGTGAGAGAGTGTTTGATCTAAAAGTTGAAACACTATTTAATTGAGTCTGCGTAGGGACAGATCGAACTCAGCCGATCAACACTAAGAAGTGTTGAGAAAGAGGAAGACAGTGAGGTTTGAGATGTCAGGTGGAAAGTGAGGTTTGAGATGTCAGGTGGACAGTGAGGTTTGAGATGTCAGGTAGACAGTGAGGTTGGAGATGTCAGGTAGACAGTGAGGTTTGAGATGTCAGGTGGACAGTGAGGTTTGAGATGGCACACAGCAAATCAGCTAGTGTCAAAATCACAGTGTCAAAATACTGCTTCAAGAGTAATGGTGTTGAGGTTTGGGTGTTGTACCTACTCTAACTGGTGTTCATAAGCATTAGTGTTAGAGTTGTTTTACAGAGTTTTGGATTCTACAACAGAATCAGTGTTGGTGGTTCATCCGGGGACTATGTGTAACGTGTACGTTTTGTGCGGGAGTAGAAAAATGTCAGTCGCCATTTTTTTCTTCGCTACTGTGGTGAAATTTGTTTGACTCCAGACAACTCAATAACTACCGTAATTATTATGTGGGATTAAAACTCTGAACAACATTTAGGAGACACCTAACAAAAATTAGCCGAAAACGTTTGTTCTGATTCTCCCTCAACTCAAGATTCTGCCTGGACACTTTCACGGAGGCTGAAGAAGCAACGACACAACACAGAAACTTATGGGCGCAACTATTTGAACAGTAAGGTAAATTTTATAAATAAAATCTTTAAATATTTTTTGCGTGATCAAATGAGTTGATAAATTAGTATTTTGTTTCTGGACATTAATGCAAGCTAACTGACGTTAGCTGGCTAGCCTAGCTAACTACGTTGATACACACTAGATGTTAACCGTTAGCTAGCTAGCTAGACACGTGCTTTTTTGAAAGAAGTTATCGTTTTAGCTCGGGGAGGGGGTGAGGGGTGATTGGGATTTTCATGCTATTAGCTAGTGAGCCAGTACAAGAACATTAGTACAGCATGAATGGAAGACGTGCTTGCTGCTGTGAATGCATAATTCCAGTTCACTAGGTAGCAGACAGCAAGCCACGCAATTGCCACAAAAACTTTACAGAATACAATTAACTGTTTTGGTGGGCATTGTGTTGCAGCCTCAAAATGATATTCAAAGTGGTGTTTAAAGGCACTAAAAAGTATTTGAAGGTGAATGGAGTTACATACACAAGTGTTATCAGTAAGTATGACATTTAAGTGCAAGATATAGTTTTCTAGCTGTGTCTTGGACAGTGCCTAAAAATACTTTATATAATGAAAGAAAAAATGTGGATGTGGTTTAAATGCATTTGTTTTGTGTTTCATTCAAGTTAAGCAGAAGTTCACAATTTCCATAGACAGTGACATCCATTTACTAGATGACACTGGCATAGAGGTTGATGAAGATGTTTTTGCTGACATTTTGGAGGAAAAGGCAGATATTTCATGGACTATTAAACAGGCTACCACACCAGGTAAATATATTGATTATACTGCTTTCCAGTGCACCTATGTATATTAAATTCAGCAGTGAATTGCATTTACAAATGGTTCATATTTTTTCTGTAATTCTGTCACAAATACACTGAAGTACTACTGCATGTGCATTTTACCAGTAAGCCTATGGTCTACCTCCGGTTCCCCCGAGGGCACACTGTCTGCAGGTCGTCGCTCTTTCCTTGTACAACCCCGTTTCCAAAAAAGTTGGCATGCTCTGTAAAAAATAAATAAAAAATTATACAATGATGTGCAAATAATTTCAACACTATATTCAATACAAAATTGTACAAAGACGACACATCAAATATATGCCCCCTTTGAATTTGATCACAAGAATAAGTTTTAATCTGGCATTGTCCAAATATGTCTACTTTAAGAATCAGCCGCACTGTCAGCATCAAATTCTTCATGTACAGAGACGCTGTCTCTTACTTCAGAAGATGAGGCAACATTAAGATCCAAAAGAACTCGCACTGATGATGAAGCTGTTTCAGCAAGCGAGGTTCAATATCTTAGTTTCCAATGCTATTTATTTATTGTTAAAATAACAATTATATATTCAAATATTGTTCTGGGTGCACAGTGGGATAGTCCTTCACACATACAAGTGATCTTTGACACTCATGTTTACTTTCTATTTAGATGGTGCAAGGCATTTTATTGGACCATGCTGGTGGAGACAGAGTTTTGGAGGAGTACCAGGAAACAAGAACCATCACAGGATGTACTAGAAGGAAAATGGTCAACATACTGGTGGCACATATGATCAACAAACATGGGTACTTAGGCTTTTCATTTGTAATTTTTTTATCAGCACAGTAGAAAGATACAAATGTGACTGTTAACAATCATGTTCCTCTCTAGAGTTGCTCCCCCAAAAGACGGGAGAAAAAAGTATGCCCTTGGAATTGTCACCCTGTTTCCATCCCTAAAAGACCCCTATTAAAAATTAGGATATGTAAGTAGAATCATGCTTGTTTCAATAATTAGATATTAAAGCAGAACTACTTTACTGTGAAGATTACGAAATATTTCTGCATCAACTCCCCAGAAATCCCAGCCCTCTGGTGTGAAAAAAGTTTATTTATCCTGATCTTAATGTTATTTTTGTCTGTACCGTTAAGTTACGATTTTCTTATATCAACAATTTGTTTCGCTCTGATCCCCCATGCTCCAGATTAATAGAATAGCCATTTTTAAGACAATGTACACCGCTCAGCTTTAAAGGTTGAAATTTCAGGTAGGGTAACTGAGTTAATGTCCCATGTGATAGTGGTGCTCAACATGCTTCAGATTTCTCTAAAGGTGATTGTGTTGTCACATGGGAGAACTTCAAAGCTTTACATTTTTTACAGGATTTCTGGCTATAGTAAGTCATTTATCCCTAATAGGTGTAACTACTTAGCTGGGCACTTAGGTTTAAGTTTTGGTAACAAATCTAGTTGATTGAGAATGGCAAATGCACCATAATTTTTGATATTGCTGTCCTTTTGCTACTTCAATAATATCTTGAACTGTTTAGGCTGTGTACATTTAACTTAACTAGTCTCAATCGCTCTTGGATGTGTTGTTGGCAGGAACATTTTTATGATGCAGCTAGTGGGTCAGGTTTCTTGGCATGGAAGTTGAAGTCCAGTCAACGCAGACCACCAGGCAGCAAGAAGTCTCCAAAGACTGGTAGCATACAGAATAAGGGTCCTGTCTTCAAAAGAACACTGACGCTACCAGACCAACTGGAGGGAGACTCCTGTAGGGAGGCCATTTCTTTTATGAGACACACTACAGATAGAGATCCAGTCTTCACCAAAATGGCTGCCACTTTCCAATTTCGACAGCAGCTTGTTCATGATCCAGAGAGGTCCACCACTGTCCTGACAGAGTTTCCAAGATTTAAGGATAAGAAAGGATTGGTAGGTACAGTCAGTATCGTTGGACCCCGTTGCCAAAAAAGTATATAGGGCCCTAACGTGTAGAGGGGCCCTCGAAAAATGTTTGAATCTTGAATAAAGAGGGGTGCAGCCCTCAGAGACCGCCTATGTACAGGGCCCAGACCCCTAGACACAGTTGTGAAATAAATGTCCTTAACGTCCCCTGTATTAGCATACTTACCTCACTCATGTTAATCTTCTCTATCACTCTTCCATTTGCACGCAGGTAATTCAAGACTTTGTTGTTTGGTTCTGCCACCTCCTCCAAATTGCTTGACCAATGGGGGATGACTTTCAAGGCAAAAGTAATTAAAGAAGCTAAGACCCTCACCCAAACAACTCACCTGGCAAGTCTCATCCAGTTTGCAGAAAACACCCCCAGTGCAGATGAGGAAGAACCAGGTACCACTGTTTTCCTGTTAATACTTAAATGGCAGAATATTTCACTGCAATATTATTAGACACTGTTAACAAAGGATGTTAGGTCTCAAATATCATTCATATAGCAATGGTTTATTTCTTTAGGAGCTAATGAAGTATGACAATTTATATCCTGCTATATCGCTTTCCCCAAACAATTTGATTCCTCAGACTGCCAGACAGGTTTTAATGAAAGCTACCTGTGTCTGGGGTCATTGTGAGGCTCTACATTTATTGCCAAACCATTGCCTAGAGATATGTTCTATATCTCAGGAGGCTCCAATCATGTGTTATTTACCATTTGTTTCCTGTCTCTATATCCTTAGCCTGGGATAGTGACACATGCTCACTGCTGCTGTTGCCGTACCTTCTACCACCAATGGCAGGGGGAAAAAAAGTACCAAGATCAGTGTCCGTGAAGTCATGGACCAACTCATCAAATTTCACAAGGTTAATTTATTGGTTATATTAATTTGCATGCCTATCAGCTGTGCATAACCTGAATGTTTGTCATGTATAATCTATAGACAACCCATGCTGATAACCTTTTAAAAATGTTTTTCCCCATAGTCTTGTTGGAGTCTGGATGAGCACCTGAGCCATGCTTAGGATCGCCAGCCCTACATTCTTGCAGTCGGTACAGCAAAAAAACACATCCATGACTACTACATCGTTGTGGATGGACATCTTCTTCCCAGCCAGAAATCTTCTCTTGCATGTTTTGATGAATTGTTTTTAAGCTAATTTTGTATTTGCTATTTCTTACACTGATTCCCAAACAAGTATGTATACATTCATTCAGACCACAATTTACAACCTAGACATCGGTGCTGTTCATGAAAGTCCCAGGGTCAAAGAGCTGCGAACAAAGCTTTTGAATTCATTTGAAAACCAGACCAGTCCTAACTTGAGTCAGCATGCTGAAGTGTTTTCTTTGTATGTTAATGTTTGAAACAATTAATGGCTTTGTTCGCCATCTTAAACATGAGCATGCTCTTTATCCTGGCAAAAGGTTTAAGTTAATCTGTGTACAAAAAGGATGCAGACAAACATTTGCCACTTATTCAGGCTTTAGAAAACACCTCCAAACCAAGCATGTACATGATAGTCCCAAAAGGGTTTCTTTAGAAATTACCCTTCAGAAGATGACTCTTACCTGACATCTGACTTACCATCAGACATTTTTACTATGGAGACAGCAGGGTCATTACAGAGTTGTACTGACACCAGGGTGACTATAGAAATGTGTGCTTCTATCTTTGCTAAATTGCAAGGCACCGGTGTAGCCACTAGTATCATAAAATGTTGTTGAGAATGTGGAATGTGGAACTTGTGCAAGAGTTGCATTCAAATGTGAATGATATTATATTATATAATATCTGATGATATTGACTTGAAGTCAAAGGTGGAGGACTACTTTAACAACTTAGAAAATCCATTCACCAACTTAAATACTGAGAGTAAATGGAAAAAATATTTTTGTGACAAGTGGGGGGTAGTAGAACCGGTTGAGATCCCCCTTGGGATACGATATGACACTAGACGGAACTGAGATACAGGCACTTATGATCAAGTACCCATCACAGACAAGTTTGTTTACATTCCGCTATTGGAGACTTTGAAATTTATTTTTTCTAATACCGAAATCTCTAACCATTTTGTACAACCCTGTGAACAAAATGAGATTTATAAAGATTTTTGTGATGGCAGCTTTTATAGAAAACATCCTCTTTTCTCTAAACATAAAACTGCTCTTCAAATACAACTATTCTATGACAATAGAATGACAATAGACCCTCTTGGGTCAAAGCAGGGGATACACAAATGTGGAAGCATATACTTTATATTGAGAAATCTTTCACCCAAAGTGAATTCTTCTCTTATGAATATTCACCTTGTCGCTTTGTTTCATACACAGGATGTTAAGACATATGGATTCATTTCTATTTTGCAACCTTTAGTCAATGATGTCAAAATACTTAAGAGCGTAGGTGTCAAAGTACCTTTCTCAGATGAGCCAATCTTTGGAACCATTGCTCAAGTAACCGGTGACAATTTAGGACTACACACACTTCATGGGTATGCTGAATCCTTTAGTGCCAATTTTTGTTTGCCATCTGTGCTTAATGGATAAACATACTGCTCAGTTTGTTTTTACAGAAGATGATTCTAGGATAATTTTCCGCAACAAAACACTGCACACAGAACACTGTAATGCTCTGCTAGCTGATTCTTCTTTGCCATCCTCTTTTGGGGTGAAACGAACATGTTTGCTAAATGATTTGCAGTACTTTCATGTGTCTGACAATGTTGCTGTTGACATCATGCATGATGTTTTGGAAGGAGTAGCGCAATTGGAAATCCAGTTGCTTTTTGGCTATTTATCTGATGCTAACCTCGTATCCAAGCAAGAAGCAAGCAATCGCATTTACGCGTACAACTATGGCTTTGTAGAGCGAAAAAATCGTCCAACACGACTAAACTTGGAACAACCTGGCAATGGAATTGGACTTAATGCAATTCAAACCTTTTGTTTGATTAGAAATATTCCTTAAATTTTTGGAGACATTGTACATGAAGGAGACACACACTGGCACCTTTTGCTGCTTCTTTTACAAATCGTAAATATAATTTTTTCTCCAGTTGTTTCTGAGGGTATGACAACCTTTCTCAAACACCTACTTATTGAGCATCACACACTTTTCAAAGAACTTTACCAACGCAACTTAATACCCAAACATCATTTCATGTTTCATTATCCATGATGTGTTAGGAAGATAGGGCCAACATTGCATGTCTGGGCTATGAGGTTTGAGGCAAAGCATACATTTAAAAAAAATAGTATAAAACATTTCTAAAATATAACAAAATCTTTAGCCAAGAGACATCGGATGACAATAGCTTTCCATTGGGAATGTACGCCGTTCAAGACTATTGAATGTGGACCTTTGAAAACATTTGTGCTAAATGATCTGTCTAACAGTGACATTATTGCAGAATGTTTGCGACTTGAGGTGTTCAGTGATATCAATGTTACTACTTCCATCACATACTCAGGTACAGAGTATCGACCAGGCTTTTTGGTTTGCACAAAAGTAGAAGATGAGGTGCCAGTATTTAGTCAAATAACAGAAATTATTCTGCACAGTGACCAGTATTTTGTTGTTAAATAATTTTAGACCGTTGGTTTTGATGAGCATATGCATTCATTTAATGTCATTGAGGGGATTGGGGCAAATGTTTCTGTGTTTAAAATTGATGAGTTGCATTTGTTCAAGCCTTTTGACCTTCAAACTACCTATGGGTCTGACACTTTTGTGGTCCCTGTACATTTTCTGATGTAAACATTTAGCGGATTACATGTTTTTTTTCTTTACAGCAGAAGGTTCAACAGAGAGAATTTTATTTGAATGTTTTTTGAGGATTTTGGACATTGTTGACTGTTTTGCAGTTAATTGGCAATAGATGTATGTTGTAAAATGTTTTACTACTGATGTAGAAACGTTTTTCATGAATATATTGTGAGCTCACAGTAATCCTGAGTTTTAAATTCTGAGTTGGCCCAGAGTTTTACATTAAAAGTTAGTTCTTAGCTATTCCTATGTGGCAAATAGAGTATGTGAAGTCAAAGCTAAGAGTTTGATGATTGTGCTGCTAATCAGTGATGCCGTACTGATTAAAAGAAATAAACCTTTCAGCTAAGGACTTAATGTCGTCTACATGTTTTTGCTTTGAATTTAAGCCTAATAATGTCACACTCACATCGTACTAGTTAAATTATGCTTGAACAAAATAGATTAGCTGCAGAATATACACTAATGGAGAGTATATTTTACTTTTGAGTAGTGCCAGAATTTAGTTGAATGTACACTGTACATTTTTGCTGTACACTGAGTCAAATTTACTGTAAAACAGCAGTTTGTGTTTACACTGTTAGTGATGGTTATTACTCTGTGGTAGAGCTATGCAAACACCAAAATCAAGTTGACTTGAACACTATTCAGAGTTCAATGTGTAACACTACAAGTGTGTTCAATATTTAACACTTCCAAAAGTGTTATTTTAACACCAATTCAGTGGGACTCATATGTTCACTAAAAATAGTGTCCATTTAACACTTTCCGAGTTAAATGTACACTAATGATTTTGCTGTGCAGGTCACTCTTAAACAGCACTCTCAAGAAAACAATGACAAACTCTTTTAAAACTTAGAGACCCAGCCTATGATTAACTTAATGTAATACTTTTTTGAGGGCTTAAAATGCGGTCCTGAGATGTTTGATGCTTTAGTTTAGTCCAACAACAGTTCCCAGGTAAACAATAATTTTTACTTCAGAGGCAGTCAATGAGAAAGGAGATAAAAAGTAAGCTAGGCTTCAACTATCACAAGACCAATTCTCTGTAAATGTGGGTATGCACGTGTATGTGTGTGTGTGAGGTTTCATTTGTGACACAGATCCATAGAGGGGTGAATGAATAAACACACGACGACGACAACAGTGGATTACTAGGCCATTATGCATATACAGATTAGAGATAAAACCACAGTTGATCAATGAGAAGAAACAGCAAACAGACAACAACAACACAAACAGCATTCTGTTTACCCAGCATTACCCCCTTGTCCACATTGTTTACTAGTTACAAACAGGCCAGATTCAGAGAAGGTCATGTAAACACGGCATTGCAAACCTCTGGGACATGCCTAGGGGATTTCATGGACACATTTGTCTTGGTGCTCCAACTTAAATCCAGAGCCCTTTGTTTAAGGACGCTGGTATACTCAGTAGTCTCATAGCTCAAACGACTTTCAAAATGACTTCACTGAGGGACTTCACTGAGGGTCCAACTTCCACTGAAATTAAGATATTTCCAAAACGGTAAAATAAAAAGCTGAAATAAAATAACCTTTATCATATGGAAGTACTGCAGTATCTATGGGCATATTTAAAGTACTGCAGTATCTATGGGCCTCTGTTTAAAGTCATGCAGTATCTATGGGCCTCTGTTAAAAGTCCTGCAGTATCAATGGGCCTTTGTTTAAAGTACTCCAGTATTGCGCTGTTGTAAACCTCATCAGATGGTACACACATATGCACACACACAAACACAATTCAGACATACTTGTTGAATAGACATGGCCCAATCTTTTACTTCTGATCTAAGTATTTTCATTGAATCAAGTACAGAGTAATAATCTATCGACTAATTTAACTCTTTATGCTGAGCGTTTAATGAGAAGTTTAACGTTGAACTACTTATGACAATATGATAAATTAACGTTTGATAATGTTGAGTGAAATATTTTCTCCACGGCCATGGCTGTCCTCTGTGCAGGACCTATTCAGTTCTTCATGAGTGAGTTTCTGAAGCGAAAAGAGAGAACCTGAGGCTGAGTTCCCTACTCCCTTCACAGTGCACTGCTTTTGACCAAGCCCTATTCAAAATGCTTACCACATAGGGAACAAGGTGTCATTTGGGAGGCATGCTGGGATGAATGGAGCAGGTTATGCTGCCTGTGTGACATCACAAATAGAATCCTGTCAATGCCTTTGACAGTTGGTCGCTCTGGAGACATCAACTGGCATTTAACACAGCAGCCAATCCTAACGCACCGTGACAGCACCTGTCATGTCCCGGCAAGTCAACATGTGACAGCCAATGGGAACGACTGGGGATGGAGACAGCAAGTCACTGAGTTGCCTAGGCAGCAGATTATTAAATACATCTCAGGAAATGGGCCGTTCCAACAGGATCCATTAATGCTCAAACTAACTGGAAACTGTCTGAAATATGGAAGAGGAAATCCCTATTTTCTGATTGGGGTTTTGCAAGCCAGGTGTCTTAGTTCCACTTCTGCCTTTCAGTTAGTTAAGTATCCTAATAAATATCCAGCAACTTTGGCTAAATCGTCAACCAGAATCCAATCGGTCTTACAACTGGATATTGACTTAAATCAAGATCTATTGGGGGCTCAAAGCTAACTTGAAACAGGCTGTATAATCAGGATGCATCAGGGTCAAAATGATCTTGAGAGGTGATGGAGGATTTTCAACAGAGTGAAACATAAGCTTTTCTGCATGGTCATTAAAGGGATAGTTAATCCAAAATTAATATTTTTCTCAATGTTCACTTACCAAGAGATATTCTATCATATTTTCAAACAATCCATTATTCAGCTCAGTCCCAGTCTGTAATTAGCGTTATTAGCATCGTCCAAATTCATGAATGGAAATGGTTCGTACTACTATCACAAAGCTGCATTCCAAGCAGAAAACCTTGCCAAAACACTTCAAACTACATTCAGTAATCTGTCGCGGTAGCATAGATTTTCAAAATTGTACACTGACGAAAAGAACTGCGGAATTGGCCGAATTCAAACTGCCATTCAAAACTTTTCTTCACTAGCTCGTTGAGGTTAAAGAATTCAAACTTTAACCTCAACAAACTAGTGAAGATAGGTTGCTTCGCCTAGCTGGCCCATTTTTGTGGGTGGACATCAGAATAATATTTGTAATTGTGGAAAATGCCATGGTAGAGGAGACATGAGGTTTCACTTGTTGCCATATCTGTAAGGTCTGTTCACAGTTCCATCTCACCATCACATCACCAGGACGACATATAGCCTCAAGATCCCATGATCCTCCAGATCCTAATCACAACGAATGCAGCACTCCTCCCAGCTCCCAATCACTGAAATACTAAGCCTGTTGAAGAGTTTGTGATAGCTTTCTAACATTCTTTGATCTCATCTTTCATGTCTATGATTTAGCCTGAGCCTTTTTAACATATGTACTGGTATTTTGGACTTTGCCTGCCAGTTTACATAGTTATGTACTGTATATTATTGTTATGTTTGCTATATCTATAATATTCAATACTTCTACCCATTTTGTTTATATTCCCCATCCTACTCTTTTTAACATTGCTGATAGTTTACGCTGTTATGTATATTATTGTTATATATTTTGCTTTATTTTTGCTTTATATATTTCTTCATTCTTACTATGTAATGTTGTGTGCCAATGTCAATAATTTCATTATGCAGGATGATGCTGTGTTTTTCTGGGTATTTGATAAATACACTTTAAACTTTGAACTTCTGGATTTCCTTTGATGTATGGATGTTGAATTCTGCCAGCTCATTTGCCAGCTCATGGGTCTTGAGTTGAAATAAAATTCCAACCATAACCCTAACCGCTCTGGAATTGGGACAATACCTCTGCCTCTCCCGAGTTGCATTCTGGGAGAATCAACAGAGCAACTTCACCAACGAGAAACCTTTTAATAAAGAGGATCGTGACCCACCTTCACTTAACTAAAGGCAAATGCAGTTCCATCAAGTTACCCAGATCAACCGGTGGAGACGAGACAGATTGGAAGTAATACTGCCGATTGCTATGTTATAATACACGAAGTACACATCGCACCTGGATATTTTGGGCAAGGGATTAGGATTAACGTGTTCACCATCGCCCCACTTTATCAATTCAGTCAATTAATCAGTGTTATGGTTGGAACAAGAAGGCTCTATCCCCTGAAAAATTTTCTTCCAGCTCATATTCTACAGTATGTCGAACATAATATATATGTATTTTCCCTTCTCTCTCAAGAAAATAAAGTTTAACTGTCTGAGGCGAATATTGTCATGTTCTTTGAGGTAAACTACACCACTTGTCTTAGTTTGGAGTGTTTTGGAGTAGTTTTCCATTTGTCTTAGTTTCTGGAATAGTTTTCTGCTTGCAATGCAGCTTTCCGATAGCGGTACGTACGGTTTCCATTCATGAATTTGTTCAATGCTAATAACGCTAATTACAGACTGGGACAAGAGCTGAATAATGGATTGCTTGAAAAAATTACTCTATGTGCCTGAGGGATCCACTAAGGGTAAATGGACTGTTCCGAAATAAGATTTTTGGACGAACTATCCTTTTAACTGTCTTCCTGGGAAAACTATTGTTTGTTTGAAATTCCTCACGAGAATGATCCTCTTGATGCTGAACTCTTAGTAGAAAAAGATTACTATTATCCTCTTCTAGCATTACTGTCTAGCATTACTATCGTTACTATCGCACCATTAATTAAATAATCATTCACAATACACTCATCAATGTGCTTCACGTATTATATGGTCACATTAATTAAGTCACATTAGTCACATACATTTTCCATAACCCCTATTTTATTTTTGCAATCATTATTCTTCTTTTTTTTTTTACAATGTACAGTGCTACCAGGGTTGCCAGTGGCCAGTGGCTATGTTCCGGATAATAATTTTTGATTGATGGTTCCTCAATCTCTATGACCTGGACTAGGTGTTTACATTCCCACTGCAGCTAAACAGCTGAGCCAACTGAGACTGTCTGTTTGACCCAGCTGAGTATCCGCCTGACTCTGTTGTGACTCTGTCTATTTGACGCAGCTGAGACTGTCTGTATGACCCAGCTGAACCTCTGTCTGTATGACCCAGCTGAGACTGTGTCTGTATGACCCAGCTGAGACTGTGTCTGTATGACCCAGCTGAGACTGTGTCTGTCTGACCCAGCTGAGATTGTGTCTGTATGATCCAGCTGAGACTGTCTGTATGACCCAGCTGAGACTGTGTCTGTATGATCCAACTGAGACTGTGTCTGTATGACCCAGCTGAGACTCTGTCTGTATGACCCAGCTGAGACTCTGTCTGTATGACCCAGCTGAGACTGTGTCTGTATGACCCAGCTGAGACTGTGTCTGTATGACCCAGCTGAGACTCTGTCTGTATGACCCAGCTGAGACTGTGTCTGTATGACCCAGCTGAGACTGTGTCTGTATGACCCAGCTGAGACTGTGTCTGTATGACCCAGCTGAGACTGTGTCTGTATGACCCAGCTGAGACTGTGTCTGTATGACCCAGCTGAGACTCTGTCTGTATGACCCAGCTGAGACTGTGTCTGTATGACCCAGCTGAGACAGTGTCTGTATGACCCAGCTGAGACTCTGTCTGTATGACCCAGCTGAGACTCTGTCTGTATGACCCAGCTGAGACTGTGTCTGTATGACCCAGCTGAGACTGTGTCTGTGAAACATCGTTACTGAAGAACCCTAACTCCCTCCCCTCCCTGACAGCTTACACACGCCTGACAGGCAATCCTGACACACACACACACTTATTACGATCACACACATCCTGACAGACACACACACACACACCTATTACGATCACACACATCCTGACAGACAGAGAGACACACACACACCTATAACGATCACACACATCCTGACAGACAGAGAGACACACACACACCTATAACGATCACACACATCCTGACAGACAGAGAGACACACACACACCTATAACGATCACACACATCCTGACAGACAGAGAGACACACACGCTCAAGAAGGGTATTGATTACCATATGCTTCATCTGAGGGACATCACACTAATCAGCAAGACGCCGGATGTTTTTGCAGTATCATAGTTGGGGGGGGGGGGGGTAATTAGCCAATTGGAAGTGGGAATGATTAGCTGTAATGGATGGTATGAGGAACATATTGGAAATGTCATGTTAGTTGGTAGAACAGCCAGTCTGCAATGGCTGGGTTGATAATACATTGTTTAAACACATATTGACCGAAGGAATTCTCCATGACTTTTAACCACATTTCCACAATCAATGATTTGTGGTGTGTCTTAGTAGCCCATGGAAAACTAAGCAGAAGACTGCTGATCCCTGATCCCATATTCCTGCCATCACCTACCATAATTCAACCTCCACCTACCAACTCCTGGCATTCTTGTCACAAGGTCAAGACACCCAATCCCTCACTATCCAGTGAGTGACTGCCTTCCCTTTAATCCCGAGTTTAAACGCTTCCAGTTGACCGTGCCATAAATTATAAGCTGACGTTTCTATATATGAAACATCCACTTATAAAGGTACCTGAAAGGGATGGCAGAAACCAAGCAAAAACATTTGATTTTGGGAGCGGATATAATGATCCCTAACAAAATACTTTCTCTACAGCTATGTATGGAGTATAGAAAACACAAAACACTCAACCTATCAGGTCCTTACGCAGGACTCTCACCTGGGTGAACAAATCACCTCCAGATGTTATAATAACACATGAAGGTTAGTCAACACAGAGCAAGAATCTTTGGCTGACTTGTTCATTTTAGTGCAATAATAACATGCTATTAAGCCAACGAAAGGTATCCAACAGGCTGCCAATCCTACCGTAGTAGTATTCTTTGCATTCACTGGTGCAACTCCAGCACGATAACATTATTAATTGCATTTGTTTGCAAAAAGCTAAGTTAACGGCAAACGGTCACACCAAACTGGGTAACAATGCATTGTCCATTCAAGCCCAGAAGTCCTAGTTATGTTTACTCGTTGCTACTCTTTGCTAGCCTGCAGTAAACTGTGAGGGTCTAATGATAGTTGGCTGCATCTGCTGTGTGCAACTGCACTGACGACATTGTGGATTCTTTGTGTTTGCTTCCAACAAGCCCTTCAGACAGTTGAAATTGCTGTACTCATTAGGAAGACAAACATGCACCATCTTTAAACAGGGCCAAATGACCAAAGTTTGATGACCAAAGCATCTTTAAACAGGGCCAAATGACCAAAGTTTAATGACCAAAGCATCTTTAAACAGGGCCAAAGTTTTAATATTTTGCTAGACACCATTAAGCATTGTGTTAAACTGACTAACGTTTCTTATTAAGTTTACATCCACCACAAATAGCATCTATAAACTGTGATGATTCTGCAGCACATATGTGGGATGATTCTGCAGCAGGTATGAGGAGGGATGACTCTGCAGCAGGTGTGAGGAGGGATGATTCTGCATTAGATATGAGGGATGACTGCAGCAGGTATGAGGAGGGATGATTCTGCATTAGATATGAGGGATGATTCTGCAGCAGGTATGAGGAGGGATGATTCTGCATTAGATATGAGGGATGATTCTGCAGCAGGTATGAGGAGGGATGATTCTGCATTAGATATGAGGGATGATTCTGCAGCAGGTATGAGGAGGGATGATTCTGCATTAGATATGAGGGATGATTCTGCAGCAGGTATGAGGGGGGATGGTCCTGCAGCAGGTATGAGGAGGGATGATTCTGCAGCAGGTATGAGGAGGGATGATTCTGCAGCAGGTAGGCTCCTAGCCTATAAAATAATGAGAGAGTCCTGAGCCTCATTCTCAGGATGTTGTTGTTTTACCAGTCAAGACCTTGAAAAGCTGTGATCATGGTTGGACTAAATGCCTGGACACCCATTTCTCTTTCACATAAAAAAAAAAGCTGGTATGGTTGTAGTATGTTTTTGTGGGAAAAATAATCAGTAAAGAATGTTTTTTATTGTCGTCTTTTATATATATAAATGCTTCCCCCATTGGTTGGACACGCAGGTGCTATGGAGAGATTCTGAGAGTCTAGGAGCCTGTGAGTTTGTTTTGTCAGTTCATATATGTAGCCCAGTGTTGACGAGTCATCTGACAGGCTGAAGTAATTTCATAACTAAAACGGAAAATTTGTAAAGTACATTGAATGTGTTTGATGAGCAAGTCTTATTCGTGCCATTTTACATTCAGAACTACAGTATCTTCGGAATGGTCATGAATTGATGATGTTTGACAATCAGTCATTAGCCGTTACCTAACATTGTATTCACGGCGCCAGATGCCTCAACAGGTGCAATGTCTGCAGACTCCTCCGTCTGGCAGCTGCTGCTGTGATCAGGTGATCACAGTGATTATAGACTCTAAACACTTTAACACTTCAATCTACAGACTCATTTCAGATGATCACAGTGATTATAGACTCTAAACACTTTAACACTTCAATCTACAGACTCATTTCAGGTGAACACAGTGATTATAGACTCTAAACACTTTAACACTTCAATCTACAGACTCATTTCAGGTGATCACAGTGATTATAGACTCTAAACACTTTAACACGTCAATCTACATATTCATTTCCAAAGCAGTTGATTTACAGCATATCTAAAACATTACCCAAACCTGTGTCCAGTCCTAGATTAGCTACAGTACGATGCCAGATCTTGGTCAGCCAGGGGTACTAGGACCTTTGGGGGTACTTGGCCTCTCCTCATATGGCACTTGAGAAAACTCAGGACACCATAGCCTTACTAGTGACATTAACATGAGGGGTTACTCCAGGCATACTCAGAGCAGAGCAAAATGGTGTTGGTGGTACAGCAACTGAGAAAGGTTGGGAACCACTGAATAGGGAGTCATGTTTGATGATTCCTGTCTCTGAGCTGGTAGTTCACATGGCAACAAGCTCGAATGCAGAAGTAGAAACGCGGGACTGTTCTGATGTGGCCAGCAATGAGTCTAGATCTCGATCCAATAGAAAACCTGTGAATGGTGCTGAAATTTGCATTTAAGGCAAAGGGACCCCTAGAACATTGTAGAATTAGAGCTGATTGCAGCTGAAGAATGGCCCAAGTTGCAAGTAGAGTGGCAGGAAGCTTACTGATGCATTACAAAAACCTTTTAACTCCAGTTGTGTTTGCCAAAGGATGTTCAAACAAATTTTTTATATTTGGTGCCAGAAACACTGTAAGGCCATTTCTTTGTTTAAGTATGAACATGAACTCACGAAAATTTTTGAATTGTCAAAGATAATGGGTGGAAATCAAAAGGTTCTTTATGTCTATTTAATCCTGAGAAAATGGGAAATTATTTTTAAATAGTGCAAGACGCATAATGAGGTTCCTCTTCTCTTATGTAATAAACTATAGACAAACTTTTACTGGTCATGTAATATGGTAGAAACATTATTACTGGTCATGCAATATGGTACAAACATTATTACTGGTCAAGTAATGGGGTAGAAACACTGTTACTGGTTATTTAATGTGGTAGAAACATTGTTACTGGTCATGAAATGTGGTAGAAACACTGTTACTGGTCATGTAATATGGTAGAAACACTGTTACTGGTCATGTAATATGGTAGAAACACTGTTACTGGTCAAGTAATGTGGTAGAAACACTGTTACTGGTCATGTAAGTGGTAGAAACACTGTTACTGGTCATGTAAATGGTAGAAACACTGTTACTGGTCATGTAATGTGGTAGAAACACTGTTACTGGTCATGTAATGTGGTAGAAACACTGTTACTGGTCATGTAATGTGGTAGAAAGACACTGTTACTAGTCATGTAAGTGGTAGAAACACTGTTACTAGTCATGTATGTGGTAGAAACACTGTTACTGGTCATGTAATGTGGTAGAAACACTGTTACTGGTCATGTTAGTGGTAGAAACACTGTTACTAGTCATGTAATGTGGTAGAAACACTGTTAGTGGTCATGTTAGTGGTAGAAACACTGTTACTAGTCATGTAATGTGGTAGAAACACTGTTACTGGTCATAATAGTGGTAGAAACACTGTTACTGGTCATGTAATGTGGTAGAAACACTGTTACTGGTCATGTAATATGGTAGAAGAACACTGTTACTGTTCATGTAAGTGGTAGAAACACTGTTACTGGTCATGTAATGTGATATAAACACTGTTACTGGTCATGTAAGTGGTAGAAACACTGTTACTGGTCATGTAAGTGGTAGAAACACTGTTACTAGTCATGTAAGTGGTAGAAACACTGTTACTGGTCATGTAATGTGATATAAACACTGTTACTGGTCATGTAAGTGGTAGAAACACTGTTACTGGTCATGTAAGTGGTAGAAACACTGTTACTGGTCATGTAATGTGGTAGAAACACTGTTACTGGTCATGTAATGTGGTAGAAACACTGTTACTGGTCATGTTAGTGGTAGAAACACTGTTACTGGTCATGTAAGTGGTAGAAACACTGTTACTGGTCATGTAATGTGATATAAACACTGTTACTGGTCATGTAATGTGATATAAACACTGTTACTGGTCATGTAATGTGGTAGAAACACTGTTACTGGTCATGTTAGTGGTAGAAACACTGTTACTGGTCATGTAAGTGGTAGAAACACTGTTACTGGTCATGTAATGTGGTAGAAACGCTGTTACTGGTCATGTATGTGGTAGAAACACTGTTACTGGTCCTGTAAGTGGTAGAAACACTGTTACTAGTCATGTAATGTGGTAGAAACACTGTTACTGTTCATGTTAGTGGTAGAAACACTGTTACTGGTCATGTAAGTGGTAGAAACACTGTTACTGGTCATGTAATGTGGTAGAAACACTGTTACTGGTCATGTATGTGGTAGAAACACTGTTACTGTTCATGTTAGTGGTAGAAACACTGTTACTGGTCATGTAAGTGGTAGAAACACTGTTACTGGTCATGTAATGTGGTAGAAACACTGTTACTGGTCATGTATGTGGTAGAAACACTGTTACTGGTCCTGTAAGTGGTAGAAACACTGTTACTAGTCATGTAATGTGGTAGAAACACTGTTACTGGTCATGTTAGTGGTAGAAACACTGTTACTGGTCATGTAATGTGGTAGAAACACTGTTACTGGTCATGTTAGTGGTAGAAACACTGTTACTGGTCATGTAATGTGGTAGAAACCCTGTTACTGGTCATGTAATGTGGTAGAAACACTGTTACTGGTCATGTAAGTGGTAGAAACACTGTTACTGGTCATGTAATGTAGTAGAAACACTGTTACTGGTCATGTAATGTGGTAGAAACACTGTTACTGGTCATGTATGTGGTAGAAACACTGTTACTGGTCATGTAAGTGGTAGAAACACTGTTACTAGTCATGTAATGTGGTAGAAACACTGTTACTGGTCATAATAGTGGTAGAAACACTGTTACTGGTCATGTAAGTGGTAGAAACACTGTTACTGGTCATGTAATGTGGTAGAAACACTGTTACTGGTCATGTAATGTGGTAGAAACACTGTTACTGGTCATGTTAGTGGTAGAAACACTGTTACTGGTCATGTAATGTGGTAGAAACACTGTTACTGGTCATGTAATGTGGTAGAAACACTGTTACTGGTCATGTAAGTGGTAGAAACACTGTTACTGGTCATGTAATGTGGTAGAAACACTGTTACTGGTCATGTTAGTGGTAGAAACACTGTTACTGGTCATGTTAGTGGTAGAAACACTGTTAATGGTCATGTTAGAGGTAGAAACACTGTTACTGGTCATGTAATGTGGTAGAAAAACTGTTACTGGTCATGTAAGTGGTAGAAACACTGTTACTAGTCATGTAATGTGGTAGAAACACTGTTACTGGTCATGTAATGTGATATAAACACTGTTACTGGTCATGTTAGTGGTAGAAACACTGTTACTGGTCATGTAATGTGATATAAACACTGTTACTGGTCATGTTAGTGGTAGAAACACTGTTACTGGTTCACACAATTCTTTTTTGCATCATTTACTTCATAAAATACTTAGAAACACTTCAGTACACACTTTGCAGTTGTCACAGTGAGCTTCTATGAAATGAAAGTTATACAATGACCTTCATCTGATGTTTTTTGTTTGCCCTGTTTGAAGTGATAAGAGTGACATTGCTTTTATAAAATGGCTTTCCAAGTTGGCAATTTGTAAGTTTATTTTGGATAAAAACAATAAACATTCTTCATGACTGAATAGTTTATGGTATCCATTCCTCTATTCAGGCAACTGTCTCTCACTTAACAGTCAGATCAGGGTGCTGAGTTCAGAGCTGCAGCCGTAACCTTGCCAACGGGAGGAAATGCGTTTTTCCACCATAACAGGATGCTCTCTCCAAAATGTCCAATGCAATCAGAGAGAAAACTGAGCCTACTTTTCATTCTCAAGATCATTTGTAAATTCATCAATTATTCTGTGCTTTGGCCCCTTTAAACCACCCCCACAAGTAATTCTGGATATTTCAGTATGTATTTATTGTAGATACTTAATGTTTTTTTACAAGGACCATCACCCTATTCCAATACCACCAGTAGACCATAAGCTGTTTGTGTGAAAGTAAAGGTCAATTTCATTGTAATTTCAAATCATTTTCACAAAAAAATATTAAACGAATTATCCTAAAACTCCAGGGGCTGTATTCACAAAACATTTTATCTTACCACTAGGAAGACTCCTAAACAGCATTAAAAGTTCCTAGCTAAGAGTTTCCTCTTAAAACCTATTCACAAATCTGCTAAGACCAACTTTTACTAAAGAATTGGGAGAAGTCTTAAGCTAAGAGACCCCATTGCTATGGATGATGTCGTGTTCCACATACAAGCTTACTTACTATGCCCACAGAGATTGGCTGATTGGAGAGGGGTCACTGTCAGTGAATTCATCATAGCAATACTGTAAAAGGATGTGTCGGTGTTTTTGGGTTGTTTCAGTGTGTTGGTGAAGTGAATGCAACACTGACTATGATCACACCCTCACAATTTAGATGATACCTTTTTAAAAGCTGAGTATCATTAAATGTTTGTAACAGCACATTGTGACAACTGCTGATATAAAAAGAGCTTTATAAAAAAAATAATTGATTGATTGATTTTAAAATGTTGACCAGATGTCATGGTTCGGAAGGTAAGACACAGATGCAGAGTGGTGGTTAAAATCCATACTTTTAATACGCCTAAAAAAATGGGCAATAGCAGCAAAGCGCCCAGGGTAAAATACAAACAAGGCACACCGAGTGGCAACAGGCTGAACTAAATAGGATCTCCAATTAGAGGCAATAAAACTGCCTCTAACTGGGAACCACAAAAACAACTGAAGAGATGCCTAGAAGCCGGTCCTCTGCAGGGTCCCAACTATGGCCCCCAGCCCAGCGCAGAAATGAATTAGAGGCATAGCCAGGACCTGACACCTACAGTGGATATAAACCCCTGTTAAAATGCCAGGTTCTGGTGATGTAAAAAATTAGACAAAGATAAATCATCTCAGAACTTTTATACCTTTAATGTGACCTATAACGTGACCAATTCAATTGAAAAACAAACTGAAATCTTTGAGGGGGAAAAATAAAAAATAAAAAACTCACAATAACCTGGTTGCATAAATGTGCACACCTTAACACTAATACTTTGTTGAAGCACCTTTTGATTTTATTACAGCACTCAGTCTTTTTGGGTAGGAGTCTATTAGCATGGCACATCTTGACGTGGCAATATTTGCCCACTCTTCTGTGCAAAAGCGCTCCAAATCTGTCAGATTGTGAGGACATCTCCTGTGCACAGCCCTCTTCAGATCACCACACAGATACTCAATTAGATTCAGGTCTGGGCTCTGGCTGGGCCATTCCAAAACATTAATCTTCTTTTGGTGAAGCCATGCTTTTGTGGATTAGGATGTGTGCTTTGGATCGTTGTCGTGCTGATAGGTGAACTTCATCTTCAGCTTTCTAATGGACGCCTTAAGGTTTTGTGACAAAATTGCCTGGTATTTGGAACTGTTAATAATTCCCTCCACCCTGACTAAGGCCCCGGTTCCAGCTGAAGTAAAACAGACCCAAAGCATGATGGTGCCACCAGCATGCTTCACTGTGGAAATGGTTTTCTTTGGGTGATGTGCAGTGTTGTTTTTGCGCCAAACATACCTTTTGGAATTAGCCCAAAAGTTAAACTTTGGTTTCATCAGACCATAACACATTTTCTCATGTGCTTTTGGGGGACTTGATGTTTGTTTTTGCGAACTTCAGGCGAGCTTGGCTGTTTTTCTTTGCAAGAAAAGGCTTCCGTCTTGCCACCCTACCCCATAGCCCATTCAAATGAAGAATACGGGAGATTGTTGTCACATGTTGCACACAGCCAGTACTTGCAAGAAATTCCTTTAATGTTGCGGTAGGCCTCTTGGAAGCCTCCTTGACCAGTTTTCTTCTCGTCTTTTCATACATTTTGGAGGGACGTCCAGTTCTTGGTAATGTCTCTATTGTGCCATATTTTCTCCACTTGATGAAGAATGTCTTCACTGTGTTCCATGGTATATCTAATGCTTTGGAAATTATTTTGTACCCTTCTCCTAACTGATATCTTTCCACAATGAGATCCCTCTGATGCTTTGGAAGCTCTCAGCGGATCATGGCTTTTGCTCTGAGATGTAACTAAGAAAATGTCAGGAAAATCCTACTAGAACAGCTGAACTTTATTTGTGATTAATCAGAGTCACTTTAAATGTTGGCAGGTGTGTAATGACTTCTATTTTACATGAGTTTAAATGTGATTGGTTAATTCTCAACACAGCCACATCCCCAGTTATAAGAGGGTGTCCACCCTTATGCAACCAGGTTATTGTAAGGTTTTTATTTTTCACCCCTCAAAGATTTCAGTTTGTTGTTCAATTGAATTGTTCAAATTATACACTCACCTAAAGGATTATTAGGAACACCATACTAATACTGTGTTTGACCCCTTTTCGCCTTCAGAACTGCCTCAATTCTACGTGGCATTGATTCAACAAGGTGCTGAAAGAATTCTTTAGAAATGTTGGCCCATATTGATAGGATAGCATCTTGCAGTTGATGGAGATTTGTGGGATGCACATCCAGGGCACGAAGCTCCCGTTCCACCACATCCCAAAGATGCTCTATTGGGTTGAGATCTGGTGACTGTGGGGGCCATTTCAGTACAGTGAACTCATTGTCATGTTCAAGAAACCAATTTGAAATTGTGACATGGTGCATTATCCTGCTGGAAGTAGCCATCAGAGGATGGGTACATGGTGGTCATAAAGGCATGGACATGGTCAGAAAAAATGCTCAGGTAGGCCGTGGCATTTAAACGAAGCCCAATTGGCACTAAGGGGCCTAAAGTGTGCCAAGAAAACATCCCCCACACCATCACCACCAGCCTGCACAGTGGTAACAAGGCATGATGGATCAATGTTCTCATTCTGTTTACGCCAAATTCTGACTCTACCATCTGAATGTCTCAACAGAAATCGAGACTCATCAGACCAGGCAACATTCTTCCAGTCTTCAACTGTCCAATTTTGGTGAGCTCGTGCAAATTGTAGCCTCTTTTTCCTATTTGTAGTGGAGATGAGTGGTACGAGTGGGGTCTTCTGCTGTTTTAGCCCATCCGCCTCAAGGTTGTGCATGTTGTGGCTTCATAAATGCTTTGCTGCATTCCTCGGTTGAGTGGTTATTTCAGTCAAAGTTGCTCTTCTATCAGCTTGAATCAGTCGGCCCATTCTCCTCTGACCTCTAGCATCAACAAGGCATTTTCGCAGGACTGCCGCATACTGGATGTTTTTCCCTTTTCACACCATTCTTTGTAAACCCTAGAAATGGTTGTGCGTGAAAATCCCAGTAACTGAGCAGATTGTGAAATACTCAGACTGGCCCGTCTGGCACCAACAACCATGCCACGCTCAAAATTGCTTAAATCACCTTTCTTTCCCATTCTGACATTCAGTTTGGAGTTCAGGAGATTGACCAGGACCACACCCCTAAATGCATTGAAGCAACTGCCATGTGATTGGTTGATTAGATAATTGCATTAATGAGAAATTGAACAGGTGTTCCTAATAATCCTTTAGGTGAGTGTAGGTCACATTAAAAGTGTAAAATGTTCTGATGTGATTTATCTTTGTCTCATTCTTTTACATCACAAAAACCTGCCATTTAAACAGGGGCGTGTAGACTTTTTATATCCACTGTAAATAAACTTGCTTGCTTGCATTATCCTGTCGGAAGCTGTCCTCCACAGAAGCTCCTCATCAGACAGACAGTCCTGTGACTGATTCAGATTGAAAAATAGGTGTCATGACCCGTCAGTGTTGCGTCAGACCCCGACACACAAACAACCCATCACATAAATACCGTTAAGGTGACACGTGGAAGAGCACCACTAAACCCAAGGTGAGGGCTCGGCCTTGGGTCCCCTACGCCTGCCGCCTCCCCAATTCCCCCCTTATGCCTTATAAAATATAGGGCTCCTGTTAAAGGCAGATCATTTAGGAAATAGGGTCTGATTTGGGACACAGTCATTTCTGACTGTTGCTGTGAGGGGCATGACTGCTGTCTTGTAGCATGTCCACCCACACCTCAATGATGGTGTTTTGAATTATGATGCCGTACATGCGTGGCTTAACCAGCGTCTCTGGGCGTGGCTTACCCAGCGTCTGTGGGCGTGGCTTACCCAGCGTCTGTGGGCGTGGCTTACCCAGCGTCTGTGGGCGCGGCTTACCCAGCGTCTGTGGGCGTGGCTTACCCAGCGTCTGTGGGCATGGCTTACGCAGCATATGTGGGTGTGGCTGAACTAGCATCTGTGGGCGTGGCAGACCCAGCATCTGTGGGTGTGGCTGACGCAGCGTCTGTGGGCGTGGCTTACCCAGCATCTGTGGGCATGGCTTATCCAACGTATGTGGGTGTGGCTGAACCAGCGTCTGTGGGCGTGGCTGACCCAGCATCTGTGGGCGTGGCTGACGCAGCGTCTGTGGGCGTGGCTTACCCAGCATCCGTGGTCGTAGCTGACCCAGCGTCTGTGGGCATGGTATAAAGCTATATTAATGGAATTGGCGATAACTTGGAACTCAGCATTTGAGTGTTTAGCCCAACCGTGGCTTGCAGACAAAATCAATATTCAAAGGAAACGTTATGTCGGTGTTTAGAGACCAAATAATGTTTCTTTACTATTGGAGAATATTCCAATATAAACTAAGGAATATTAGAATTAAAATCTGTATTAAAATCTAGACCCAAGAGACAGCTGTGAAATGTATACAGGTTCTAAAACAACCCTGTGAGAGAGGTGTCTAAGATTTCATTTATTGTATTTTAATTGTCTATTTGGGTCATGCGTTACTTTGCTTATCCAGTAAACATGGATATGCTAATCAGTGAATTGTAGGTTAATTTGTGACAGTAGAGTTGTAGTTGTACTGAGATTGTACAAAGGGTAGCGACAGCCAACGAAATGACTGGTCTTATAGACAGGGATGTTATTTAAAATGAATGGATCACCATCTGGGACTCTGAGCTGCATAATCTAAAGAATGGGATGATTTACCTGAATATTGTATTTGCTAAATAGCTGTTCTGGCACCATGAGAATATCTCAGGATACATTGTTTGATACACGCCTTCCTGATACTGCTACATGCAGGCTTTGGATAGACACAGGAGGTTGAAAGGAAGATAGAAAAAGACTACCAACACTAATGTGGATTCAATGGGTGCAGATTTCCCCACTGACCAAGGCGGTAACAGACGCGTTTGAGACCATAGAACGCATTACACAAATCACCTGAAAAATCCCTTGGGATAAACGAGGTGAAGAAACAACAGCATTTATTAGGTAATAACTGTCCACCTCCTTCCCGCCCAAACCCTTCCTTCCTGCAAGCCCTCAATAACTCCCTTCTTCTGTCGCTCCCTTACTAATAACAGCTCACCAATAACAGCTCACAAACAAGGCCACTAATAACAGGCCACTACTAACAGGCCACTAATAGCATGCCACTACTAACAGGCCACTAATAGCAGGCCACTACTAACAGGCCACTACTAACAGGCCACTAATAGCAGGCCACTAATAGCAGGTCACTAATAACAGGCCACTAATAGCAAGCCACTAATAGCAGGCCACTAATAACAGGCCACTAATAACAGGCCACTAATAACAGGCCACTAATAACAGGCCACTAATAACAGGCCACTAATAGCAGGCCACTAATAACAGGCCACTAATAACAGGCCACTAATAACAGGCCACTAATAGCAGGCCACTAATAGCAGGTCACTAATAACAGGCCACTAATAGCAAGCCACTAATAGCAGGCCACTAATAACAGGCCACTAATAACAGGCCACTAATAGCAGGGCACTAATAACAGGCCATTAATAACAGGCCACTAATAGCAGGCCACTAATAGCAGGTCACTAATAACAGGCCACTAATAGCAAGCCACTAATAGAAGGCCACTAATAACAGGCCACTAATAACAGGCCATTAATAACAGGCCACTAATAACAGGCCACTAATAACAGGCCACTAATAACAGGCCACTAATAGCAGGTCACTAATAACAGCTCACTAATGGACTAGTGGCCTGTATTGAAGGCATCCACTGACATCTTAGGGACCTGGACATACGTTCAACTTAAATAGATTCCCCAATTAGAAACAATGCAGGGCAGCTGCATCTAATTGGGAACAATCAAAAACAGACCTAGATGCACCTCTGCAGGCAGGCCCTCGATGTGACCCCCCGATGCATAGAAAGGCCTAGAGGCCCCAAGCCAGGAACTGACCAACACCTTCATTAACTTTTTCCTCACCTTCTTACTCAATGATTGAAAACGTGGACACAGAAACACAGTGTTTTTAACAAACACAGAAATGTCCACAATGTTGATAGGGGGATGGAGGGATGAGGATAGAGGGATGAGGAGGATACAGGTATGAGGGATTGTGGGATGAAGGATAGTGTAATGAAGATAGAGGGATGAGGATAGAAGGATAGATGGATGGAGAGATGAGGATAGAGGGATGAGGATAGAGGGATGAAGATAGAGGGATAGAGGGATAGAGGGATGAGGATAGTGGGATGGAGAGATGTGGATAGAGGTATGACGATGGAGGGATGAAGGATAGTGAGATGAGGGATGAAGATAGAGGGATGAGGGATGAGGATAGAGGGATGAGGGATGGAGAGATAGAGGGATGAGGGATGAGGATAGAGGGATGAGGGATGGAGAGATAGAGGGATGAGGGATGAGGATAGAGGGATGAGGGATAGAGGGATGAGGATAGAGGGATGAGGGATGGAGAGATAGAGGGATGAGGGATGGAGAGATAGAGGGATGGAGAGAATTTCAGATGTCAGCTTTACCAGCAGGAACAGAAACCCTTTTCAATGAGGGGCTTATTTCTCATTTCTTCCTCTCTCTCTTCCTCTCTCTCTTCCTCTCTTTGAATCACACTCCAGAGATTATTTCAGGCAGTGTTCTGCTGCTTTCTGACACAATGCCTATCAAGTGCTACTTATGGGGAATCCTCTTTTATTACAGTCAAACATGTAAGTGTTCTACTGGGAGATGGAAGACAATAAAAAGCGAATGCGGGATGAAAAAGGGCTGTGTCATTGAACTGCATTTGTAGATCAATTATTTTATCACAGGCCTACTGTTTTGTGTAAAAACAAATCACCTTAAACCTGCACTAGTTAGAATTTTGTTTTGTCCCCTATAAACATGTGTACGCTAATGAGGCCCTATAAGAGTTGTTTAGCAACACAGACAGCTTAGTACCAGTGGAATGTCCATTTATCATTTTGAAGTGTACTGCTACTTTCCAGCCAATTCTGTTCCAACAATCCTGTACCAGCCAATCACCTTCTGTGAGGTGGGCCTTCCAGCCAATTGTCTTCTGCGAGGCGGGCCTTCCAGCAAATTGATTTCTGCAAGGTGGGCCTCCCTCCTTGGCTCATTTTGTGAATGCGCATGTCACCTGGAAAATATATACAGCATAAGCACGCCATAGGGAATGAAGTTTGCTTACTGTAAAAAAACCTAATGGCAGCTAGAGACCAGGACGACAAACTGCCAACTCCTCCCTTGTCTAGTACAGCATACACTATAACAACTGCTAAGAAGTCATGTGTCTCACTCCCGTCAGGTGGCTTTTAAAAGTCTCCAATCTGACCCAGGGCATCACCACAACACATTGAGAAAGGACACAACTACTCACAGGCTACTGGACCTTTATGGTCAGCTAGGCTTTCATTGTCTAGACTGATAATTTCTGTAATTAAGCAGACACTTCTGCAGTACATCTTGAGTGCATACATTTTCAATCTCGCAATCCTGGTATTTAAGCAGCATCCTGTACTAAATCAGCACACACACAGACCTGTATTTTTCTATCTCAAAAATTGCAGTAACCCAGGGACAGCTGGGTTACTGCTGACTGCTTGTGTAAAACAAGTATAAACCCCATGTTTGCTGATTACTTTTTTATAGCATAAATTATGTAGTAATAACAGAGTCCATCAAGGAATTTCAATCTCGATTTTTGGACACATTGGCATCAGAAACAGTTATGTGATGACATTTTAACAGAAAGACGTCTTATAAAGAAACAGTGTCATTAAGAGAAAGGCTTCCTATAGAGAAACACAGTCATTAAGAGAAATATTTCTTACAGAGAAACACAGCCATGAAAAGGCAGACTTCCTATAGAGAAACACAGCCATGAAAAGGCAGACTTCCTATAGAGAAACACAGCCATGAAAAGGCAGACTTCCTATAGAGAAACACAGCCATGAAAAGGCAGACTTCCTATGGAGAAACACAGCCATGAAAAGGCAGACTTCCTATAGAGAAACACAGCCATGAAAAGGCAGACTTCCTATAGAGAAACACAGCCATGAAAAGGCAGACTTCCTATAGAGAAACACAGCCATGAAAAGGCAGACTTCCTATAGAGAAACACAGTCAATAACAGAAAGACACAGAGACAAAGAGACACTAACCAAAATACTTCCTCTAGGGAAAGGTCTTCAGAGCTGTTTTAAAAAATGGCAGGTCTGTGGTAAACTGTGTTCGACCCCTCCTGACCTGATCTGTACAGGCCCTATAGGATGCATAAAGGTGCTAACAGTAAATACAATAAGTCAGCCTAAATGTCCTTCCCTTAATCAGCTGCAATCAATATTTCTGTTAGCTCATACACCCAACTGTAGAGAACAGAACTATACTGTGAGACCTTGAAACCAGTGCCAGAGTGATCGATGACCCAATAAAAAACTGTTTTTTATACCATACAAGATGTTGCCTTGGAGACCTTCACTGTTGAGTATGTTGATAAATTGTTCTGTTTATTATTGATGTTTGTTTGAAGTGTGCACAAGTTTTTCAAAGAATCTACCTTTCGCTGTCCCAAATATTGTTATACCTCAAATTCCTAGGAATTCTGAATAGAAAAACCAATTTGGATCTTGCCAATTCCACATGTTCTCCGGGTTCCAGGAAGGTGGATAAATAAAGATATTAAAGATGACAAGCAGGTGTCACCTCTCTGAGTAGCACAGACGTGCTTGGAATAAATCATGGCCAGGTAGATGAGATGGGCACGCAACACGGAGAGGGCTGTGATTGGAGGATGGATTAAGTGGCCCAGGGTCTTTCAGCTCTGCCTTTTAGGATGTGATTGATGACAGAAATGCTGTGCCACAAAGGACTGATTCTCTCCCTCTCCTCCCTCTCCTCCCTCTCCTCTCTCTCCCCCCTCTTCTATTTCCCTCCACTCTTCCTCATCTGTCAGTTCCTCCGTCCAACACCAAGACATGTTGTGATGCCAATACCAAGAAGATATAAATAGATTTTAATTTCCACAACAACCAGAATTTAGTAAAATACTATTTTAAATTATGTCATCAACCAAACCCAGCCAGGACAGTGTGCCCTGCTGCTTCTTCATACAATAAATGAAAATGTAAGACTAGCATGGCTCCTTTCCTGTCGCCTGACCGGACTGAGTGTTTGTAAGGGTAATCCATGCATTGATGTTTCTGTTACACATGATATATGTTGCATTGCAAAAAACATGCATGTGAAAGTCAATAATGACATTCAACAAAAGGAAAGACCTGCCTCTATTAGTAAGATTGATGCTAACCATTCATGTAGATACTGATTGATTTGTTAGAACTAGACTGGACTATTAAACACATTCACATGGCCCCCAGAGTTTGGAGGCTTTAGGAGGATTTAAGCAATAAAACATGAGGAATTCTGACATACGGCCTGAGATGTTCAGACCTGACACAGCACGTCTCTTTAAGCGTGTAGTAGATCATTTACCACAAAAGACTGGCTTACTGCTATTAGAAACCAGTTACCAGCACAATTATAACATTAATTTTATAGTATATGTAGTCATGATATAGTAAATAGTGATGTTATAGTAAATGAAGTAATGTTATAGTAAATATTTTGTTATTCTGTTCATTTTATTTAACCTTTAGTCAACCATGTTTAGCCTCATTGACATTAAAAATCTATTTTCCAAGAGGGATCTGGTAAAGAATAGCAGCACACAAAAGTCACAGTACATACCATCACAACATGAAAACACAGACATTACAGTACATACTGCCACAACATGAAAACACAGACGTTACAGTACATACTGCCACAACATGAAAACACAGACGTTACAGTACATACTGCCACAACATGAAAACACAGACGTTACAGTACATACTGCCACAACATGAAAACACAGACGTTACAGTACATACTGCCACAACATGAAAACACAGATGTTACAGTACATACCATCACAACATGAAAATACAGACATTACAGTACATACCACCACAACATGAAAACACAGACGTTACAGTACATACCACCACAACATGAAAACACAGACGTTACAGTACATACCACCACAACATGAAAACACAGACGTTACAGTACATACCACCACAACATGAAAACACAGACGTTACAGTACATATCATCACAACTTAAAAACACAGACGTTACAGTATATACCATCACAACATGAAAACACAGTCATTACAGTACATACCATCACAACATGAAAACACAGACATTACAGTACATACCATCACAACATGAAAACACAGTCGTTACTGTACATACCATCACAACATGAAAACACAGACGTTACAGTACATACCATCACAACATGAAAACACAGACGTTACAGCACATACTATCACAACATGAAAACACAGATGACCAAAGTTCTTAATAATACGAAAATTGTCAGAAGTAGAGTGCAAGTAAAGAATTGAAATATCTGAAATACATTTTATAATGGATTTTAAATAATTTAATGTCACTAGATTTTTACATTTTGAAATATTTTGCAGTATATTCCAGGTGGATGAAGCACAGTACTGGGATGTTTTTTCCCCTTGTCCAGTACGGGCCTCAGGTACTGTCAAAAACTGCTGTTTTAGGAGTGCCGGCAATATTTATCATTAGTCTGTGGGACACTAAAAACGTAGAAAGGCCTTGTAAATGAAAATGTAGTGATGTCTTCCTTTATAGCCTGTGAAAACCAACTTTCATACAAAGAGTATGACTAAGTTTGCTACTGAAACCTCTGTGTCCTGCCTCCATGCCGCATCCTGACAGCATGTTCCACGGGAAGGACTATTACTGCCAATAGTCTCCATGCCGCATCCTGACAGCATGTTCCACGGGAAGGACTATTACTGCCAATAGTCTCCATGCCGCATCCTGACAGCATGTTCCACGGGAAGGACTATTACTGCCAATAGTCTCCATGCCGCATCCTGACAGCATGTTCCACGGGAAGGACTATTACAGCCAATAGTCTCCACGCTGCATCCTGACAGCATGTTCCACAGGAAGGATTATTACTGCCAATAGTCTCCATGCTGCATCCTGACAGCATGTTCCACAGGAAGGACTATTACTGCCAATAGTTTCTATACCGCATCCTGACAGCCCTTTCTACTGGAAGGACTATTACTGACAATAGTTTCTTTCAAAAATATAGATTGCCTTTTGGAAAAGTAAAAATTACATTCTGCCATGCACAAAATATAATACAAAAATGTAAATGTTAAATTGTCTGTCCATGAATTGGTAATGATCACTTCAGTATATCCCTTTGTCCTTTTAATAGACCCCAGAATCACATGATAACCAACCTTCTCATCATTAACCTCAGGGTGAGATGCATTCATTGACATTCTAAAACCGTAAATATTGTCCTTTAGTAGCAGATGTGGAGCTGTGACACGTCCATTGTAATACCTTTCACAAGATGTCCTCAGTCTTTGAATCCTCAATGCAGGGTGACATACTGTTGTGAATACAGGGGCTGGTTCGAACCAGGACTCTCGCTTACACATGAACGCAGAGAGATCCAAACTCCTTTATGCTAGAGGATGCTAAGTGATGGTTTAAGGTTGCCTTTACTTCCATAGACATGGAAAGAGGTCTCATCAGTTCATCTGTACATTACAATCATGGAATGGCAATTATTTGCTAAAACCCTTTTTACACATAATTAAAATTTTACAGTTTTTTACAATTGCTAGTAACTGTTTACTGTTTTCTAAACTCTTTACACAGCAACAAAATTTACCAATAAGTAGATTTTCTGCTCAAAACCACATTTCGTTCATTAAATACCAACTTCACATTTCAAAATGCAAAAAAGGATAGAGTTAGTGCATTCATTTCTCTACATACACTAACTCTATCAAAATACAGCAAACCCACCTCAATATTCAATCATTCTGTCAAATCACTAGCACATATGTGCCATGAAAATATGTGCAATGATATAGTCAATCATAGCACATCGGCTTTCACAATACTAATAGTTGATTGTATTTTATACAAAAAACTGCATTGCTTTTCATGTTTCAGTTCTACCTGCATAAAAGAGACAATATGGAATCCATTATTTTTTATAATTGACTTTCCTTCTACTGTAAACCACTTTACATTTTCTGGCTGAGTGTCAATGGAAATGTGTGATTTTTCTGCAACAAACTATCTGAAAGGGAATGAGTTGTCTTTACTTTATAGAATGTACAGCAGAAAAAAATTATAACTGACAGATTTACTGCAATAAAAGCTTTATTAGCCACATGAAATCCCATGGCCTTCTGTTCCAAATGAGTAAAAAAAAACACAATAAAAAAGGGGAAGGGACAAAACAGAAAAATGCATAGTCCTGTTATCATCTACATCATCTTCAGCATTTGGCCACATGTTCTTGTCCACATCACATCATAAGTCATCTCACTAAGCACTTTGGATAAAAACGCTTGGCTTTATCCACCCCTGGCAGCCTTCAGCTGAGACGTCTCTGCAGATGCCATCCATGGCATCCAGGTGGGACATGTGGTCAATGATCATACACTTTCCACCTCAGTGGGGTTGAGGAAGGGCTGGGGGGGGCATTCTTGGATGGGATGCAAACCATGTGATTGCATGTGAATGGTGGAATGCTGCGTTGCCTCATGCAATCATAATGTCCTCATGTTTCCTCCCACCTGCTCCCTTTCTGGCAACAGTTGGTGGAGGTCATCTGACAACAAAAGAAGGTGCTCAGTGTTGTAGGAACCAATCTGGCATCTCTGCAGGAGCAAACCAGCACTGACTGCAGCCACATTGTGATATTTACTCCTCTTTGACCAAACGCATCAAACGTGGCCCTTTTCCAGATTATGTTTCTTCCCACCAATTTCTTTATTTTCTTTCATTTTCTTTCAAAGACATTTCTAAGTGACCCCAAACCTTTTAACAATAGCTTAAAATACACTGCTAAAACAAAATAAGAGAACACGTAATCATCATAGTACAACACCAAGTCAATTAAACTTCAGGGACGTCAATCTGTCCAGTTAAGAAGCATAAGTGATTGTGAACCAGTGTCACCTGTTTTGGTCCAGATGAAATTGACAACAGGTGCCTAGGAGAGGCAAAAGCAAGACAACCCCACAAAAGGGAAAGGTCTTGCAGGTGGTGGAGGAGCACTGCCAGAGCCCTACAAAATGCGGGCATGTGCATGTTTCTGATCAAACTGTCAGAAACAGACTCCATGAGGGTGGCATGAGGGCCTGATGTTGTCCTCTAGTGGAGACTGTGCTCACAGTCTCATCTTCACAGGTCTCATCTTCACAGGTCTCATCTTCACAGGTCTCATCTTCACAGGTCTCATCTTCACAGGTCTCATCTTCACAGGTCTCATCTTCACAGATGAGGGCAGGTTCACACTAAGCACATTTGCCAGACGTGGTGAACGTTAGGCTGCATGTAATCAAGCATGTTGGTGGGTCCGCAACATTTAAAGTGAAACGTTTCCCATTCTTGATTGATACAGGATTTCTGCTATTCAACGGTTCAGGTATCCTTTGTCGTATTTTTCGTTTCATAATGCTCCAAATGTTTTCAATGGGTGACTGGTCTGGACTCCAGGCAGGCCAGTTTAGCACCCGGGCTCTTTTATTACCGAGCCATGCTGTTGTAATATGTTCAGAATGTGGTTTGGTATTGTCTTGCTGAAATAAACAAGGCCTTCCCTGAACAGGATGGCAGCATATGTGGCTCCAAAACCTGAAAATATTGTTCAGCATTAATGGTGCTTTCACTCATACCCAGTGTTGGGCAAGTTACTTAGGAAATGTGATACGTTCCTTTTTACTTATTACTTGACTTATTACTTGGTATCAAAAGTTACATTACTCGTTACATTACAATATTACTTTCGCTGAACCCCCCCCAGAAAAAGTGACATACAACCTGTACCTGTCCCAGTGAACTGTTACACCCAGAAATCTTTTGTTGTTAGTTGTCCAGACAATCAGCTGTGGTGGAAACAAAGTCTACCTTTCTGAGTGTGGCCTTCAAATTAAATTCCATCACCGCATGTTCTCTCTCGATGTAGCCTGCAAACGTCTTTCTGTGGCAGCTTGGCGTTGCTCTTCGTGGGAATTTTCTCTATAATGCATCCAAAGTGGGTGAGTCAACTGTGGAAACATCTCCTCTACAATACATCCAGCAACAAGCTTCTTCAGATCTTGTCCACTTAGTGTCTGTCCACCACCTTGCCCTGCTCTGAAATCTAGTTTCTGTTGTTAAGCTGGAGTGCATGCATCCTGCATGCAATATTCCCAGCAAAAAGTTTCACATTGCTTTGCTGCCGTATCAGATGCTTCAATAAATTAGATGGTTTTTTCGCGGTTGAAAGCGTTTTGCTACTCGCACAAAGTTTACAATGGACAACAATGTTCTTTGCATCTTTGACTGAGACAAAATAATGACAATACTTCCAGCTGTGCAAAGTATGCCCCTCTGCTTCCACATCCTCCATCCTTCGTTTAGCTTTTTGGCTAGTAGCCGAAGTGACCTGCCGCCCTGACCTCCCGTGTGTAAACGTCATCATAAGATGGCCTACGTAAGACAAAAAAGTTATCGTGTTTTTGCTACGCAGTAACGCATTGTTACTTGGATTAATAACTGTAATATAATAACTGTTTCAGAAAATGTAATCCTTTACACTACTCGTTACTGGGGAAAGTAATAACATTACAGTAACGCGTTACTGAGTAACGCATTAATGCCCAACACTGCTCATGCCATGTGTACTAATGCACCCCCATACCATCATGGATGCTGGCTTTTGACATGTGCGCTGAAAACAAGCCGGATGTTCACTCTCCTCTTTAGCCCGGAGGACGTGGTGCCCATGATTCCCAAAATAAATTTCATATTTTAATTTGTCAGACCACAGGACAGTTTTCCACTTTGCCTTAGTCCGTCTTAAATGAGCTTGGGCTCAGAAAAGACAGTGGCATTTCTGGACCTTCTTTATATATGGTTTCTTCTTTGCATGGTAGAGTTTTAACTTGCATTTGTGGAGATGTACTGTGTTCACAGACAGTGGTTTTCGGAAGTGTCCCTGAGGGCCTGATTCACTGAATCTTTTAATGATATTATGTACCATAGATGATGATATCCCCAAAATCTTTTTAATTATATTATGTACCAAAGATATTCTTAAATTGTTGCACTATTTGCCTGCAGTCTTTTACAGAGTGGCGAACTCCTCCCCACCTTTACTTCTGAAAGACTCAACCTCTCTGGGATGCTCTTTTTATACCCAATCATGTTACAGACGTGTTGCCAATTAACCTAATTAGTTGTGAGTTGTTCCACCAGGTTATTTTCAGCTTACACACATTTTCCAGTCATTTGTTGCCCGTTACAGCTTTTTATCAGTTTCAACATTTTATATGTTGTCTTTGTATTATTTTCTATTGAATATATTATTGCATTCTGTTTTTCTTTACTTTTTCTTTTCTATTGAATATAGGGTTTAAATGATTTGCACATCATTGCATTCTGTTTTTCTTTATATTTTACAGTGGGTCACAACATTTTGGGAAAAAAGGTTGTATACCAAAATACAAAAAAATTATTCAGTTTGCCATAATGGGTTATTGTGTATAGAGGACCAAAGGAGTCAAAATGACATAAATAAATAATTATTAAATACATGTATTCTCATTATAAAAATATTTAATAATAATGTGTGACTGGAAATCATGTATTTACTTAATTAATAATTTGCATTATTATTTATTTATTTATTTGACCCATTTGGTCCTCCATAATTTTGTATAAATTGATGACACATCTTTGTTCTCAAATTGAATTTAATTATATTTCATATTTCATATTCCACATGCCTTTAGTGTGAAGTTAACTTAAGTATAAATGGGTGAGTGGGGGGATGGGGGGTAATTTGAAGGTGAATGGACAAGCATTTAGCTAATTAGAGTCAGAGTGCACTGCAGCAGAATGTTTAGCATTCTAGAGCCAAGCTGGACAGACTTCTTTCTTTTTCTTGGTTATCAGGAAGTACCAACTGCCAACTGCTAATGGGATCAGTTCCAGTTCTACCTGAGTGTCATGTAGTGTAGCTCTTTTATTTGTTCTGGTGAAGCAGCATGACAGCACCAAGGTCAGTGGCTAATATTAAATGTCTTCTTTAACTATTTCTTTAGGAGTTCGAAACTGTGATATGATACTGTTACATTTTTACTTCAAGTATAAGAATAATAGTTTGTTATGTTGTAATGTTACAACACTGAAGAAAGAGATAAATTAAATAATTACGTGTAGCAGAGGGTCTCTAGAGGTCTGACCAAAAAATGTTCCTGGATTGGAATTTATCGGCAGATCCTTTCTTTATGGAACATGGGACCTCACCTCAAACAATTAGACAGCCTCACCCTCTCTTGTTGGATTCTGAGTGAATCTACATCCTATAAAAAACGTTTTCAAGCCAAGGTTCAGTTCTGGACTTCATTTACATTTTTGTTCCCTACTAACCTTCGTGAGTAACAACACCATACAAATCATATTATGACAGAACAGCTGTTAATGGTTTTGGACATTGTGTGAGTCTGAAATAAGCCTCATCATCACATCTGTCCTGTTGGTGAAGAAGAAGGCGATTCAGCAACAGATAGAGCTGGGATAAGATAAACATGGTGAGTTCCCTACAGGGGCGTGGCCATGTGAGTTCCCTGTGTGGGCGTGGCCATTTGAGTTTTCTACAGGGTTGGTGCCGTGTGTGTTCCCTGTGTGGGTGTGGCCATGTGAGTTTTCTACAGGGTCGGTGCCGTGTGTGTTCCCTGTGTGGGCGTGGCCGTGTGTGTTCCCTGTGTGGGCGTGGCCGTGTGTGTTCCCTGTGTGGGCGTGGCCGTGTGTGTTCCCTGTGTGATTACTTGGTACATTTTGTAGAATCCATTTGTATGCAGAATAAAACTAAATCCACTTTTATTGTAATCTCTAATAATCTAGAATAATTCCTTTAAGAATCCGATCATCTAATTTAGATAAGATGTTTATATCACCATGGTTATGGGTTTGACCTTATTCTCTGCTGAGGTTAACATCCACCATGTTTCTATGGACAGTAGCTCATATCTTTTTTCTGTTACTCATTATAATAAAATACTCTGAGTTAACGGTGATTAAACAGAGCCTATATTGATCTGTTGGTTGGCCTGATACCATAAACGTCCTAGCATTTCCAAGTGAGGGTTCACTCATTATCATAAACCAAATCAATAATGGTTTCACTCTTCATCATAAACCAAATCAATAGTGGTTTCACTCTTCATCATAAACCAAATCAATAGTGGTTTCATTCATTAGAAAACCAAATCAATAGTGGTTTCACTCATTATCATAAACCAAATCAATAGTGGTTTCACTCTTCATCATAAACCAAATCAATAGTGGTTTCACTCATCATCATAAACCAAATCAATAGTGGTTTCATTCATTAGAAAACCAAATCAATAGTGGTTTCACTCATTATCATAAACCAAATCAATAGTGGTTTCCCTCATTATCATAAACCAAATCAATAGTGTTTCACTCATTATCATAAACCAAAGCAATAGTGGTTTCACTCATTTTCTTAAACCAAATCAATAGTGGTTTCACTCATTTTCTTAAACCAAATCAATAGTGGTTTCACTCATTTTCTTAAACCAAATCAATAGTGATTTCACTCATCATTATAAACCAAATCAATAGTGGTTTCACTCATCATCATAAACCAAATCAATAGCGGTTTCTCTCATCATCATAAACCAAACAAAATCAACATTATGGTCCACGTGGGCAAATGATGATTCTAAAACAACAGATGGTAACCATATTAAATGAAAGTATCTATGTAAATTGTATCATTCTTGTGTTGTATTACTGTTGTAGTACTTTTGTAGTACTGTTGTACTGCTTTGTATATGCTTTATTTTCCTGGTGTCGGTCTTGCCAGCTCAACCCCGCAGAACCTAACGTCAATGGTTCGATGTGGTCAACTAAAGCTTCAATAAAAGAAATAAAAGAAAAAGGTCTTGATTTTCCCTAAGAGGCTAATCATAATGCCTGGTAACCTTTGCACAGTTCATGGACCAACACAAGACCTCATGATCCCTTCAACTATAGAGACCTGGATTTCCTGAGCAAAGTGTGTTTCTCCAAGGCGCTTGAGAAACTTATCAAAGGACAACAACCTACTGGAAAGTGCATGGACTTACTCAATTACTGCTTCTGTAGAGACAAAAATGTGTTGGGCTGAATCAGATTTTGCCAGTCTTATAATGTTATTTGACTTAAAAAAAACTATAATCTATTAACCAGGAGTAAAAAAGTTTGTGCTTAACTTCTGTTGAACTTTCCTGTGTTGTCCTTGGCTGAACCATCATTAAGTTTTGTGGGTTTTAAAATATGATGGCAATATCTTGCCATGGCGTTGATGAGATTGTGACCCTTTGGTCTTTGTGAAATATCTTAAATTTATATCTGCAATAGTCAGACTGTGATCATGGAGAGTTGAGATACCATAATTAGTAAGAGGTGCAGAGAGACTGAGACAGAAATTGAAAGAGTTGAGGTAACTGAGGTAACACAAAAACACTGAGATAACAGACAGATGCTGAGGTAACAGACAAACGCTGTGGACACGAACAGAGACCAAGGTAACAGACAGAAAAGGAGGTACAGACAGAGACTGCGGTAACAGACAGGCACTGAACACAGACAGACGCTTAGGTAACAGACAGACACTGAGGTACAGAGATTGAGGTAACATACAGACACTGAGGTATAGACAGAGACCAAGGTAACAGACAGAAACTGAGGTACAGAAAGAGACTGAGGTAACTGAAAGATGCTGCGGTAACAGACAGACTCCAAGGTAACAGAGAGGTACTGAGGTATGGAAAGACACTTAGGTAACAGACAGATACTGTTCATATTCAGCAGTATAAGGCATTCATGTTTTACACTGCATAGGTTTCATGTAATGCATTTTTGAGAAAACAATGAGAAAAAGTCCTAGAATAGACAAAAATCACAAAAGCGTTTGTAGTGCCCTAACAAAAAACAAGCTACTAACATAAGAAATGTGTTCATGTTCACCCATGTATTTCTTCTGACATTGTCTTGCCGAAAAACAAATGGCCAAAAAACAGCTGGAAGTACAACCTAATTAAAACGTAAGTTAGACTTTGTGCTTTTATGGTATGACTAAGCCTTGGCTTCCATGAAAAGGTTAGTTAAGAGTCACTGATGTAAAAATGAAATGACCACGCAACCCGTCAAAAATGTCTCTAAGAACAAATAATTCCTGAATTTTCTTTTCTCTGTCAGATTTAGGGTTAGGGTGGGTTGGACCACAAAAACAACTACCAATGATGTATTCTTTGATGAAAACACATGAAATTGTTGCATGATCCATGGAATGACAATACTAAAACAATGTTAGATTAATAGAAACAATTCATGTAATTCTGGACCTCAGACTTCAATAAGACATTTCATGAATGTAATTCTGGACCTCAGACTTCAATAAGACATTTCATGAATGTCATTTCTCGACAAAGGGAAAGAAAGTGAGGTAGGGAGAAAAATCTAAAGAGAAAAGAGTGAGAGAAAGAACATTATAGAGAGAAGATATACATTTAACAGGATTAGAAATAAACCTGACTTGAAAGCCGTGTGAGCTGATTACTTTGTATTGATATTTGTGTAAAAGAAACGATGTAAATGCTGCATTTGATTACATTATATTGACGTTCCATGGAGAACATAGAGAACATCTATGGAGAACAGTGGCATTGCCAAGAGAATGTGTGTCACCACGAGAACAGTAAGTTTAACGTTAGGGTTCGTTTTAGGTTAGGATAAAGTTAAACGTTAGGGTTAGTTTTAGGTTAGGGTAAAGTTTAAGGTTAGGGTTAGTTTTAGGTAAGAGTAAAGTTAAACGTTAGGATTAGTTTTAGGTTAGGGTAAAGTTAAATGTTAGGGTTAGTTTTAGGTTAGGGTAAAGTTAAACGTTAGGGTTGGTTTTAGGTTAGGGTAAAGTTAAACGTTAGGGTTAGTTTTAGGTTAGGGTAAAGTTAAACGTTAGGGTTAGTTTTAGGTTAGGGTAAAGTTAAACAATAGGATTAGTTTTAGGTTAGGGTAAAGTTAAACGTTAGGGTTAGTTTTAGGTTAGGGTAAAGTTAAACGTTAGGGTTAGTTTTAGGTTAGGGTAAAGTTAAACGTTAGGGTTAGTTTTAGGTTAGGGTAAAGTTAAACAATAGGATTAGTTTTAGGTAGGGTAAAGTTAAACGTTAGGGTTAGGTCCAGGGGATACAGAACATGAATTTCCGGGTTTCCTATGCCCAGAAGGAAAGTATAACAAATATGTGCAAATAGTTTTTTACTTTAGCAAAATTTGCCCTCTTTTTGAAAATACTATTTATTTGTGTTAGATTTAGGGTTAATTTAGGGGATTTAGGGTAAAGGTTAAGTTAGGGGATTTGATTTAGTGTTGTGCTTGAGGTTAGGTTTTTGGAGTTAAGGTTTGGGTAAAGATTAAGAAAAAAAAAGTCTAATCAATTCTGATATTCTCATTTATTTAGCAAAAATAATCGTGTGTGTGTCAGAGAAATGGAGAGAGAGAGAGGCTGAGGCAGAGAGAGACACAGTGAGGCTGAGGTAAGGAGAGACAGAGATAGAAAGAGATAGAAAGAGCGGGAGAGGCAGAGAGAGAAGCAGAGGTAGAGAGACAGGGAGAGTGAGGCAGAGAGAGAGGCAGATGTAGAGAGACAGATAAACAGAGAGTGAGGCAGAGGTAGAGAGAGACAGAGAGTGAGGCAGAGGTAGAGAGACATATAGGGAGGCAGAGAGAGAGGCAGATGTAGAGAGACAGATAAACAGAGAGTGAGGCAGAGGTAGAGAGAGAATTATGGGGTGTGTGTATTTCCTTTCTTTTTTTTTTTTACCCTGTTTACTTCAAAAATCTATATTTTCTTAATTACCAACCATTCATTATACTATTGATGTAATAAGTATCATTAGAGTGGTTGTTGTTATTCTATTCTTTATTGTTGTATTGCTTTGGTAACACTTGAAAATATTCTTGTCATCCCAATAAAGCTTTTGAAATTGAAATTGAGACCAATAGAGAGACAAAGAGAGAGGCAGAGATAGAGACAGAGAGACAAGCTACTGACAGGACAAGCAAATGGCAGCATTCAAAGGTCTTCCTCTTGATTTCCACCAAAAACATCCTCATATTTTCAAGGTAGTTTGTCATGCATGTTCAAGTAACCTTTGACCTCTTGATGCCTCTTGACATTCAGGTGAATTGTGGATGAGCCGTGCAGTCTCTTAACCAACCCCTCTCATTCCTCCTCCTCCCTCTCACCCTCTGCCTCTCCCTTTCATTCCTCCTCTCCCTCACACTCCTCCTCCTCCTCTCCCTCTCATTCCTCCTCTCCTTCACACTCCTCCTCCTCCTCTCCCTCACAATCTGCCTCTCCCTCTCATTCCTCCACTCCCTCAAACTCCACCTCTCCCGCAAAGCCCTCCCACTTCTCTCCTTCTACTCCCTCAAAGCCCCCCTACTCCTCTCCTTCTACTTCCTCAAAGCCCCCCTACTCCTCTCCTTCTACTTCCTCAAAGCCCAATACAGTGTTCCCCACCATCTCTGTCCAGTTCCCCACCATCTCTGTCCAGTTCCCCACCATCTCTGTCCAGTTCCTCACCATCTCTGTCCAGTTTCTCACGTTTCTGTCCAGTTTCTCACTGTCTCTTTCCAGTTTCTCACGTCTTTCCAGTTCCTCACCATCTCTGTCCAGTTCCTCACGTTTCTGTCCAGTTTCTCATCGTCCCTGTCCAGTTCCTCACCATCTCTGTCCAGTTCCTCACCGTCTCTGTCCAGTTTCTCACGTCTTTCCAGTTCCTCACCTTCTCTGTCCAGTTCCTCACCATCTCTGTCCAGTTCCTCACTTTTCTGTCTAGTTCCTCACTGTTTCTGTCCAGTTTCTCATGTCTTTCCAGTTCCTCACCTTCTCTGTCCAGTTCCTCACCTTCTTTGTCCAGTTCCTCACCGTCTCTATCCAGTTTCTCACATCTTTCCAGTTCCTCACCATCTCTGTCCAGTTCCTCAACGTCTGACCACACTATTTAGCCCAGTCATATATATGCCGGGGCTAAATAGGTGCATTATATTTTAAATAGGGAATTTAGAATGCAGATTTCTCCAGCTGGCTTTAGTCTCATTTCTCCAGCTGGCTTTATCGTAGCCTTCCACCTAGCTCTGGGTCATGTGTTACAACCTTGTTATTCAAGGTCTAGAGTGAAGATCGGGAAGGAATATGAGCAATGGCCGAAGGCTCGGCTAGATTACAACTGGAGGAGGCCATTTTGAAGGTTACATTTTATCTTTTTGTCTGCATCCCAAATGGTCCTCTACTGTGTTTATAGGGCACTTCCTATCCAGGGCCTACGGGGCCTTACAGGATGTACTGAGTAGAGTGTGATTTAGGATTCCGTAAAGCCGGGCCTTTTGCATTTGGGTCCCCAGGGAAACTTCCTATAATTTGCTATCTTGGTCCTTCTCATCCTCAATAATTATTGTACTGTAACACCAGTTAACCTTTCACACATCTCCCTCCAAAACACATTTTTTATTTTTTATTTTCTGTTTTTCAGGAAGGATATTTAAATGTTGCAATATCAGTTATGTCTCAACCATACTGCTAATAAAAGATTAAAAAAGCACATTCACCGATCAGCCATAACATTATGACCACTGACAGGTGAAGTGAATAACACTGATACACCCATCAGCCATAACATTATGACCACTGACAGGTGAAGTGAATAACACTGATACACCCATCAGCCATAACATTATTACCACTGACAGGTGAAGTGAATAACACTGATACACCCATCAGTCATAACATTATGACCACTGACAGGTGAAGTGAATAACACTGATACACCCATCAGCCATAACATTATGACCACTGACAGGTGAAGTGAATAACACTGATACACCCATCAGTCATAACATTATGACCACTGACAGGTGAAGTGAATAACACTGATACACCCATCAGCCATAACATTATGACCACTGACAGGTGAAGTGAATAACACTGATACACCCATCAGCCATAACATTATGACCACTGACAGGTGAAGTGAATAACACTGATAATCTTGTCATCATGGCACCTGTCAGGGGGTGGGATATATCAGGCAGCAAGTGAACATTCTGTCCTCAAAGTGGATGTGTTAGAAGCAGGAAAAATGGGCAAGTGTAAGGATCTGAGTGACTTTGACAAGGGCCAAATTGTATGGCTAGATGATTGGGTCAGAGCACCTCTAAAACTGCAGCCCTTGTGGGGTGTTCCCGGTCTGCAGTTGTCAGTCTATCAAAAGTGGTCCAAGGAAGGAAAAGCGGTGAACTTGTGACAGGGTCATGGGCGGCCAAGGCTCACTGATGCACGTGGAGAGCGAAGGCTGGATCGTGTGATCTGATCCAACAGACAAGCTACTGTAGCTAAATTTTCTGAAAAAGTTAATGCTGGTATTGATAGAAAGGTGTCAGAACACACTCTGCATCGCAGTTCGTTGCATATGGAGCTGCGTAGTTACAGACCAGTCAGGGTGCCCATGCTGACCCTTGTCAACTGCAAAAAGCGCCTACAATGGGCACGTGAGCATCAGAACTGGACCACAGAACAATGGAAGAAAGTAGCCTGGTCTGATGGATCATGTTTTCTTTTACATCACATGGATGGCTGGGTCCGTGTGCATCGCTTACCTGGAGAACACATGGTACCAGGATGCACTATGGGAAGGGGGCAAGCCAGCAGTGTGATGCTTTGGGCAATGTTCTGCTGGGAAACCTTGGGTCCTGCCATTCATGTGGATGTTATTTTGACACCAACCACCTACCTGAGCATTGTTGTAGACCATGTGCACCCGTTCAAGCCAATGGTATTCCCTGATGACACTGGCCTCTTTCAGCAGGATAATGCGCCCTGCCACAAAGCAAAAATAGTTCAGGAATCGTTTGAGGAACACAACAACAGGTTCAAGGTGTTGATTTTGCTTCCAAATTCCCCATATCACAATCCAATCGAGCATCTGTGGGATGTGCTGGACAAACAGGTCCGATTAATGGAGGCCCCACCTCGCAACTTACAGGACTTAAAGGATCTGCTGCTAACGATATGGAGCCAGATACCACAGCACACCTTCAGAGGTCTAGTGTAGTCCATGCCTCGATGGGTCAGGACTGATTTGGCAGCAAAAGGGGGACCTACACAATATTAGGCAGGTGGTCATAATGTTATAGCTGATCGGTGTATAGTGTTCATCCCAAACCATCCGGATTCCCTTTTCTGTTTCAAACTGGCCAGATTTTCTGTTCTGTTTCAAACTGGCCAGATTCTCTGTTCCATGTCATTATTCCAGCTGGTCTTCCATTCCTTTCTCTGGCCTTTAGTCAATGTCTGTATTGAGAGACATATATTATCAATTCAGCGGTTGACACCTTCCTGCAGGCTGCCTGTCATCTCAGCGTTCACCCTGACTTACAGAGCGGAAAACACTCCCTGTCACAAGCCTTCTGTGTGTCATTATACTTCGATGGCATCTTTAATTTCTCTTTCTCCTTGCTTCATTTCTCCACTCCTCTGTCCCCTCTCCCCACCTACCCTCTTTCTGCATCTCTCTTGCAGTTCAATCTGTCCTAAATGATGGTCTAATAGGTCCATCCTTCACTCCCCAGCAGGACAGTGGCTCCTGATGGACTGATTTATTTATCGCACTCACAGCAGCAGTGAGTTTCTATGTGGAGGGATGGGAACGTGTATGACTGTTGTTTCTAACATTTGTTATACCTTGTTCTAAAATGACAGGAATTTGGTAAGACTTTTTTCTGCCCTGCTGGCTCTTCTGGGTTTCAGCCTCACTATCTGTAAAGCACTTTAGGACAAACTGCTGATGTAAAAAGGCTTTAAAAAATTGGCTTGATTGAAAAGGAGTGAGAGCTCAACCAACATGAGGTGAAGAGGAGTCGAAAAATGAGATCATACCATTGAAGGGGAAGGAAACGTGCAGTGTTGCTCACAGTTCAAAACAGAATATTTTATAATAGCAAATATTAAAAGGTAACGATGTTGATGGTAAACATCTTGTGTTCCTGGAAAGGCAGATTCACCTTTTAGACATGCAGCTCCATGGAATAATCAGTGACATGATGGACATAGATTTATAGAACTGCAGTGTAATGGATATTCAAAGCGCTGCTTCAAGGACACAATTGAATTTCACACATGAGAGCAAACATTGGCTGCTGTGCATGTGACGAGAATCCTTTTATGTTCTTTACAGACCTATTCTGAAACATTGTGTGTCATCACTTTGTCACTAGGACTCACTCCTGATATGTACCATCTCAAAAAACTGTGAGATTAAGTTCTGAACTATGTGACCTTCTTGTATAAAGAATGTAATCTGTTCAATGGCTAAATGTAAACAATATAATGACTAAATGTATACTCGCTAAATGTATAATGACTAAATAATCTCATCTCATCTTCATCCGCTTATCCGGTATCGGGTTGCGGGGGCAGCAGCTCCAGCAGGGGACCCCAAACTTCCCTTTCCCGAGCCACATTTGCCAGCTCTGACTGGGGGATCCCGAGGCGTTCCCAGGCCAGTGTCGAAATATAATCTCTCCACCTAGTCCTGGGCCTACCCCGAGGTCTCCTCCCAGCTGGACGTGCCTGGAACACCTCCCTAGGGAGACGTCCTGGGGGCATCCTTACCAGATGCCTGAACCACCTCAACTGGCTCCTTTCGATGCAAAGGAGCAGCGGCTCTACTCCGAGTTCCTCACGGATGGCTGAGCTTCTCACCCTATCTCTAAGGGAGAGAAGTCATCCCTAGTCATATAATGACTAAATGTATAATGACTAAATAATATAATGACTAAATGTATAATGACTAAATAATATAATGACTAAATGTATACTCGCTAAACAATATAATGACTAAATGTATACTCGCTAAATAATATAATGACTAAATGTATAATGACTAAATAATATAATGACTAAATGTATAATGACTAAATAATATAATGACTAAATGTATACTCGCTAAACAATATAATGACTAAATGTATACTCGCTAAATAATATAATGACTAAATGTATACTCGCTAAATAATATAATGACTAAATGTATAATGACTAAATAATATAATGACTAAATGTATACTCACTATATAATATAATGACTAAATGTATAATGACTAAATAATATAATGACTAAATGTATAATGACTAAATAATATAATGACTAAATGTATAATGACTAAATAATATAATGACTAAATGTATAATGACCAAACAGTTTAATGACTAAATGTATAATGACCAAACAGTTTAATGACTAAATGTATAATGAATAAATGTATAATGACCAAACAGTTTAATGACTAAATGTATTTTGACCGAACAGTTTAATGACTAAATGTATAATGAATAAATGTATAATGACCAAACAGTTTAATGACTAAATGTATAATGACAAACAGTTTAATGATTAAATGCTGAAACTGTCCTTTTTAGAGTTTTTAGTGTCATAAACATGTTATGAGTAAATATGGATGGAGGCAGGGAGAGAAAGCGAGGGAGGGATGGAGAGAGAGAAAGTGGGAGATGGAAGGAAGGAGTGAGAGTGGGAGATGGGAGGAGGGAGAGTGGGAGATGGGAGGAGGGAGAGTGGGAGATGGGAGGAGGGAGAGTGGGAGATGGGAGGAGGGAGAGTGGGAGATGGGAGGAGGGAGAGTGCCTCTACTTCATTGGTGAGGAAACCCAGACTTAATTAAAGACATAGCTTCTTCATTGATTCCTGCCTCCGTTGCCAATAAAAAGCATTCGCCCCTTCAATTACCATGATGAAGATGAATGGGGAACTATTCAGGGAGCCACATATGAACCTGCTGTAAAATCCAAGCCTTGGTTAATTAAATGCATCTACCAAAAGCAATGTGTCCATGGAACGATACTACAGCTTGACAGAACCAGTCACAGGAAGTACAGGAATACTTTGCCCTGGTCAGGATAAAAGCAAAATTACTGATTTGAGGCAAAACAGTGCGTCTTTGGAAGCAACGCTTGACTCTAACCAGGTCATCGATTCAACCTTCCACAACCAGTTAGTCTTTATAGGCGATATCTAATTTGCCTGATTCACAGAAACCTCTGACTTTCTTTCCCCATGCATAATTGACACATTTATCTCTGTCTCTGAATAGAGCACATTAGAGGCCATGGATCCAGCTGCATTCACATCCATTTAGATACTACAGCCACACTTGACTGTGCCTGCTGGTCACAATGGAATCTAACAAGTTCTGGACACAAACTGAAAGATTCAATCAGCTCAATCAGACACCACACTTTTTAAAAGTATAATAATGATTAAAATAAACAAAAATTAAAATAAACAAAAATATATATTTTGTATGGCTAGGGTTAGGGTGTGATTAGGGTTTAGGGGTGATGGGTTAGGTTTAGGGTTTAGAGGATATGGTTAAGGTTAGGGTGATGGGTGTCTGTGCTGTTTCCAAACTACCAATATTACAGTTTGTGCATTAATATCCTAAAATTACAAAAATAATGTGCCTTTCTGTCTTACTGTCTGTCTCTGTCTCTCTATCTGCCTCTATCACTATCTGTCTGTTTGCTTCTCTATCTGCCTCTATCACTATCTGTCTGTCTGCTTCTCTATCTCTCTGTCTGTCGGCTTCTCTATCTCTCTGTCTGTCGGCTTCTCTATCTCTCTGCCTGTCTTCTCTATCTCTCTGTCTGTCTGCTTCTCTACCTCTCTGTCTGCCTGCTTCTCTATCTCTCTGTCTGCCTGTCTTCTCTATCTCTCTGTCTGTCTGTCTTCTCTATCTCTCTGTCTGCCTGCTTCTCTATCTATCTGTCTGCCTGCTTCTCTATCTCTCTCTCTGCCTGTCTTCTCTATCTCTCTGTCTGCCTGTCTTCTCTATCTCTCTGTCTGTCTGTCTTCTATATCTCTTTGTCTGCCTGTCTTTTATATCTCTCTGTCTGCCTGCTTCTCTATCTATCTGTCTGCCTGCTTCTCTATCTCTCTGTCTGCCTGTCTTCTCTATCTCTCTGTCTGCCTGCTTCTCTATCTCTCTGTCTGCCTGCTTCTCTATCTCTCTGTCTGCCTGTCTTCTCTATCTCTCTGCCTGCCTGTCTTCTCTATCTGTCTGTCTGTTGTCCATCTCGCCATTGTGCAAGGTAATGTGTTGTGAAATCTTCAATAGGATCTGTTTTGAAATTGGAGTTTAACTGTGCTCAAATATAGTTTTCTGTAAGTAACTTGGAATATGATACAAAGTTGGTGTTTAACAATGTTTTCCTTGCTATGAGAGGGGGATAGGGCAGGGAGAGATAGAAAGATAAAGAATGTGACGGGGATAGAGAGATATGGATCAGACAGTATTTGATCCTGTTCATCCATACAGTATCCTACACCATCAGCTGAATCCATCCCATCAGCTTGTTTTCAACCCAGCCTTGGAAACAGGAGAGAACAGTCAGAGAGCATTATGCATTATCCAGCAGCAAGGCCTTGACATCATTTAAACTCCCTCAGTATATGTGGCTTAACACAGAGACAATTCAATAGACTAGTCAGGCCTCTGAAGGACAACCGAGAGACTGACATCTCTGGTCACAGAAGAGTTCCAACTCATTCTAGAATCATCCATAAAGCATCAATTGGATGACAGAAGTTTATATGTTGGTTAAACGGTAAAGCGTTGAAAAAAGAGTAATTGGTTTCTGCACTCAAGCTTAAAAATGGTTGATGATAGGGCTCTCACAAATCCTGAATATTCTGTTTTGGTTTCCCAACTTCCTGTCAGCCATTTGCAAGGGTTTTAAGCCTATTTTGAGACGACATATTTACCTTCACTCTTTAAATGTACACAGTCAGAACTTTTAACTTTGTATATTTGTGCTGCTAGTGGTAGACAATATTTAGACACAGAATCCAACAAGGGTACACAAACTATGCGTAGTACATATGATGTACATGCCTACTTTGTGTCGTCTGATCCCCAGGCCAGTAACAAATGCCTTTCAGTCAGCCAACTGCACCAGCATACAGATCCACCTGGCTGCCTTTTAACACCAGGAGCCGATCACCCTCTTAAAGCGACCCCCCACCCAGCCTGGAATTAACAGACAACACCATCGCCTCCATTCCAACATCTCAAAGGATTTTCTCCAGGTGGGACGTCACTGTTGCAGCAGGGGGCAGGCGCCCAAATGTTTTCCACCAATCAGCAACTTGTCTGAAAGGACTGGAGGAATTAAGTTATTTCTGTAAATGCCAAGAAGGATTAAAAAGATAATTCCAATTTTCAACAAAATCATTGCCAGAGGATGCAGTGAGAAGAAAAATGTGTACTGATGCCATCATCACACTGATGCCATGATCACACAGATGCTGTGATCATATTGACACTGTGATCATTCTGATGCTGTGATCATACTGGTGCTATGATCATACTGATGCTGTAATCATACTGATGCTGTCATCATTCTGATGCTGTAATCATACTGATGCTGTCATCATTCTGATGTTGTAATCATACTGATACTGTCATCATTCTGATGCTGTGATCATACTGATGATGTTATGATCATACAGATGATTCTGTGATCATACTGATGACATTGTTATTATACTGATGGTATTATGATCACTGAGCGGTAGAAATTATGTGATGTTGTTTATTTCACCCTTTCTGGAGGGTGAAGCATATCATATGTTGTATAATTACGTAGAGGATATTCCCCACATTTCCTGTAAATTATGTCCTACTGACTTCCTACTGATTATGTGTTGGTGAATTTATACTCCAATATTAGTAACCACTAATTTGATTCCATCATAATGTGAGACAATTGGAGTGAACATGAAGTGATGAGTATAGAAGCCATGACGTGATGAGTAGAGAAGCCATGGTGTGATGAGTAGAGAAGCCATGGTGTGATGAGTACAGAATAAAAATGTATTCTGACACTGATGTTCGGGTTTACACTATCAGACTATAATATCTAGATGCAGAGAGTTGGACAGAGTTCCAGGGCAGTATATTTTAGTTTATATTTTGTAGGAGTCTTAATGTGGTAAACATTCCACTACTCAGGCCAGATGGCTGGTAGGCGAGGGCCTCAGCATGGGGAAAGAACCTAGTCAGGTGGTGTGATGTTTTCATCATGATTATCTTGTACAGTTTCCACCTGCCGGAGGGTACTTGGGTAATAACATGTCTTTGCCCTTCTATGCCCTTAATTTGAAATGTCTACAGAGCTGACGTTTGAAACTGTTTCAAGACGGCCATACAATGCATCATGTACCAATTCAATTTAGAGTTTTAAGACAGTATGGACAGACCCACTATATATTAAGTTAGAACACGATTTTAAATTGAATTGAAATCGGCCATTTCTAATATTGTGCATGGAAACATTGTACAACACACGTAACATGGTAAATACAAAGTAAGACATGTGTAAACTAATAGAAAAGGTCTAGAGAAGGTGGAGGTTGTCCTCAGATGGTGGATGAGGTCCTCAGACTGTAGAGATGGTGGAAGTGTTCCTCAGAGTGTAGAGATTATGGTAGTGGTCTTGAGAGTGTAGAGATTATGGTTGTGGTCCTCAGAATGTAGAGATTATGGTAGAGGTCCTCAGAATGTAGATTTATGGTAGAGGTCCTCAGAGTGTAGAGATTATAGAAGTGGTCGTCACAGTGTAATGATTATGGTAGAGGTCCTCAGAGAGTAGAGATTATGGTTGTGGTCCTCAGAATGTAGAGATTATGGTAGAGGTCCTCAGAATGTAGATTTATGGTAGAGGTCCTCAGAGTGTAGAGATTATAGAAGTGGTCGTCACAGTGTAATGATTATGGTAGAGGTCCTCAGAGTGTAGAGATTATAGAAGTGGTCCTCACAGTGTAAGGATTATGGTAGAGGTCCTCAGAGAGTAGAGATTATGGTAGTGGTCTTCAGAGTTTAGAGATGGTTGTGGTGTTTTAGATTTAGATTAGACTTCATTGTCCTCAGAGGGAAATAATGTTTTACTTCACTGTACATCACAATCAACATTATACTCCAAACATATCATTACCCAACATTATACTCCACACATATCATTATCCAACATTATACTCCACACATATAATTACCAAACATTATACTCCAAAAATATGATTACCCAACATTATACTCCACACATATCATTACCCAACATTATTCACCAAAAATATGATTACCCAACATTATACTCCACAGATATAATTACCCAACATTATACTCAAAACATATCATTACCCAACATTATACTCCAAACATATCATTACCCAACATTATACTCCAAAAATATCATTACCCAACATTATACTCCACAAATATAATTACCAAACATTATACTCCACACATTATTGTCCTCCTCAATCGTTATTGAGGAGAATAGGGTTCTGGAGCACTACGGTACCTATTTTCTTTTGTTTTCCTGACATTAAAATGAAGGAGGTTACACTCACCACTGGGTGTACAACAGTGCTGTGATAGTCCAGAATAGAGTGGTTGTTTTTGAGAAGAGCTAGAATGGCAGTGTCTTCAGAGTATTTGAGATAAGGGGTGGTGGGTGAAGGCCTGGTGCAGTCTTTGATGTAAAAGAAACGAGCTCAAAACACAACCCTTCGGTGCTCCGGTGTTGATGGTGAGTGCAGGCGATGTTGTTGTGCCTATCCGAATGGCTGTTTGTCACTGAGGAAATTGTGCAGAAGATTAATCAGATGGGGGGGTGGTTAAGGTTAGGTTAGGATTAGAGACCTTTGGATGGTATTAAATACCCCCTTTCAATACCCCTCTTGTATGGTAGTAAATACCCTGTTTCAATACCCCCTTTGGATGGTATTAAATACCCCCTTTGGATGGTATTAAAAGCAGAGCAGAAGTCCACAAGGAGGATCCAGTTGTTGATTGACAATTGGCAGTATGATGTGTAGCGGAAGATTCTCAAGGCACCTCATTATTTTTGACGTAAGGGCAACGGGGCGGTAATGTTTGAGTTCTGTGGGCCAGGGTTGTTTGGGCACTGGGATTATACAAATGGACTATTCAGAGTTCTCCCCTCTGGCAGAAGTTTGAGGTCTATCAGGACCAGAACCTCTCGCCACAAGAACAGTTTCTTTCCTGAGTATGACCCCAGAATATTTTCCAGAGGGTGGGTATTGTTGTAGACTTGTAGGATTCACAGAAGAGGGAGTGTAGAATTGGTGGTGTTCGTCTGAAAAACATCCCCACAGCTTAATGCTGCCTCTACAATGCTTCATCTTAGGGATTGTATTGTCCAGGTGATGAGCAGTGTCTGGTTTCCTTCTTGTTTGTTATGGTCTGACAGTTTTTTCGTGAAACTTCAAGCGGTCATGTGATCTTTTTCTAAGTAGTGTCTTCCATCTAGGCACTCAAACAGAAAGACCAGATTGGTGGGGAGATGGTTATCCTTCTGGAATTTTCTCCCATCTCCACACAGGTTCTTCCTGACCAAGGCCCTTCTCCCTGTATTGCTCAGTTTTGCCAAGTGGCCAGCTCTAGGAAGAGTGTTGGTGGTTCCAAACGCTTTCAATTCAAGAATTATGGAAGCCAGTATGTTCTTTGGGACCTTCAATGCTGCAGACATTTATTGGTTTCCTTCCCCAGATCTTGACGCAATATTGTCTCAGAGTTCTAATGACAGTTTCTTTCACCTCATGGCTTGGATCTGGCTGCACTGCACTGTCTGCTGTAGGACTTATATAGACAGGTATGTGTCTCTCCAAATCATGTCCAGCCAATTTGATTTACCTCTTAAGGATAATGAATGGAAGCAGGATGCATGTGAGCTCTGTTTTGAGAGTCATAGCAAAGGGTTTGAATTCTATTACAAAAATTTCAAAAGTTAGTGAGTCTGATGTTAAAACAATTCATGGCAAATTGCAAATCCAGCTTGCCCTCCTACATAGTGGGTATAAGCATTGTAGCCAGTTGAATTTGCACCACATTCCATTCCTCCAAACTGTAGCTAGTCACTAGTCATAGTTGCGTATGCTGATTAGAATTATTGCAAAGCAATTCAGATTGGATGATTTGTGTTGAGTTTCATTTCGCTCTGAAGGCTATAAAGGCAAATTGTTTTAATATATCTTGCCTGAGTAATGTGTTTCTTTGACGTTTGTAACAGCCACTCAGCATATTTCAACTGAAGAAACGGCGTTCTTAGACAGTCCACTTGCTCCAATTAGCAATACTTGTATTAGCCTTTAAATTAGAGCAGAGAAAATATCCAATATAAAGCTGAGGATCCCAGGGCCTAGGACCAAAGGCCTTCTATGTTACTTTATTCTAAGATAGAACATAAAATTGAGTAAAACCGAAATATCCCAACTATTTGTTGACTAAAATGTGATTAAAAGCATACTCCATTAATGTCTAAGACTCTTACAACCTGAAATAACTGCCATCGTGAGCATTAGTACTTTGCTAACATATCGATATTTTAAAATGTTCATAATATGGATTTAAATGGGGTTTTTTTATTGGTATTTTTTAAAAAACATGTAGGTATCTGGGTCTTGTCTGGACGAGTGGCAAGTGGCAAATCAGTGTTTCATTTTCATTTGCTGGGTTTCATGGTAAACCAAAATAAATATCAGAATGACTCTCAGTACTTTATCTTCCTGTATCTCAAACTCACTGAAGATCAGTACATCTGATTCACCCATTTCAGCTCGGTGTCATGAAGGTGTGTACGTTTAAGCATTAGTAGTTATGTTGATGGCGCCTATCGTAGCTCGAAAGTATACTGGTGTCGTAAGGCCATCACAACCAGAAGCTGCTTTTAAAGACTGACAAATAGCTATTTAAATATTTTCTTCCCCCATTCACTTCGGCCTAGTTCCAGCAGGTATGGAACCGTGTTGTTTGTCGATCCAAGGGAACAGCTCCCTCCTCACGATGGAAGCCACACGCCTTGCAGCTGACCAATGTAGATGTTCATGCAAAGCAGTCAGATGGGTACAGACAATTAAAAAGTGCATGTCACTCCTGGCCAGTTTCTTAACCAGTGCTTCCCAATCTTTTTCAGTTACTGTTCCACCAACTGAATTTAGCTCTGCCCATCAGCCAAATGGCCAATACAATCTCAGCGGTTTATGATGCATGAATGGGGCTGGGGATTTCAGCAGCGTCTGTGTATGTCTTCTTCATGTCTGATGCATGATTGGGGCTGGGGATTTCAGCAGCGTCTGTGTATGTCTTCTTAGTGTCTGATGTCTTGAAATTCAAAACTAATGTTGTTTGCGCCTTGGGGTTTAAGGCCGGGTGTCTCTGTAAAAGCACTTTGTGACAACTGCCGTTGTAAAAAGGGCTTTATAAATAAATTTGATTGATTGGTTGATGGACAATTAACAATACAAGCTAACTACAACACCAAGGCAAAAACAGCAGCAAACTGAACGATGACCATGATGGTTTTCATCCTAGCCACTGAATTCTAACTTGCTGATGTACTATGCGTTATATGGAAATAATGTATGTTCCAGATTTTCCTTCACTACAATCAGAAAGAAACATATAACAATGCCACTGTAAATATTCAGTCTTCATAATGTCGATGGTCACATCTTTTCTCGTTTTGCACTGCTCTTATATGGTGATTGCATCCTGTTAGTTTCAACCCAAGGTGCTGTCATTGATTCTGATTCTGTGGTTGCGGCCGTCCTCTCAGCTGAAGCTGGAAAATGAGTCGGTCAGCACCCTCAAAGTCATAAACTACGTCCTCAACTGCGCCCTATTTCCTACATAGTGCCCTCTGGGCCTTGGTTAGTGAAAGTAGTGTACTACACTATGTATAGACTGGTGTGCCATTTGGGATGCATGCTGTACATATGGCTAGACACAGGGATGTCAGCATCGTCTCAACTTGCCGCTCTGAGGTCACCCAAGACCAGAGGAACAATGCTGTAACATAAGACAGGCGGACGGAGAGCCAGTGGCTCAACACTGTCAGGTCCTCCATTGTGCTTTATGGTCAATATTGCACTGCTGATTCACCCTGGGGGTTGTGATCCACCCAAACAAGGACAGGGACCAAGGTGGAGGTGGGTGAGCTGCCCTGGGCACAACACCTTCATGCAGGGAGAAAACAGTGATTGTTCAACGCCTTAACTGTGAGAAACTAATTGTTACAAAACGAAATATAAAAAAACAACATCAAGCTAAGAAAGAGGGAAAATAACCCCACATAAAAATGTGTAAACCTCCCCTGACACACAAATAAATAACATTTGGTCCCATAAATCAGGGGCTCCTTCTTGCTCTAGCTCAGTACAATAGGAAAACCTTTATTATGCATTCACTCATATGGCACCGTAGAATTTTACCGAGAGGCCGAGCCTCGAGCAACAATGCAATCATGGAGCAATTTGTCCTTCCTTGTCATGTGTTTCACATTCATACATGAGTTATCACGGTGGAATAAGGAAGTGCAGGTGGGAGGGAGAATGGAGGGAAGAATGGAGGGAATGAAGAAAGGATGTATGAAAAAAAGAAAGGAATAGAGGGAGGGAAAACCGAAAGACAGGAGAAAAGAAGGTAGATACATTTAGTGAAATTACGGTACATACGATATGCTTTGTGTACACCAAGGCTTTTCAAACAGGCTGACCATCAGCAGTTAGCAGGAGAGTCTGGCCAACATACTCAGGCATATCAAGTGAACTCGGCTGGAGGGACTGTTTAACATAGCTGGGGTTGTAAAGTGACTTCAATGTGTCTGGTTCCTTTTTGTGTCCGTGGAGACTAATTCAGTGATGTTTCTGACATTAATTGAGATCAGCTCTGTCACAGTGTGTTTTAAATCCAAATCAGCTCTGTCACAGTGTGTTTTAAATCCAAATCAGCTCTGTCACAATGGGTGTTAAACCCAGATCAGCACTGTCACAATGGGTGTTAAATTCAGAGCAGCTCTGTCACAGTGGGTGTTAAATCCGGATCAGCTCTGTCACAGTGGGTGTTAAATCCTGATCAGCTCTGTCACAGTGGGTGTTAGATCCGGATCAGCTCTGTCACAGTGGGTGTTAAATCCTGATCAGCTCTGTCACAGTGGGTGTTATATCCGGATCAGCTCTGTCACAGTGGGTGTTAAATCCTGATCAGCTCTGTCACAGTGGGTGTTAAATCCGGATCAGCTCTGTCACAGTGGGTGTAAAATCCTGATCAGCTCTGTCACAGTGGGTGTTAAATCCGGATCAGCTCTGTCACAGTGGGTGTTAAATCCAGATCAGCTCTGTCACAGTGGGTGTTAAATCCTGATCAGCTCTGTCACAGTGGGTGTTAAATCCGGATCAGCTCTGTCACAGTGGGTGTTAAATCCTTATCAGCTCCGTCACAGTGGGTGTTAGATCCGGATCAGCTCTGTCACAGTGGGTGTTAAATCCTGATCAGCTCTGTCACAGTGGGTGTTAAATCCGGATCAGCTCTGTCACAGTGGGTGTTAAATCCTGATCAGCTCTGTCACAGTGGGTGTTAAATCCGGATCAGCTCTGTCACAGTGGGTGTTAAATCCAGATCAGCTCTGTCACAGTGGGTGTTAAATCCTGATCAGCTCTGTCACAGTGGGTGTTAAATCCGGATCAGCTCTGTCACAGTGGGTGTTAAATCCTGATCAGCTCTGTCACAGTGGGTGTTAGATCCGGATCAGCTCTGTCACAGTGGGTGTTAAATCCTGATCAGCTCTGTCACAGTGGGTTGTTAAATCCGGATCAGCTCTGTCACAGTGGGTGTTTAAATCCTGATCAGCTCTGTCACAGTGGGTGTTAAATCCGGATCAGCTCTGTCACAGTGGGTGTTAAATCCTGATCAGCTCTGTCACAGTGGGTGTTAAATCCAGATCAGCTCTGTCACAGTGTGTGTTAAATCCAGACCAGCTCTGCCACAGTAGGTGTTAAATCCAGATCAGCTCTGTCACAGTGGGTGTTAAATCCAGATCAGCATTTCTAATCTTCACATCACTGCCTTCTCCCTGGCTGTTCAGCAGACCAAACCATTATATCTCTATCATTATTATAACCATACCCCCCCCCCCCCCTTTTAATGGCAATGGAATGTTCCACATTCTATTCGGGATTTGAGTGGCCCTCTCTCCGTATATGTTATTCCTCAGCATGAGCCTCAGGTATGTGAGTGTGTATTATGGCTGAAGAGTGAATATTCTTTTATTTAAGCTGACTGTCTAGGTCCTCAGTGACAAGCTCCTTCCTCCATTGATTCTCCAGAGTGGATTCAGGAAGCTGTGATCTGCATTCCTATTGAACCTTCAGCAGAAATGTGCACCTAAGAAAATTATGTCCCCGAAATAAATGAATCAAAGAATCACTTAGACATACAGCCAAACATGGCCCACCGTGACAGAGTAGCAGGCTGATAACTAACTGTATTTTCTATTTTAGGTTTCCTTCCTGGTTTCCTTCCTACATAAACGTTTTTGACATCTGTAACCCTGACGTGCTGTTCTCTACATGACACCTACTGACACCTACTGTCCATTACTGATGAAGAATTGTTGTTTGTCAGAGGGCAAACGAGGAAGGCCTTGGCTCTCACTTACCACAGCCAATGACCCCTGACCTTAATTCGGCCCCAGATGGATTTCACTCTTGAGTGAAAATGCCTGATTGTACAGCTGACAATGATGAAGCTTTTCCCTTCAGCTTTCAAGGTTTTCCAAGATGGCCTCTACATATCTATCCCTTGTTTTCCCTTGTTGTCTTTTTAATTAGATTTGCAAGGATAGTAGACTCTACCTGCAATTTCAGCAGAAAATGAATCCTCACATTAATTTTCAAGTGTATGTTTTTTCTGGTCTCCTCCCGAGGCTCCATGTAATCAAATAATTTACTTTCAAGTTGAACAGTTTGCTGGAATCAAAACTTGGTGGCTAGATCTTCATCAAGCTTGGAACTATTCAGAACGTTGTATTTGGCTACATACCGAAAGCTACTCAACACAGCACGGCTCCTGGAACAGTGTTTGTAATGTGCTCCTACAGAGAAGATCAGAAATTATTAAGGTTGAGTTATATCCATGGCAACATTCAGGGTTCTAACCTTCATCACTAAACACCTGGCAGATCCTTAATATCAGGCTAATTCATGCTGTAAAAGCACTAACAAGCTATACAGTACCAATGTTTGCAGTGTTTTTGATTTGGAGGCAGGTGACCTAAGGTTTATAACATTGGATCCAGGTTGCAGGATCAAAACCTAACAAGGTAAAAGGTAAAGGATTAGGCATTAATCCGTAACTGCTCCAGGGGTCGCCATCAATAATGGCTGACCCCTGGCCATGACCCCACTCTGAGGGTGTCTCAGGGAGAGAGGGATATGCAAAACGGTTCCTGTCTTTAAAAAAAAAATTAAGTTCACGTGTAAAATAGTCCTAGTGTATTAGGAAAACTATACATAAGTCCCCACCTAATTTATTATTGATTGATTTTTATTTAAACAAGGAATTGAAACTGAAGATCTCTTTTACAATTGAGTCCTGTATGACAGCAATAATAAAACATACATATATGCTGTTATGACAAATGCCCACATTAGGAAAAGCAATTAACATTAACAATGAAAGATCCTCTATCAAACGTTTGAATTGCATCAGCACCTCTAGCTTAAGGTCACGAAACAAGACATTCCTTGACTGGGGCTTGTAATAGTAAAAATATCTCTGAAGAAGTCTGTGGTATATCCAGGGCTAGCCAGTATTGAGAGCAGACTTGATAACTGCTGTTTTTCCAATTCATTTTTTATGTAATGCTGCAGGTTTGATTTAATAGAGCTCTAACATGCTGTTAATAAATACTTTCTATCTCCTGACAATGTTCTCTTCAACTTAATTTGTATTTTGGGCAGAAAGGGAAGAAGAGAGAATTAATTCTTCCAAGAGCACCTGAGAGAGCAAAATCAGTACCTGTGTTTGTTTTGATCAGCACAGCTTGCAGCTTGCAGCTTACAGTTTCATTATCATATATCATATATATATGTCTTGGAAATTCTGAACCAAGCTGTCGGTGATCCAGACATTTCTGTGTTACAACAGCTGTGATAGTCCAAGCTGAACCACATGAACATGAACGCGTTTCTGTACTTTCAGAATAACTAAACAGTAGAGAGGTTTAGGTACTGCAAGTGTTTCTGTGACATTTGTTTTTCTTCCAGGACCCTTTTTACTGTTTAATCAAACACAACATTCCACAAGCCCTATGCAATGCAATTGTTGAATGGCTTACACTGGCAGGTTCTGAAATTAGACAGTATAAAAAGAGACATAGCACAGATGTATGCACATTTACTCTGGATTGGCTCACAGACTCAAAAGTTTGACTAGTTTGGGTCCATAGTGGGTTGACCAGGTGGAATAGGGAGAGATAAAGAAGTGAGAGAATGTAAGAATGAAAGAGCCCATTCATCACAGTTAAGTTGGAAGGCGGAGGGGAGACAACTGCGATGCGGCCAGAGAACAAACCTGCGACAGCTGCAGAATACAGCAAATGTATTTTTACCAACACCTGGCAGACCCACAAGAGCTGTGAGATGGCACTGTGTATGTGTGTGTGTGAATTGAATTGTGAGTGCCTGCCATGTTTCCTTGGGTCTATGAGGGATAGTGACTTAAACACTTGGCATGTTTGCTTTTCAGTCCAGGAGGTACTTCTTTACAACCCTGAGAATCTCACAGGGTGGCCTATGGAGCCCTCCACAATGACTAGCACCTTGGTAAATATTAGCAACATTTATTATAAGTAGGTCCACCCCAATTCAAGCACTGCAGACAGCTCCACCCCAATTCATGCACTGCAGACAACTCCACCTCAAGTCAAGCACTGCAGATAGCCCCACCCCAAGTCAAGCACTGCAGATAGCTCTGCCACAAGTCAAGCACTGCAGATATATCTGCCTCAAATCAAGCACTGCAGATATATCTGCCCCCAAATTAAGCACTGCAGACAGCTCTGCCCCAGTTAAGAACTGTATATAGCTTAATCCCAAGCACTGCTGACATGTCCACCCCAAGTCAAACACTGCAGATATTTCTGCCCCAAGTCAAGAACTGCAGAAAGCTCTGCCCCAAATTAAGCATTACAGACAGCTCCAAGCTTACAAGCACTGCAGGCACACAATAAACATATGAAATCTCAGAAAATGACAGTTCCTAATTATGCATGTTTAACCACCATCATAATTAACAGTGAGGAGATTCTTTTCTGAATGACCATCCCTGTTTTACACCAAACCAACATGGTGGTATCATTCTGGGGGGCAATTTATTTCCAAAGAATAGATAAATAGTACAAATAATAGATAAAAGAATGTCTGGTTTTAACCCTGTATCCATGGTGGAGAGGTTTTGAACCTTGTATGGAGAGGTTTTGAACCCTGTATCCATGGTGGGGAGGTTTTGAACCCTGAATCCATGGTGGAGAGGTTTTGAACCCTGTATCCATGGTGGAGAGGTTTTGAACACTGTATTCATGGTGGAGAGGTTTTGAACACTGTATTCATGGTGGAGAGGTTTTGAACCCTGTATTCATGGTGGAGAGGTTTTGAACCCTGTATCCATGGTGGAGAGGTTTTGGACCCTGTATCCATGGTGGAGAGGTTTTGAACCCTGTATTCATGGTGGAGAGGTTTTGGACCCTGTATTCATGGTGGAGAGGTTTTGAACCCTGTATTCATGGTGGAGAGGTTTTGGACCCTGTATCCATGGTGGAGAGGTTTTGAACCCTGTATTCATGGTGGAGAGGTTTTGAACCCTGTATTCATGGTGGAGAGGTTTTGAACCCTGTATCCATGGTGGAGAGGTTTTGGAGCAGACAGATGTCTTATAGAGGTCTAGCTTTAAAGTGGTGGGCTGGCTTCCGAGCAGAAAAATCTGTGTCAGCTGTGTTTCAGAATGTGGAACAAAATTTATGTGAAAAAATAGAGAACCTAGGCCCAAGAAACAAAAATATCTGCTGTAAATTCTGAATATTTCTGGTGGTACAGTCACAAATATGTTTTGGACCTCTGCATTACTCCAGATCCTGATCACGCTCAGACAAACATGTATAACATATTACTCAAAGATTTTTTCATTGAAAATTACATCCCTCTGGTCACCTAAATAACTAATGAGATAAACATTAACTTATCACCTGAATAACAAATGAAGTAAACACAAACTAATCACCTGAATACCAAATAAAATAAACACTAACTAAACACCTGAATAACAAATTAACAGTAACTTATCACCGGAATAACAAATAAACACTAACTTATCACCTGAATAACAAATAAACACTAACTAATCACCTGAATAACAAATAAACACTAACTTATCACCTGAATAACACATGAAATGAACAGTAACTAATCACCTGAATAACAAATAAACACTAACTAATCACTTGATTTACAAATAAACACTAACTTATGGAATGGCCTGCCAATCCTTATGGCAGGTACAGACTCATCACTTCAGTAGGGCATGTGATTGAGTGTAGTCCAGAGGTATCAAGGTAAATGACAAGGATCTGAACTGATGAACCAGCCTGCCGGGCTGCCCTCTCTCCCCTGGGAAACCCAGCCCCGGACCCTGTTACTCAGACTGCCGGGCTGCCCTCTCTCCCCTGGGAAACCCAGCCCCGGACCCTGTTACTCAGCCTGCCGGGCTGCCCTCTCTCCCCTGGGAAACCCAGCCCCGGACCCTGTTACTCAGCCTGCCGGGCTGCCCTCTCTCCCCTGGGAAACCCAGCCCCGGACCCTGTTACTCAGCCTGCCGGGCTGCCCTCTCTCCCCTGGGAAACCCAGCCCCGGACCCTGTTATGTGGGGATGATTCACTGGCTGGTAACTATGTTCTTATGAGACACCCAGAGCAGCAAAGGGAGCTGAGTCAGCGGCTCATCATAATCGACCCTAAGAGGATGTGAAGTTTATCGACACGTCACTGGATCTACAAAACCATTTCCTGCTCTGACTCCTGGGTTCCCATTTCTCCACTGTGATACCCTCTCCACTGTGATACCCTCTCCACTGTGATACCCTCTCCACTGTGATACCCTCTCCACTGTGATGTCCCCTCCACTGTGATACCCTCTCCACTGTGATGTCCCCTCCACTGTGATACCCTCTCCACTGTGATATCCCCTCCACTGTGATACCCTCTCCACTGTGATATCCCCTCCACTGTGATACCCTCTCCACTGTGATACCCTCTCCACTGTGATGTCCCCTCCACTGTGATATCCCCTCCACTGTGATACCTTCTCCACTGTGATGTCCCCTCCACTGTGATATCCCCTCCACTGTGATACCCTCTCCACTGTGATGTCCCCTCCACTGTGATATCCCCTCCACTGTGATACCCTCTCCACTGTGATACCCTCTCCACTGTGATATCCCCTCCACTGTGATACCCTCTCCACTGTGATGTCCCCTCCACTGTGATATCCCCTCCACTGTGATACCCTCTCCACTGTGATACCCTCTCCACTGTGATATCCCCTCCACTGTGATACCCTTTCTCCACTGTGATATCCCCTACACTGTGATATCCCCTCCACTGTGATACCCTTTCTCCACTGTGATATCCCCTCCACTGTGATACCCTCTCCACTGTGATATCCCCTCCACTGTGATACCCTCTCAACTGTGATGGGCTTATCTTTGGAGGGGGCCACACTGGGGGAGTCCCAGACTCTGTCACCAGTATCTACAGAAATAGTCTTTGTGCGTAGGGTCAGTTCACCCTGCATCATCTACTTTATCTTGTCTTATCTGTTCAGCTGTTAGATTTCGGTCTGCTCTCTAACTGCTAAGGTAGTTCCTTGTCTCTCCACTGCTTCAACAAGCCACACGGTCCACATGCCATCAGTGCAATTTGCCACTCAGGTTGTTGCTTCCTGTTTCCTGCTGTTCTTTTATTGGTTAAAGGATGTTTCAGCAGACAAGAGAAGAAGACCAATTTGGATGGATGAACCAGAATCCACTTCTTCCAAGAAGTACAAGTGAAGGGAGATTTTACAATGTTACCTTGGTTGTGAATGTTGGTGTTGGTGTGTGTTTCGGTGTTGGTTGATCTGTGTTTCGGTGTTTGTGTGTGTTTGTTTCGGTGTTTGTGGGTGTGTGTTTCGATGTTGGCGTGTGAGTGTTTCAGTGTTGTTGTGTGTGTTTCGGTGTTGGTTTGTGAGTGTTTTTGTGTTGTTGTGTGTGTGTTCCAGTGTTTGTTGGGTGTGTGTTCTGGTGTTGGTGTGTGTATGTGTTTCAGTGTTTGTGGGTATGTGTTTCGATGTTGGCGTGTGAGTGTTTCGGTGTTGTTGTGTGTGTGTTTTGGTGTTGTTGTGTTTACAGTACAGACCAAAAGTTTGGACACACCTTCTCATTCAATGCGTTTCCTTTTTTCATGACTATTTACATTGTAGATTCTCACTGAAGGCATCAAAACTATGAATGAACACATATGGAATTATGCACTTAACAAAAAAGTGTGAAATAACTGAAAACATTATCTTATATTCTAGTTTCTTCAAAGTAGCCACGCTTTGCTCTGATTACTGCTTTGCACACTCTTGGCATTCTCTTGATGAGCTTCAAGAGGTAGTCACCTGAAATCGTTTTCCAACAGTCTTGAAGGAGTTCCCACTCTGCGGTCCAGCTCACCCCAAACCATCTCGATTGGGTTCAGGTCCGGTGACTGTGGATGCCAGGTCATCTGGCGCAGCACTCCATCACTCTCCTTCTTGGTCAAATAGCACTTACACAGCCTGGAGGTGTGTTTGGGGTCATTGTCCTGTTGAAAAATAAATGATGGTCCAACTAAACGCAAACCGGATGGGATGGCATGTCGCTGCAGGATGCTGTGGTAGCCATGCTGGTTCAGTATGCCTTCAATTTTTAATAAATCCCCAACAGTGTCACCAGCAAAGCACCCCCACACCATCACACCTCCACCTCCATGCTTCATGGTGGGAACCAGGTATGTAGAATCCATCCATTCACCTTTTCTGCGTCACACAAAGAGTCTGCGGTTGGAACCAAAGATCTCAAATTTGGACTCATCAGACCAAAGCACAGATTTCCACTGGTCTAATGTCCATTCCTTGTGTTTCTTGGCCCAAACAAATCTCTTCTGCTTGTTGCCTCTCCTTAGCAGTGGTTTCCTAGCAGCTACTTGACCATGAAGGTCTGATTCGCGCAGTCTCCTCTTAACAGTTGTTCTAGAGATGTGTCTGCTGCTAGAACTCTGTGTGGCATTCAGCTGGTCTCTAATCTGAGCTGCTGTTAACCTGCGATTTCTGAGGCTGGTGACTCGGATTAACTTACCCTCAGCAGCAGAGGGGACTCTTGGTCTTCCTTTCCTGGGGCGGTCCTCATGTGAGACAGTTTCGTTGCAGCGCTTGATGGTTTTTGCGACTGCACAACACAACTGATGATCCCGACCCCATTAATAAGGGAAAAAAATTCCACAAATTAACCCTGACAAGGCACACCTGTGAAGTGAAAACCATTTCAGGTGACTACCTCATGAAGCTCATTGAGAGAACACCAAGGGTTTGCAGCGCATCAAAAAAGCAAAGGGTGGCTACTTTGAGGAATCTAAAATATAAGACATGTTTTCAGTTATTTCACACTTTTTTGTTAAGTACATATTTCCACATGTGTTCATTCATAGTTTTGATGCCTTCAGTGAGAATCTACAATGTAAATAGTCATGAAAATAAAGAAAACGCATTAAATGAGAAGGTGTGTCCAAACTTTTGGCTGGTGCTGTATGTTTAGTTGTTGTTGGATGTGTGTTTCCACAGTGCATTATCCAATTGGCTTTAATGACAGGAGAGTAACGCTGGCTCTAAGAAGCATCCACGTTTTTATTTGTACTGCAGCTTTGAGTGTGTGAGTGTGTGTCAGTGTGTGTTGGTGTGTGGATGTGTGGATGTGTGAGTGTGTGAGTGTGTGTTTGTGTGTGTCTGTGCAGTCAACACTTTTAGAATGCCTCACCAGTGGTACCCGAATGCCTATCTGTAATACAGCAGTGGTCTACAGTACACTATATACCAAACTGGTTTCTGGTCCAAACTAGAACATAATACATGGAACTTGGTTCTGGTCTAAAGTAGTGCACTTTAAATCAAACAGGGCTCTGGTCTAAAGTAGTGCACTTTAAATCAAACAGGGCTCTGGTCTAAAGTAGTGCACTTTAAATCAAACAGGGCTCTGGTCTAAAGTAGTGCACTTTAAAGGTTATTTGAGTTAACAACCCTCCTTGCTATTAAGGACGGCATTTCATTTGGTGCTCTTTTCTTCTGTCCAATTCTATATCAATTTTATTTGAAAAAATGCTTTTCTGTTCCACAGCAGGTCCATACATCTTTTGAGAGGAAGGAGAAGAAGCCTTTTAACAAACAGGCAAATCAATATTAAAGTCAACCTCATCCCTGCCAAATAGTTTGGACGAGGTACACCAGGTTTATTCATTTGACGAAAACATTACTGGTTTTCATCAGCCTTCTAACCAGGGACTGAATCAGACATCAGATAATATTCAACTAGCTACCAGGTACAAATGAAAACCAGGAACATTTCAGAGAACCATTTTAATGAGCCTTGATATAATTTTGCAGTGAAAAAGATTTCTGAACACTGCTTTCCAGTTCAAGAAGTGGAATTTTGAGTTATACTTGATCGATCTACCGAATATATTTCTGATATGTTTGCAGAATATAAACCAAGCAGGGCTATTAGATCCATGAACACAGGTAAGCTAGTGGAGCCCAGAGTCCAAACTAAACATGGAGAAGCTGCGTTTAGCAATTATGCTGTACACAACTGAAATAAACTACCAGACAATCTTAGACGAGCCCCAAACGTATCCATTTTAAATCCAGGTTAAAAACATTTCTCTTTTCAGGTGCCTAAGATTGAGTGCTTAAACTTAACCACACTGTTTAGCCTTACAGCTTTTATAGCTTCCTATGTTTTTATCCCGTTTTTATTCTATTTCTATTTTCTAATTCTATGTTTTATTATTATGAGGTTGTTTTGATGTTTTCATTTGAGTATTTGTTTTTATGTCATTGTATTTTTATATTTTTTCTTCTTCTTTGTAAAGCACATTGAATTGCTTTTATATATGAATTGTGCTATATAAATACACTTGCTTCCTATGTGAGGTTCAAATCTTTAATCTCCAGTTACCTTGTTCAATCTGACTTTTAAATCCAATAGACTCGCAGATACAACATATTTTAAGAGTTACTCAGATAACGTAGTTTTGTTGCAGCTCTCGGAAGTGATGACAAGATCAGTTTTCAGTGAAGGAGTGACAGACTGAGGCAGCAAGAGGTTGAGGGGTAGACTACAGGAAGTAAACAAATTAGCTAATTATGTTCATATAATTTAATCCTGACTTCATATTGTAGCCATCCTTCTCATATTAGCCCTGAGATTTTTAATTAAATTATATATTATAGACATAGATCTTTCAGAGCCCTGGCTGATGTAATAAAATATCATGTTTAATAGATGATATTGTTCCTGATGGGTAAAACCACTTTTACTGCATCTCAAATTGCACACTATTCTTTGCACTACTTTTGACCCAACCCACAAGGTATTAGGATACTATGTAGATGATAGGTGGCCATTTGGGACAGAGCCTTTGCATTTCCTATGGTCCTACTCGGTGTCAGGGTGAACGATTGCTGGATTGGCTAGCCCGGGGTCATGGCGTTTCCATGGCATTGCCATGATGTTTCTGACTCGGTGGAAGTATGATGTTATCTTGACTGGTCTGGATGGCCGTCTGGGTTTCTTCCGCTGTGGGAGGGCATTTGTGGTGCTGCTCTGCACTGAACCCAACCAGACCGAACCACGGTCCGGCTTCCCAAAGCACTAAGAAGGTCGTAAGATGCACGTAAATGCCTCGTTATTTTATTGGTGCGTTTCCCGAAAACATGGTTACTTAAGTGGCACGCATCATCGCTCATAAATGTCCGAGTGTTCCGGACCACTCATTTGTCCATCTTAACCGATCTTAACAGGCACGTTACGGTTTTTGTGAAATAGTGTATCCCTCAATATGCCATGGGGGGATCGCAAACAATAATATTAAGGCAATATAACGAATCAAAATCATCAAAACAGTTTTGATTTAGACAAATTTATTTAGACAAATTGGGCAACTGAGGATAAAGGAAAGCGTACGTAAAAGAAAAGGTGATCAAAATTAACCGTTTGAATGTTTATTATCTCTTGTGTTCCATTTTAAATGCTTTATATTGCCAGTTAACCACGTTTTGATAATTGTATGACATACAACAGTAACACAACAGTAACTGTAACATTATATATCTATCGGACAAACTGGTAATTGATGTCACATGATCGATTTCCCGGAGATATGATTTTGATTGGCTGAAGTGCACCCCATCGGTGGGAACAGCTTCGTACATCCTCCAGTTCAATACTTCTTAGTGTTTTACATTTTCCAATTGATGCCAAAGTAGTAGTAGAATACATCTCCAGCGATATTATATGCTTCTGGTAAGTAATAAAGCTAATAGAATCAACCACTAGAATGGATCAGCTGAGAATATACCTCTCAACTGGAACAACTAACAGAATAAACCTCTAGAACGGACCAATTAACAGAATAAACCTCTCAACTGGAACAACTGACAGAATAAACATCTAGAACAGACCAACTAACATAATTAACCTTTCAACTGGAAGAACTGACAGAATAAACCACTAGACTGGACCAACTGATAGAATAAACCTATAGAATGGACCAACTAACAGAATGAACCTCTCAACTGGAACAATTGACAGAATAAACCACTAGAACGGACCAACTAACAGAATAAACCTCTCTTACATTATGAGTGTAAGATCAAGCCTTGGAAGATAAAAATGTTCATAGACTTTTTTCTAACTTTTTGGAGGAAATGGTAGATATGAGTTTTGGCGCCTGACCCTCAGATTCAGTTGTCACTTTCAGATCTATTAATGCAGATGTATAATTTTCTATCTGTAATGATAGTAAGCTCCAAGTGAGCCAAACTGGTTGTAAGACATATTTTTTAAAATATTTGTAAAGAAAGTATTTTCAATGTGTTTACAATGGCTTGTGCTCCCAGTGCCTCCCACTACACCAAGGTCTGTAGTTCTAAATTCCATTTTAAAATGTCTCTATTGATAGACATTGCCAACAGGAGTCTACTCAGTCTTAGATAGTATAACCACACTCATATTTACAATGAAGTTATGTTGTCTTCCATCTGAGATCTCATTGTCAACTCCATGCAGTGCGTAATGGAGACTCAAACTCCCAGACTAAACAGCTCAGAGCTCATTACAGAGGCCACCTGGAACAGGTACAAACAAAACACAGACGCTCATTTAAAATCAGCATGTTGTGTCTGACATTTTATGTTAAATTTCCAATGTTATCCATTCCTCCACCTGTCCACTCTCTATCCCTCCACCCTACTTCTCCATTCCTCCACCTGTCCACTCTCTATCCCTCCACCCTACTTCTCCATTCCTCCACCTGTCCACTCTCTATCCCTCCACCCTACCTCTCCATTCCTCCACCTGTCCACTCTCTATCCCTCCACCCTACTTCTCCATTCCTCCACCTGTCCACTCTCTATCCCTCCACCCTACCTGTCTATTCCTCCACCTGTCCACTCTCTATCCCTCCACCCTACTTCTCCATTCCTCCACCTGTCCACTCTCTATCCCTCCACCCTACCTGTCTATTCCTCCACCTGTCCACTCTCTATCCCTCCACCCTACTTCTCCATTCCTCCACCTGTCCACTCTCTATCCCTCCACCCTACTTCTCCATTCCTCCACCTGTCCACTCTCTATCCCTCCACCCTACTTTTCCATTCCTCCACCTGTCCACTCTCTATCCCTCCACCCTACTTCTCCATTCCTCCACCTGTCCACTCTCTATCCCTCCACCCTACCTCTCCATTCCTCCACCTGTCCACTCTCTATCCCTCCACCCTACCTGTCTATTCCTCCACCTGTCCACTCTCTATCCCTCCACCCCTATCGCTACATTCATCCACCCCTTCCTTTGATTCCGGTATCCAAAGAGTAAATGTTCCCAGAAAGGCAGCACTTATTCCACATGACTTATTTTTTAACTGAATTGGGAAATATGGGTCTGTTCCTCTTTGACTGTATCACATGGTAATACTGTATGTTCTCTTGTGATTATGGATGAAGATACATGTGAAAACATAAGAACACCCCTGGGTTAGGTATCTTTTTTGTACAGGTTTGGACACATGGATAGTTGAACTAAATTCCAACCACATTGACAAAGGTAACTACGTTTTACAAATTTATACCAGAATTTAACAAACAAAACAACTAAAAACGTAGCTGTACCTTCACACAAGTTGGCTACATTTAGAATTAGGTACAGCAAAACAGATGGATATAATTAGAAAAGCAATTGATGGTAACTTGGGAGGGTCTAGCATAATAGAAAGATTAGGAACTTGGTCTGGATTGGTCTCAACCATATGGTTATGTGGTAATATGTAATCAAAATACATATTCAAGGGGCTCATAAGAAAGGAAGTTCATGCACATGAGTTGGAGAGGGGTTACAAAACCTTTCCCAAACAATTTGAAGTACATCATTCCATTTCCTGACAGATCATCTATGATGGATAAAAGTCCAGACCACTTGCACTCTACAGAGGACAGGTCGTCTCACCAAATTCAGCCCAAGAGCTGACCAGAATAACATCAAAAGATCTACAAACCTCTCTTGCCATAATCAATTTTGAAGTGTGTGAGTCAACTGTGAGAAAGGAACTGCACCTTATTTACATACATGGGAGGTCAGGAAGGGAAAAGCCTCCTCTTTTAATAAAGAATAAAGCGAGTTGTGCAAGATGCCATATTTGGTGAAAATCCAATGGTGAACCTCAAACCAACTGTAAAGCATGGAGGTGGTGACATTATGATTTGGGGGTGGTTTTCTGCGTCAGCGCCTGGCCATCACTGACTCAATCATGAATTCCATATTGTACCTGAGAATTCCCATCTGTCAAAAAGCTCACCCTAACATGGCTCTTACAACATGACAATGATCCCAAACGCACAAGTAGAACTACAACAGAATGGCTGAAAAATAAGAAATGGAGGGTAATTGAATGGCCGGGTCCAAACCTAGATCTCAGTTCTGTTGAAATACTGTGGGGGGACATGAAGGAGCCCTGCAACACGCCCAGTTGAAGCAGGACTGTACAGAAGAATGTGCAACATTTACTCCCACTCAATGTAAGACAGATGCAAACAATGGCTACCTGAAGTGAAGATTAGGTATCCATACATCTGAATATGTAAATCGAAACTTTCCAGAACTTTCCAGGGGGTGTACTACTTAAAAATTACTGCAAAAGAAACAACTGACTTTGTGATTGCATATAAAGATATAGAAAACTGTTACTTTGCTACGAACTATGCATTCTGCTCACCTAATTGTCAGTCTCCTTTTATCTCCCTACAGACACTAATGAAGAGCACAGACAGCTGTCTTTCCTTTACATCGGGGCATTCGCTCTCGCTCTCCCAGCTGATTTTAAGTTATAAATGGTTATTCTTTCAATACACAAAAAAATACAATTTTTTTTTTCGCACATTCAAGTCCTCTGAAACGATCAGACTGGCTGGGCCATTTAAAGGCTTTACTGTTTCCCTTTCTAAGAATGCCTCCCTCACCCCTTCCCTCACCCCTTCCCTCACCCCTTCCCTCACCCCTTCCCTCCCCCTTTCCTCCCCCTTCCCTCACCCCTTCCCTCCCCCCTCCCTCACCCCTTCCCTCACCCCTTCCCTCCCCCATCCCTTCCCTCCCCCTTCCCTCCCTCTCCCCTCCTTGGGTCTCAAATGTACCCCACCAGAAAGCACAGATGTGTACTAGATTACTGCGCCCACCCCATCCCCCCCCCATCCCTCCCCCAGCCACCCCCAGCCCCTCTCTTTCCACCGAAAAGAAAGAAATCATTCAGCTGTTTCTCCAAATATCCCCTCCCTCGACAGGGGAGCAAGCTCAGACCGGCGACCAACCACACTCTCCAGACAACCCCTAAGTGTGTGTGTGTGTGCGTGTGTGTGTCAGGGAGTGACAGAGTGTTTTTCTCTGAGTAGAAGGAATGGAGTAAGAAAAAGACGTGTGTATTTGCACCCTGTGCTTGTGAATAGTAACACAGAACCCCTTCCACTTGACCGAGGAACCTGGAAGTGGAAAGTTTAGAACTGCGAAAAGTCACAGGACAAGTGGTGAGTTTTCATTTTCTTTTCATTTTGTATCAGACTTGGTTTTTGATTAAAACTGGAGTTACATGTCTGTTCTTATCTGTACAACTTGTGATTCCTGACTCCCTGCAGACAAGGGCTGAACTTCAGCTACTGTAATCATATCCAGAACCATGTCATTACTTCAGGAGGGAATATGATAAGGAATACAGGCGTCATCTGGACGAACATTTCCCAGCCTCCAAAAGGCAAAAGAAATGTTTTATAATATATATATATATACTGTACATGTAAAGAATGGATTTAGATTTGTACTTTCCAAGAAAGCTGTCCAAAAGTGTTTTCATCAAAATGTTAGACTGTGTTTGTATGTGTGTGGCAATTCAAGAGGTGTATTCCTGCAGAGTCTTTATGTGTGCATGTGTTCACGTTTGGACTATCTAGGAGATTCAGTTAGTAAACTTGCAGCTGGCTCGTCAGTCATGACAACACTTTGATCACATTTCTCCGTCATCCTATCAGCAGTGACCTTGCTGGGCCTTGACTCAGTCTCATCTCTTAGAGAGAGGGAGAGAGTGAGTTGTCATGGAAACATTTGCCATACACCTGTTGAAGGGCAGGGTCTGTGCGTCCAGGTGATGGGGGGTGTGGTCTGTGTATGTGGAGGTGCAACCAAATTCCTCTTGTGGTGCACCTCTACAGGTCACTGTGTAGCACCACTGATAATTTCCTTGGTCTGTAAATAAATGCCACCTCTTAAGAAGGAATAATGTCTATCGCTAAGCAACCACAACTGTTCATCAAATTACTTTGAGCAGCATGTCTTCGTGCCAGTCCACCTCTCCTAAAAACATTACATTACCGTTTATATGTGACCTGCCAGAGTTTGGCAATGTCATTATTCTTCCCATGATTCCCCTTGGGTTTGTACTGCACCATTGTTACTTGACTGTATGACAAATGGTGAATGGTAAGTTACTACGGTAAACGACTCACCAGAATACAGTGTTTTCATGTCTTTTGGCCCAAGTATTCAGCCCAGAAGAGACTGAAGTGAAAATGGAAAATCACATTAATTAGGTGCACTTACAAATATTTCCTAAATATTAACATTTGGAGCAAAATACAAAGTTCTACAGTCTTTGGAAAAGGGTGGTCATTTTGGTTTTGTTCTAAGACTTCCACAACCTGATCCAGGTAAAGGGAGCACAGTATTTTGTTGGACATCTTTTGTATTTTATCTTTTGGATATATAAATAATTCATAATCTCAAATAATTTTAAGTTATTATTGGAGAAAGCTACACAGGCCGTATGCACAAATTGAATTTTTTCTGACAAAAATGTCTTGGACCTTATAGTTTAAGAAAGCAGACTACCAATCAAACTAGAACCAAATGTGGTGGCTCACAGATGTTTGTAGTTTTCAGGAAAACAATAGAGAGAATTCTAGCATCTAAAAATGTACAGCAGTTCTCTGAAAGGTTGCTAATGATTGCAATTGACACTTTACTTTAGAGGTGTTATGTGTCTGAACAGGGTAGTAGTGGTGCTGTCAGCTATTTACCAAGTCAACCTAGTAGTGCTGTGAGCTGGTGACCAAGTGATCCTGTTTTCAGCCTGCGGCAGGACATGTATTACAGCTGCTGAACTATGCGCTATTTCAAGCCAACAGCCAAGCCAACAAACTGCCAAGCCAGCAAACCACTGAAGCTCAGCCAAATGTTAATGTAGGGACACACTAAACACTCAAACAATGATCTCTAAGAACAGACATCTGTTAAAAAATAAAAATTCAGCAGGCCTAAAGAGGAGGAATATTGCAGACTACTCACAGAGTACTCCCTGCTCATCTCCTTTTCCTGGTTGAAAATAGTGCACTTGTGAATGGTGTGCCCTCACCATTTATGGAGCACTGTGTTCAGTCTGGTTCAAACACTGTGTTCAGTCTGGTTCAAACACTGTGTTCAGTCTGGTTCAAACAATTGTCTTTAGTCGGGTTCAAATGCCATTTACTGTTTTAAACAATACTTGAGCACAGACAAAAAATGAAATTATGTCTTATGTCTCAACTGCAAATTGGTTTAATACGGTCATTTGGAATGGATTCAGTTTTTCTGAGAATTGGTTTCATGAGAACAGTCGTTTACCATTAAAATGAAAGGTCAGAATAGCTATTGTTTGAATTAGTATTTTCCTTGCAGGAGAGCCAGTTAACTTTTGTTTAAGTTCTGTGGTTTGATAGGATGCTTGCAATTCACTTTTAATTTATAAATCTCCCTTCTCCCACTGATTTTAGTGATAGTTATTTAGTTTTTTGTATTTACTATTGCTACTGTTGCTTTGTTATTTGTTATCACTACTCATAATACTATTACTGTGGATTTGGTATTAATACTATCACTATTATTGATATGTTATTATTACTATAATAATATAAAAAATATGGGTGTAATTATTTGTAACTATTATTACTGGGGTGTTATTATTAATACAATTACAGCTATTACTTAGGTGTTGATATTCCAACTAATACTACCATAACTGGGGTGTTATTATTATTACTATTACTACTATTTCTGGGGTTTTGTTATTACTACTAATACTATTATTACTGGGGTGTTATTATTATTACTATTACTACTGTTACTGAGGTGTTAATATTACTACTATTACTACTGTTACTGAGGTGTTAATATTACTACTATTACTGCTGTTACTGGGGTGTTATTATTACTAATAATACTATTATTACTGGGGTGTTATTATTACTACTAATACTATTATTACTGGGGTGTTATTTTTATTACTATTACTACTATTACTGGGGTGTTATTATTATTACTAATACTATTATTACTGGGGTGGTATTATTATTACTAATACTATTATTACTGGGGTGTTATTATTACTACTAATACTATTATTACTGGGGTGTTATTATTATTACTATTACTACTATTACTGGGGTGTTATTATTACTGCTATTACTATTATTACTGGGATGTTATTATTACTACTATTAGTGGGGTATTGTTAGTAGTGATGTTACTATTATAATTGGGGTTTTATTATTACTACTATTACTACTGATGCTGGGATGTTATTAGTATTACTACTATTACTACTATTAGTGGGGTATTGTTAGTAGTGTTGTTACTATTATTACTGGGATGTTATTATTACTTCTGTTACTACTGATACAGGGATGTTATTAGTACTACTATTATTGCTAATACTGGGATGTTATTAGTATTACTATTACCAGGGTGTCATTGTGGATATGAGATCTGCTAAATGACAAAGAAATTAATGAATTGGATTATTATTTGATTTATCCAATGTCTCGGTCTCAGTCCCAAGGTCTTACACTGCTATACTATTGTGCTGGGGAATTGGGTCAGTTCTCCTTCCCCACTAAGTTCTCCTTCTCCACTATAAATCATTGTTGATATGAGGAACTTTAGGAGGACATGAGGTCCTGGCCCACACCTGCGGAGTACCTGGTTTGGGGGGCCCGTTGCTGTCCCTGTCCTTTTCTATCTGGTCATACTTCTGACCTAGTCTAAATCTAACTCTGGATTTAGCCCACATGCATTTATAAATTATTCCAATTGGACTCTTAATATCTCACCCGGCACAGCCAGAAGAGGACTGGTCAAACCTCTGAGCCTGGGTCCTCTCTAGGTTTCTTCCTAAATTTCGGCCTTCTTAGGGAGTTTTTCCTAGCCACTGAAATTCAACACTACTGTTGTTTGCTCCTTGGGGTTTAAGGCCGGGTGTTTCTGTAAAAGCACTTTGTGACAACTGCTGTTGTAAAAAGGGCTTTATAAATACATTTTATTGATTGATTGATCCAATCACATTTAATTTTTTTATTATGTAAATGATAGTGGTCATAAATATATAAAAATCTTAATTTGCAAATGTCAATCACTAGATTTAGAGTTTATGGAACCATTTAAATCAGATTATATTCCAAATCAAAACTCAACCAATTTATTTTCCTTGGAGATTTTCCCTTTTTTTTTTTATCATCATAGAAATGCTAATAAATTCTCATTATCACATGCCTGTCCAATCCTCATTTTAGTAGTATCAGTCCACTGGGCCAGAGATAACATCAGTGATAACATCTCCCCTGCACACACACACACACACAAACACACACAAGTCAATCACTAGAAATGAATGAAATGTAATTGCCTGGCCCTGTAGACAAGAGGACTCCAGGTGGCTGGTGTGTGTATGAGAACATATCCATGTTTGTGTGCTTTTGTGTGTGTGTGTGTGTTAGTGTGCTTTTGTGTGTGTGTATGTGTGTGTTTCTGGTTCAGATGATAGGTTTTGGTTTTACTACTGCTTCCACAGCCAAGGTCCATGAGGTTACCATTCAAACTAATCACCAGTGGGGGAGGTGGGGGAGAATTAGGGGAAGAGTTTGTGGGTGAGTTTATTAGTATAAACCAAAAAATCACAATGGATTTTCCTCTATTTCTCAAAGAGACATTTCACATAAAGGTTATATAAGGGTTTGCCTCATTCTATTCAGGGAGAGAAATAAGAAACTAGATCCCCAAATCTGTACCTCAAACCAAATGGAGCAAGTTACCACCAAAACCAAATGTGCTAAGACAGTGGAAAAACATCTGCACTTAATTTCTCTCTCCGTCTCCCTTTGTCTCTCTGTCTTTCTCTGTCAGTCTTTATCTCTCAGTCTTTGTCATTTATTTGCCATGTATCACATTACACACAGATTCGTGGCCAGATGTTGAGGAGTGTAGAGAGGCCTTGTTTACTTGAATGACAGAGTGTGGAGTGGGGGAAACACCCTATTTCCACCAGAATAGGGACACTCTGTAGGGAGTAGGGAGACATTTTAGATACTCACAAAGTAAATTATATGGCTCTTCTTTTGAAAGATACAAATCAGACTGTTGAAATGGAATCCCATCAGCCATGTGATGATAATGAACCTCTGAAGCATAATGATCATCAACAGAGTCCGAGCTAGCCTCCAGTGACAAATAAACATTTTTGTGCATTTTTGATTTTGATGTAACTCAGAGAACCCAAGAGCCTTGCGTATGGAACTGAACAAAGTATTCTCAATAGGGTTGTGTCTTAATGACATATTTCCTGGTTTGTTTCCTGGTAAAGTAGTCCTCAAGTCTAAAAGCCTTGCTGTCATTCATACAGTATCAATGCCCAGTGCCTGTACCTTCTTCAGCACACCACTTTGGCCATGGCCCGTTCAGTTTATCATCTGGACAGTAAGTAGGAATTAGGTTGTCATTTGGGACACACCCATAAAAGTCAAGGGAGGTCAGTCAGCCCTTTGTCTCCTCCCTCCTGTCTGACTCTAGGGTCACCATGCCTTGTCGGTGGAGGGGGCTGCTGGCCAGCTTGCTCTGCATATCCACGGCAACAACGCCATGCCTTGGCCAGAGTGGTGAAGGCGGAGACTGGGGCTCAGGCTTTGATGTCTCCATGACAACTCTTGGCGCCGTCTTCAACACGTCTTCCTCTCAGGAGTATGGAGATGAACCTGAGGGATCACAACAAGGATCCTGGGCAAAAACGCCATTACCAACTTCACAAGCTCCACCCTCACCGACGCCGGTGTTCCAAGACAAGCCCGAGGTGGACGAGTGCTCTGTCCGTTTCAGGTAAAGCCCGGGTTGGACGAGTGCTCTGTCCGTTTCAGGTAAAGCCCGGGTTGGACGAGTGCTCTGTCCGTTTCAGGTACAGCCCGGGTTGGACGAGTGCTCTGTCCGTTTCAGGTACAGCCCGAGGTGGACGAGTGCTCTGTCCATTTCAGGTACAGCCCGGGTTGGACGAGTGCTCTGTCCGTTTCAGGTACAGCCCGAGGTGGACGAGTGCTCTGTCCATTTCAGGTACAGCCCGGGTTGGACGAGTGCTCTGTCCGTTTCAGGTACAGTCCGACGCATCTGAATGAACTGTGGTCCAACCAATCATCATAGAAGTCACTAAATTAGTTCATAGAGTTCATCTGTGTCCAATTCAAGTGATTCACAGGTATTTCAGGTTGAATACACCTGTCTCTGGGAGGTCGCACAGTTGGTTTAACTATCCTAATGAAAACTACAAAACATCATAAAGAAGGTTTTTCATGAAGACCAGTCAGAAGTAGGATATAAGTACATTTCCAGAGCATTGTATAGCTTCTTGTTTGGGGTAGTTGTATCTCCATATCTGGGTAATATTATTTTTCTCTTGTATAAACCCCCTGCCATAAAGAAATCATTCCACTCAGCAACGTCTTGATTTCAGCCAGACATTGACTGTCTAGAGAGAGGATCTGTGGAAAGCATGTCCTCTCATTACCTAATAAATGTCAATAGTAATGAACATGTTCAGCACCCGCCAGGCCTCAGCCAGGCAACTCAAGGTCCAGAGACAGAACCTGTCTCACCTGAAGGCCATCCAGCATGGGAACCAGGCCGTGTGTGAGAACCTTGTCCAATACGTTGGAGCAGAGCTACAGACGAGGAGAGCTATGAGGACATCATCAAAGAGAATATAGCTGGCATCAGGTTGGTGAAAAGTACCCTTTATCGCACATGTAGCTATTCAGTCTTCCCTGTGTATTAAGTCAGTATTTTGCAGATTGTCATTTTGTTGTGTAGTATGTCAATTTGTTATGTAGTATGTCGTTATGTTGGGTAGTATGTCATTGTGTTGTGTAATGTGTCATTGTGTTGTGTATATGCTATTGTCTTTGTGTAATGTGTCATTATGCTGTGTATTATGTCATTATGTTGTGTGTGTATATGTCATTGTGTTGTGTAGTATGTCATTGTGTTGTGTAGTATGTCATTGTGTTGTGTAATGTGTCATTGTGTTGTGTAGTATGCCATTGTCTTGTGTTATGTGTCATCATGCTGTGCATTATGTCATTATGTTGTGTAGTATGTCATTGTGTTGTGTAGTATGTCATTGTGTTGTGTAATGTGTCATTATGCTGTGTATTATTGTCATTATGTTGTGTAGTATGTCATTGTGTGTTGTAGTATGTCAAAGTGTTGTGTAGTATGTCATTGTGTTGTGTAATTGCCATTATGTTGCGTAGTATGTCATTGTGTTGTGTAGGATGTCATTGTGTTGTGTAATGTTGTCAATATGCTGTGTATTATGTCATTAAGTTTGTGTAGTATGTCATTGTGTGTTAGTATGTCATTGTGTTGTGTAGTATGTCATTGTGTTGTGTAATGTGTCAATATGCTGTGTATTATGTCATTATGTTGTGTAGTATGACATTGTGTTGTGTAATGTGTCATATGCTGTGTATTATGTCATTATGTTGTGTAGTATGTCATTGTGTTGTGTAATGTGTCATTGTGTTGTGTAGTATGTCATTGTGTAGTGTAATGTGCCAATATGCTGTGTAGTATGTCATTATGTGTGTAGTATGTCATGGTGTTGTGTATTATGTCATTATGTTTGTGTAGTATGTCATGGTGGTGTGGTAGTATGTCATTATGTTGTGTAGTATGTCATGGTGTTGTGTAGTATGTCATTATGTTGTGTAGTATGTCATGGTGTTGTGTGGTATGTCACCAGGGAGGAGCACCAGGGTTGTGATCGGGTGGTGCAGAAGGTGGTGCAGGACCTGGAAGCTGAGCTGGAAGGAGACTTACTGGAGGCCCTGGCTGGAATACAGAGGTGTGTTTTCTCTGATTAATCCAGATCATGGTTGATAATCAATCAGAGAAAAGACCAATCATAGGGAGGAAACCCTCTGGAGTTATGTCCATCTGAAACCTTGACAATTCTAGCTGTCATTCATATCTGGCCAGCCAGGAAGCCACTTGCCCGCCAGGCAGACAGAAACAGACGTGTCCAGGTACTGTATTAGGCTGATCTAATCTACTGAAAGATAGGAACACCTACAGCCACAGATTAATTTATACAGAACTTTATTAAAAGTCACCGTAGCAACCAATGTCTATTTACGCTCACCTTAGTAACAGACTGTAATCGATTACTCCCAGACGTTCTCATCTGAACTAACCCGTGGCTTGATTTAGTGAACCCCTGCTTAAAACATCCTTAGTGAACCCCTGTGATAAGTGTTATCAATGAACCCCTGTTTAAAGGTTAATCAATAATCCCTTGTCTGAAGTGTCATCAATGACCCTTGTGTATAGGGTTATCAATTAACCCCTGTGTAAAAGTTCATTTATGACCCCCAACACTGTGTAAAGGGTCATCGATGAACCCCTGTGTATAAGGTCATCAATGAACCCCTGTGTAAAGGGTCATCAATGAACCCCTGTGTAAAGGGTCATCGATGAACCCCTGTGTATAAGGTCATCAATGAACCCCTGTGTATAAGGGTCATCAATGAACCCCTGTGTAAAGGGTCATCGATGAACCCCTGTGTATAAGGTCATCAATGAACCCCTGTGTAAAGGGTCATCAATGAACCCCTGTGTAAAGGGTCATCAATGAACCCCTGTGTATTAGGTCCTCAATGAACCCCTGTGTATGGGGTCATCAATGAACCCCTGAGTATAGGGTCATCAATGAACCCCTGTGTATTAGGTCATCAATGAACCCCTGTGTATAGGGTCATCAATGAACCCCTGTGTAAAGGGTCATAGATGAAGCCCTGTGTATAAGGTCATCAATGAACCCCTGTGTATGGGGTCACCAATGAACCCCTGAGTATAGGGTCATCAATGAACCCCTGTGTAAAGGGTCATCAATGACAGCCTGTGTATAGGATCATCAATGTAGTTTTTGATTGCTCACAGGCTGCGTGGGATTTAATTCTCTTCATACATACCGTCTACTCTCCCTGCCTCCTTCTTCCCTTTCTCGATACCCTGCCTCCCTCCTAGTCCACTGCCTCTACACCTCTCCCTGCCTCCCTTCTAGTCCACTGCCTCTACACCTCTCCCTGCCTCCCTCCTAGTCCACTGCCTCTACACCTCTCCCTGCCTCCCTCCTAGTCCACTGCCTCCCTCCTAGTCCACTGCCTCTACACCTCTCCCTGCCTCCCTCCTAGTCCACTGCCTCTACACCTCTCCCTGCCTCCCTCCTAGTCCACTGCCTCTACACCTCTCCCTGCCTCCCTCCTAGTCCACTGCCTCTACACCTCTCCCTAGTTAGTTTTCGATCTCTTTCTCCCCCCTCCCTCCTTCCCTCCCTGCTCTTCTCTCTCTCAGTCCGTCTCTCTCCTTCCATGTCTACACCACTTCTCTCTCCTTTCCCATCTCTCTCTCCTTCCATGTCTACACCACTTCTCTCTCCTTTCCTGTCTCTCTCTCCTTCCATGTGTCAACACTATGTCTCTCTCCTCTCCCATCTCTCTCTCCTTCTGTGTCTACACCACTTCTCTCTCTATCTTCTTCGTTCCCAGCCCACTGACTGCTGACATTGTCTATTTGCTTGGTCGGTTCATGACAGAATCAAAGAGAGGTCCCTGGTGTTCGAAGATCTCCTCCAGGCAGCAGCAGTCATTGCCGCAAGGCTGGATACCTCATCTCAGGCTCTTCACACTTCCTTCACCAAGCAGCTCAAAGACTCCCTGAAAACATTGCATCACTAAAGAGAATACCATAACTATACAAGAAGAAAACCTGGTCCCAGATTTGTTCATAAAAGATGGCTGAAGTAGAAAGCACAAACGTCTCTGGGATCAGGAGCTGAGGATAACTCTCTCTGGATTTTTACTTCCCCCCTCTGTCCACCCTGCAGCAGCAGAAAGACTTATAACATCTGTGTCTATTGTCAAAACATACAATGCTTTCTGGAAAGAGGAGTCTGCAGCCTTCTATAAAACAGTTAACCGGTCTTTCAGCCAGTTGTTTCGTCTCTGCTAAGCTACAGACAACAGGCATTGAAGGACCACTTCCCTTGAAATCACTGAAAGCTGATGTCCTGACTGACCTACTTCTATTGACCTGTCTTATGTACTTCTAATGACCTGTCGTATGTACTTCTGATGTTCTGTCTGATGTTCTGTCTGAGGTTCTGTCTCATGTTCTGTTTGATGTTCTGTCTGATGTTCAGTCTAATGTTCAGTCTGATGTTCTGTCTGATATTTTTTTTTAATGTTCTACCTTAAGTTCTGTCTGACGTTCCACCTGGCGTTCTGTCTGATGTTCTGTTTGATGTTCTATCTGCGTTATCAAATGGCATCATCCACGCTCAACTGTTGCCATAGTTGTATTTTTGATGGCTGATACACAGTGTTTACTGCATCCTGTTATTTGAAATAACAAGCGGTAGGTGTGGTTGTTGTGACAGGTGAAAGGTTACACTGAGCCAGTGCTGATAGCAGCCTGGACCAGTCATGGTAGAGTAGATAAGATTAAACTGTATTATCGTTGAACACGTAGAAGTACAGTAGAACAAAATGCAGTTAGGAGCCAACCATAAGTGCAAACAGAAGAGGGAACCGGGTAATTAAACAGTCAGTGAGCTGACTGACCTGTGGGAGGGTTGGACTACATGAATCTTATCAAGAGTCAATCTACTGCTCTGTTAACACCACCTGGTTACTGGAGTAGAGAAACTCAATGCCAGCATAGACTCTTTGTATAATAATGGCCCAGAAATTAGAACTGCTGCTCTTAGGGTTAGGTTAGGATAGCTAAGCCTAACCCTAAACCTAACCTTAACCCTAACCCACACCAGATGTTTCCATCCAATTGCTGTTATTTCTGGAAGATGTTTGAAACCAAATTTCAAGTTTGGAGCGACTATTTCACTGTTTATGGATGTTTATGTCTAATGCTCTTGGCCTATTAGCTCTCAGGCAGAAAGGCTTCTGGAGGTGCCCTAAATTATACACTACATCTTACATAGTGCACAACTCATGACCAAAACCCTTTGGGCCTTGCTCAGAAGTGATATGCTTAATGACTAGTGTGCAATTTAGGACGAATTCTTGGTTTATATCCTGCAGGTGGCGCTGGTTAGCTGGAGTCATGAGATCTCTCTGCCTTGGCCCCAAGGTGAGATTGGAGATCAGGTCAGGCAAATCCTGCTTGAAGGGAAGGCATTCTCATAATGTCTGTGTTTGACATTTTTTTGGCTTTTGTTCATCCAGTAAAGTGACACAAAAGAGACAACAAAGAGACAGAGAGATATTCTGTTTGGATTGCAAGCTTGAAAAATGAAAGGATTTGCCAATCCAGTGAATAGTGAAGGTGAGCTATGGGACTGTGCATCCTGAGTCCCTGGGTCGAGACCTAAACCCAAAACGTAAAGATTTCTGAATGTCTGGAATAACGTTCCTGAGAGCTGCATGGAACTAAATTCCTGCACATTTCCTGCTATTCCCCAAGTGTTGCTCTGGTCCTGGCCATGTTAATTTGTTATCTGACTAGGAGACTATATTATACTTTATATATCTATATTTTACCAAACCTATGTTCAGTAGGTATATTTAAAACCAATATTGAATATAGTAAAACAATACTTATTGCAACAAATGTATAGTTATAAATACATGCATTTCCGGTCAGGCATTTGCTGGGGTTCTATTAGATTGGTTCTGTTAAAAAGTGGAACTGTATTAGAGGACAATCTGGTTGGGAACCACGTGTTTGCTTGAGTCACTTTGGCGTCCATTCATCATAGAATGTAAATGGCGCTGATATGTTAACTTCCCATTGGACGAAGCAAACAGCTGGACTGTGTCCATGGTTACAGGAGAATATAGTATAGACATGGGATGTGGTGGAGTGTTTATTGCATGATTTACTATTACCCCTTCCTCTGAAATGTCTTAAATGACATGAGAGGATTCTCCATCCAGCCCTGTTCGCGTTTAAAAACAGACAGAGACACAAGTATGTGGCTATGGGCACCCTATTCTATACACCAGGCTCTGTTCAAAATAGTGCACCATATAGAGAATAGCATGTCATTTGGTGCACTGCTGGTATGAGGTCAGGGAGGAATTATTTATTCAGCCTAAATCAGTGGGAGGGTTTCCTCTTAAGACTGGGCTTTCCGTTTCTGTTCTGGGTATGTTCTTGTTCTCCTGTAGAAAGATGTGTGCTCCTGTTGTTACAGTATTTTATGGGAGATTATGTCATCCTTTCAGAATGCTTTAATATTCCTAAACAGGAAAATGTAATGGAGTAGTGTATCAATTAAGTATAAAGACAAGACGTTTTGTGTTACATTTGTTTTATTTCACCCAGCTGTGGAAATAAAGTTAAATTCAAGGTTGTGTTTCAAACGTTTCTTTATTCATTCAACTGCTCTGCCCTCTACTGGTCTCTTTATGTAACAACAACTAACCCGTAGCCTTGAGCATTTCTTCAGCTCTGTGTCAGACTATTTTGTAATATCAGTGATCGGGAGAAATAACGAGTGAGTCAGGAGAGGAAGCGACACACACACAGACAGAGAGAGAGAGAGAGAGAGAGCGTGCAAGACAGAGAGAGAGAGAGAGAGAGAGAGAGAGAGAGAGAGAGAGAGAGAGCGTGCAAGACAGAGAGAGAGAGAGAGAGAGAGAGCGTGCAAGACAGAGAGAGAGAGAGAGAGAGAGAGAGAGAGAGAGCGTGCAAGACAGAGAGAGTTGGTCTAGACTCTAGTTCAGTGCCGCAAATTTTGTCAATCCCGAGGAGCTCATTGAGTGAGTTTTCTAGTTGAGATCAGAGACAAATTAACGTCTTAATTACCATGGAACTCCCCTTAAGGATTCATTAAACAACGTAATTGACGTAACAATTGATTCTAAGAGTTATACTGCGTCTAACCGTGCGCAACGGATTCCGGCTTTTTGTTTGTCCGTGCGTAAATTAACTATAATTACCTGTTTGGATATCGTTATGTCACGTTAAACAATACAGTTACAAAAACATTCTAATTATCTAACGCAACTTAATCAGAGGTAAATCAGAGGTAAAGCGATGGTTAGGGTGTAGACCGAAAAGGACGGACTTGAAAAATATTCAATCAAGTTAAACAGATTATCATAAAAAAGGCACAGCAGGTGAAGTCGCATAAACGTCACTCTCTCCCCGCCTATGAAGTGGCTCTATGAGATACAAGCTATGAGAATCCAGGCGTCCACTTGTCCTCATAACGCCTCCCACACACTAAAATGACAGGATGAGGAGGCACCTAAAGAACTGACACAGAAGAACATTTCTCCCCGCGTCACTATGGATTCAAGATAACCTTAACGCAATAATCATATAACGACTCCAATGCATTTTGAGAGAAAGTCTACAGGGGCTGGATGCTTTGAAGAGTGAGACAGAAACTCACGGGGTGGAAATGGGACGTGGATTATTCAACCACCTGTTCTCAGCACGGACCACAGCTCTCTGTTGCTTTTTCCTATGTGAGTCAAGTAAGTTCGTTTTATTGCTTTTTGTGTAATAGAATTGAAAGTGTAATGGTTAAAGAAGAAAAAAATCATGCTTCCTTTACATGATATGCATTTTTACACAAAGCGAAGATAATTTAAATACGAAGGTAGGTCAATTGCTTTCACATGAATTTGCCCACAACAAGGCAATGACCAATGCTCCTCTTAGAAGCAAGGACTGAAATCTTTGCTGAACAGGCATTCATTATAATTTTTTTAACCATAAAACGATTCATCCTTCAGCTATTTTTCATTTGGACATTTCCTTTATAATCGAACTATACAATCAGTGCTGTCTCTGAACATTTGGTTTTTTTCTAAAACCCCGTGGTATTTACCCGCCTTCTCTGTAATTTCCTCCTCGTGCTCAAATCTGTTTTCTGCTCGTGAGCTTGTTGGCTGACTCATGTAACTGCCTACAGCACTCTACTGTAATTTCTCATTCATTTAATTGCTTATTTATCATTCCTGCCCAGGGTTACACTACCGTTTAATACTTCCATAACTAAATACGGCAGTGGCAGACGCGTTGAGCATAGGATTGCTCTTGGCTGCAGTGGCTTTATAAACTTCAAAAGGGAGTAGAAGAGTAGTTCAGCCTAATTCTTCCAAGAGCACCTTTGGCCCGAGAAGTTGCTGAGTCGTTCAGGGCTCCTAGCCACTCTTGAGTAGGCAGTTGGAAAACATTACGTGAAGTGTTGTTCCCCGGAACCCCTGGGATACACTTGGCAAAAACTATTTGGTTAGTGTCCAGTTATCTAAAGATCCAAGCGCAAGACCTTGTACGGGTGTGTCACCATCCCAGGTCCCCATTGACAGGCGAGGCTTTGATCTCCGACGCTCTGGGCTTTTTGTCAAACCAAGTGCATCGGGTCTTTGCTAGTCTCTGCCTCGTGCTGAACCTACTCAGAGGGACCCACAGATGCGCAGTCGCGGCGTAGCGTCAAGTGTGACTATGACTGAAGTGGAATGATGCTCTGCGTTTTGTCTGAATAAGAGCACGCGCAGAATTTCATTGTACGATCACTTCTAAGATTTTACCATTGTTATGGTTTTAAATTGAAAAAAAGAAGGCTTCTACATGATTGTTTTAAAATAATAATTTAGTGTGAATAAAGTAATAATTATCTCTAATATATCCCTAACCTTTAATTCATTTTGCAAAGTGTTGTGGGTTCAGTCAATAGCGTTTCACAGTGAATGCGTACATTGTAAATCTTTCGTGCAAGAGATTTATTTTGCCTCATGATGGGGTATAATACTTCAAGTAAGCTTATGATGCATTCATAGGATATGTACTATAAGAGTCATTGGATGCATTTCATAATACGTCCCAACGTTTATGCAAGATCCTAGCCTTATCTAATACAACCCATTCAGTCAAGGCACCATTATTTTATATTTTCCAGTCAAGTGATTTTGTGGAACTTCACAATCAATTCCAGATAATTTCCTCTAAAAATGGGCATAATGCACTACAAAGGCTATTATCCATACCAAGAAATCAATATCAATTTGTAATTGAAGTGAACTGTCCCTTTAAAATCAATGCAGTAACTGCAAATCACTGTTAGAGGTTGTCATCTGACCCTGATCTCTTTTCAAATTGTATCCCGGGTGCAGAACTAGGCCACCGTAGACACAATCTGTTTTTGCAACCTATACGGAAACAGTGTCATAGCAGTTTGAACACGTCCCTGACCCTCTGGCCCTAGAAACCTTAGGCAAAGAATTCATAAGGCCATGAATCATGTTAATAGAGTCTATGAGTATGTCCTGCTCCAAGGTCACTATTGTCTTTGAAATTGTACAACCTTTCTTCTGTACCATTTAGTCCCTTCACATCTGCACTGACCAGTCTGCCTGGTTGACGCTGCCTGACTGGCTTGCTGGCTGGTTGGCCAACTTTCTGTCGGGTTAGTTAACTGGCTGCAGGATTGGCTGGCTTGTTGACTGACTGGTTGATTTGCTGGTTTGCTGACTATTTGGCTGACTGGTCAACACTGGTTGGATAGACGACTGGCTGTCTGATTCGCTGGCTGGCTGGCTTGCACTCTAACTCTTCATATTTTGCTGACAGGTTTGCTGACTCTCTGGCTGATTGACTGACTGACTATCTGGCTGGCTGACTGTCTTGCTGATTGACTGGCCTTTTGGCTGATTGGCTGGCTGGCTGGCTGTTTCAGGGGGCCTGTTTCAGGGGGCCTGTTTCAGGGGGACTGTTTCAGGTGTACCATAGTCTGTGTAACACCATAACATAACCATCTAGAATTGCAGGAATTTTTCTCACTTACAGACATTTCAGCTAGCCTCTACACTATATATCCAGAGGTAAAATGTCTCTGAAATGTAGACTGAGATAAATATATATATAGGAACAAAAAAAATGAACAAACCTATCAGGCGCTCTAAATGGTATCCAATCTCATTTACCACCTTCCAACCATATTTTTGTAGATGTCAGCTTGCCCATCGGAGGGAGACTGGTAAATCATCTGAGTGGTTTCATTTGAAATGGTCCAAGTGGACCTGTGCCATTACATCGTTCCATGATGCTTCATCTACGGACGTCACACAACATTTTAAAAGGCTTGTTCTTATGGGACCAAATTCCATGTTTTTAAACAAATGTACTTTCTAGGAGGATGTGTAACACTGGGCCTTGTATCAGACGTAAAAGGTGGTGACTCTGGTGGTGGGAAATTACAGCGGCCGTGGTGGAGGGGGTGTCGGCCGTGGTGGGGAGGGTGTCGACCGTGGTGGGGAGGGTGTCGACCGTGGTGGAGGGGGTGTCGGCCGTGGTGGGGAGGGTGTCGACCGTGGTGGAGGGGGTGTCGGCCGTGGTGGAGGGGGTGTCGGCCGTGGTGGAGGGGGTGTCGGCCGTGGTGGAGGGGGTGTCGGCCGTGGTGGAGGGGGTGTCGACCGTGGTGGAGGGGGTGTCGACCGTGGTGGAGGGGGTGTCGGCCGTGGTGGGGAGGGTGTCGGCCGTGGTGGGGAGGGTGTCGACCGTGGTGGGGAGGGTGTCGACCGGGGTGGGGAGGGTGTCGACCGTGGTGGAGGGGGTGTCGACCGTGGTGGAGGGGGTGTCGGCCGTGGTGGAGGGGGTGTCGGCCGTGGAGGGCAGGGTGTCGGCTGTGGTGGAGGGGGTGTCGGCCGTCGTGGAGGGGGTGTGATCCACTGAGGCAGTGACAGAAGTGATCTGCTCCACTTGTCAGTCATGGGGAGTGTGAATTCCACTCTGAGGCATGTCGTGTCGATAACCTTGCACTTCTAATCCTTTAACTTAGATGGAGAATTCTCAAAGATCATATTGAGATTTATTAGAACCAAAGGAAACACCATACAGGATATAGAATATAGGGATCAACCACATATTATCAGTTTATGACTAAATGATTGACAGTGTGATGTGTTTCTTTGGGAAAGGGACAGGAGAACTGTAGCTTGTTGTAGTTAACAAGGATTGACTACAATATACAATAACTCTCCAGCAGGGACTGTGCATCAATATTAACTCTCCAGCAGGGACTGTGCATCAATATTAACTCTCCAGCAGGGATTGTGCATCAATATTAACTCTCCAGCAGGGACTGTGCATCAATATTAACTCTCCAGCAGGGATTGTGCATCAATATTAACTCTCCAGCAGGGACTGTGCATCAATATTAACTCTCCAGCTGGGACTGTGCATCAATATTAACTCTCCAGCAGGGACTGGGCATCAATATTAACTCTCCAGCTGGGACTGGGCATCAATATTAACTCTCCAGCTGAGACTGTGCATCAATATTAACTCTCCAGCTGGGACTGTGCATCAATATTAACTCTCCAGCTGGGACTGTGCATCAATATTAACTCTCCAGGAGGGACTGGGCATGAGTATTAACTCTCCAGCAGGGACTGTGCATCAATATTAACTCTCCAGCTGGGACTGGGCATCAATATTAACTCTCCAGCAGGGACTGTGCATCAATATTAACTCTCCAGGAGGGACTGGGCATCAATATTAACTCTCCAGCAGGGACTGGGCATCAATTTTAACTCTCCAGCAGGGACTGGGCATCAATATTAACTCTCCAGGAGGGACTGGGCATGAGTATTAACTCTCCAGCAGGGACTGTGCATCAATATTAACTCTTCAGCTGGGACTGTGCATCAATATTAACTCTCCAGCTGGGACTGTGCATCAATATTAACTCTCCAGGAGGGACTGGGCATCAATATTAACTCTCCAGCTGGGACTGGGCATCAATTCTTGTTACTTTGTTGTTGCTCTTTGGGGTTTCAGTTAAAATCACTTTGTGATGACTGCTGATGTAAAAGCAGCTTTATAAAACACTTTTGATTGATTGTGTGAGTGAAGGTTGCTCTCCAGTTACCAATGTCCATGTCTGAACAAAAGATCATCAGTGGGGTCCCATGTGATTCTCCAGGACAAGGTCACTCTTCTGTTGTCTGTGTCCACATCAGGACTAACGAGTGTTCATCAGCTGCATCAGCAGTTTCATGCTCTGCTCTTGTATTTCAATTCTAAATGAAACATGAAGGCTGGGTCCTAAGACAGGATGAAACAGAAGGCATGACCTATGGGACTGCCCCTTTTCTTGAGTAAATCAATATTGTTACTTTATTGATGATAAATCTTTACCACCAGGAATGTTTGGTCATTATTCAGGCTATATTGTACGCTACATAATGATATAAAATATGACATGCTTTTATTAAAAGAGAGGGAACTTATTCACAAATGGAACATAATGTTGACAATCAACACATTTCTACCGTGCACAGTGACTGGAGCACATGTACATATTTTCTACCATTTCAGGTCACAGCTTTATTGAGTAGTTTATTGATAAATTTAATCTGAAGATTCTCAGGTCACAGCTTTATTGAGTGGTTTATTGGTATGTTTAATCTGAAGAACCTCAGGTCACAGCTTTATTGAGTAGTTTATTGACATGTTTAATCTGAAGATCCTCAGGTCACAGCTTTATTGAGTAGTTTATTGACATGTTTAATCTGAATATTCTCAGGGCACAGCTTTATTGAGTAGTTTATTGATATGTTTAATCTGAAGATCCTCAGGTCACAGCTTTATTGAGTAGTTTATTGATATGTTTAATCTGAAGATCCTCAGGTCACAGCTTTATTGAGTAGTTTATTGATAAATCTAATCTGAATATTCTGAAGTCACAGCTTTATTGAGTAGTTTATTGATAAATCTAATCTGAATATTCTCAGGTCACAGCTTTATTGAGTAGTTTATTGATACATTTAATCTGAAGATTCTCAGGTCACAGCTTTATTGAGTAGTTTATTGACATGTTTAATCTGAAGATCCTCTGGTCACAGCTTTATTGAGTAGTTTATTGACATGTTTAATCTGAAGATCCTCAGGTCACAGCTTTATTGAGTAGTTTATTGATATGCTTAATCTTTATTTAAATTAACCAAAATGACACTCAATGCATTATTTTCATACACTTTCTTTGAAATGTTTGACAGCAAGTGAGAAGTGTCTTTTAAATCCAATAGAGTGGGTAGGTGTGATAAGGTGAAGCCAGACAGATTGATGTGTTGATTTAAGCATTTGGGCACATTGCCCGGCATTTGAGATCAGGTTGGTGATCCCTACACTGAAATGTTCCTCTAATGTTGGTATAATGGGAGAAAGTAGACAATACTACTGTAGATTATTGAAAACATTCATATAAAAGGATTGCCCAATTGCTAGAGTGGGAAGTGAACCCCAGTGTACGTTGTAAAATATATTTGTATACAGTTGCTGATATTTGAGTTGTCTGAAGAGCGGGAGATATTGGAGGTAGAGACATGATTTGTTTAGGATGAGGAGAAGGACACCTGATTACATTTCTGAACTGTGTGTTGAACTCCTGACTGCCAGGGTTGAAGAGGTATCAAAGAGAAGTGCCATCAAATCCCAGACATTTCCTCCAGAAGGTCCTTAGTAGACCCCTTCACCATCATCTTCCATCATCTGACCACCTCTGTCCAACCATGACTAAGACCCTGATGTAAGATGTGTTGAGTCAAACTAAGACCTGGATGCTAGGTGTGTTGAGTCAGACTAAGACCATGATGCTAGGTGTGTTGAGTCAGACTAAGACCCTGATGTTAGATGTGCTGAGGGAGACTAAGACCCTGATGTTAGATGTGTTGAGTCAGACTAAGACCCTGATGTAAGATGTGTTGAGTCAAACTAAGACCTGGATGCTAGGTGTGTTGAGTCAGACTAAGACCCTGATGTTAGATGTGTTGAGTCAGACTAAGACCCTGATGTAAGATGTGTTGAGTCAAACTAAGACCTGGATGCTAGGTGTGTTGAGTCAGACTAAGACCCTGATGCTAGGTGTGTTGAGTCAGACTAAAACCCTGATGTTAGGTGTGTCAAGTCAGAATAAGACCCTGAAGATAGATATGTTCAGTCAGACTAAGACCCGGATGTTAGATGTGTTGTGTATATATATATTTAACTCTGGAAAAAATTAAGAGACCACTGCACCTTTTTCTTGAAAATGAATGTTTTGAGTGAGGAACAGAAGCGTTCAATTTGCAGTGGTCTCTTAATCTTAACCCTTCTGTATACAGCTCTGGAAAATATTAAGAGACCACTGCAAAAGTATCAGGTTCTCTGGTTTTACTATTCCTAGGTATGTGTTTGAGTAAAATTAACATTTTTGTTTAATGACAACATTACTCTCAAATTCCAAATAAAAATATTTTAATTTAGAGTATTTATTTGTAGAAAACAACAAGTGGCCAAAATAACCAACAGAAGATATATTGTTTTCAGACCTCAAATAATGCAAAGAAAACACATTTATATTCAAAATACTAATGTTTTAACTTAGGAAGAGTTCAGAAATCAATATTTGGTGGAATAACCCTGATTTTTAATCACAGCTTTCATGCGTCTTGGCATGCTCTCCACCAGTCTGTCACATTGCTGTTGGGTGACTTTATGCCACTCCAGGCACAAAAATTCAAGTAGCTCAGTTTCCTGGCTTGTGACCATCCATCTTCCTCTTAATCAAATTCCAGAGGTTTTCAATGGGATTCAGGTCTGGAGATTGGGCTGGCCATAACAGGGACTTGATCTGGTGGTCCTCCTTCCACACCGTGATTGACCTCGCTGTGTGGCATGGAGCATTGTTCTGCTGGAATTACCAATTTTCAGACTTGGGTAACATTGTCAGAGCAGAAGGAAGCAGGTGTTCTTCCAGGATAACGTTGTACTTGAATTGATTCATGCATCCTTCACAAAGACAAATATGCCCGTTTCCAGCCTTGCTGAAGCATCCCCAGATCATCCCTGATCCTCCACCAAATTTCCCAGTGGGTTCGAGACACTGTGGTTTGTAGTTCTCTCCACGTCTCCATCTAACCATTAGACAACCAGGTGTAGGGCAAAGCTGAAACTTTGACTCGTCAGAGAAGATGACCTTACTCCATTCCTCCATGGTCCAATCCTTATGGATTTTTGCAAACTTCAGCCTGGCTCTTCTTTGCTTCTCATTGATGAAGGGCTTTTTTCTAGCTTTACATGACTTCAGCCCTGCCCCTAGGAGCCTGTTTCAAACCGTCCTCGCTGTGCACTTCACCCCAGCTGCTGTTTGCCATTCATTTTGTAGGTCACTTGATGTCATCCTACGGTTGTTGAGTGACATTCGAATGAGTTGACGTTCATCTCGGTCAGTGGACAGTCGTTTTCACCCTCTGCCAGTCTGTAGCTTTGTTGACCCCAATGTCTGTTGCTTGACCTTGTTCTTATGAACCACCGCCTTTTACCACTTACTGTATCCCTCTGCCAGTAAAGCCAGAATTGAACCCTTCTTTTCCTGACTGCTTTTCTTTTCAACTCTTTTGTCATGCTGATTTATTTTTTATTTTTATTCAAATTACCTTTGAGGTACTTCTTGCACAGTTTTTTGCCATCCAGCTGGTCCTATTGCAAGAGGATAGTGATGACCACAGCAGTGGTTTTAATACTTTTCCTCATTGAATTTGCTTCAGGTAATCATCTAATCAGTACCTCATTAAAATGAGGTGTGCCTGTGTTGTAATTTAACAGACACTGGAATGGAATGGTTTCCATACATGTAAAGTTGCTGATTATAGAAAAAATAGGAGTGGTATTTGATACACTGCCGATTTTGCAGGTTTTCCTACTTACAAAGCATGTAGAGGTCTGTAATTTTTATCATAGGTACACTTCAACTGTGAAAAATGGAATCCAGAAAAATCCAGAAAATCACATTGCATGATTTTTAAATAATTAATTTGCATTTTATTGCATGACATAAGTATTTGATCACCTACCAACAAGTAAGAATTCCGGCTCTCACAGACCTGTTAGTTTTTCTTTAAGAAGCCCTCCTGTTCTCCACTTATTACCTATATTAACTGCACCTGTTTGAACTGGTTACCTGTATAAAAGACACCTATCCACACACTCAATCAAACAGACTCCAACCTCTCCACAATGGCCAAGACCAGAGAGCTGTGTAAGGACTTCAGGGATAAAATTGTAGACCTGCACAAGGCTGGGGTGGGCTACAGGACAATAGGCAAACAGCTTGGTGAGAAGGCAACAACTGTTGGTGCAATTATTAGATGTTCAAGATGACGGTCAATCTCCCTCGGTCTGGGGCTCCATGCAAGATCTCACCTCGTGGGGCATCAATGATCATGAGGAAGGTGAGGGATTAGCCCAGAACTACACGGCAGGATCTGGTTAATGACCTGAAGAGAGCTGGGAGCACAGTCTCAAAGAAAATTTGTAACACACTACGCCTTCATGAATTAAAATCCTGCAGCACACGCAAGGTCCCCCTGCTCAAGCCAGCGCATGTCCAGGCCTGTCTGAAGTTTGACAATGACCATCTGGATGATACAGAGGAGGAATGGGAGAAGGTCATGTGGTCTGATGAGACAAAAATAGAGCTTTTTGGTCTAAACTCCACTCACCGTGTTTGGAGGAAGAAGAACGATGAGTACAACACCATCCCAACCGTGAAGCATGGAGGTGGAAACATCATTCTTTGGGGATGGTTTTCTGCAAAGGGAACAGGACGACTGCACCGTATTGAGGGGAGGATGGATGGGGCCATGTATCGCGAGATCTTGGCCAACATCCTCCTTTCCTCAGTAAGAGCATTGAAGATGGGTCGTGGCTGGGTCTTCCAGCATGACAACGACCCGAAACACACAGCCAGGGCAACTAAGGAGTGGCTCCATAAGAAGCATCTCAAGGTCCTGGAGTGGCCTAGCCAGTCTCCAGACCTGAACCCAATAGAACATTTTTGGAGGGAGCTGAAAGTCCATATTGCCCAGCGACAGCCCCGAAACCTGAAGGATCTGGAGAAGGTCTGTATGGAGGAGTGGGCCAAAATCCCTGCTGCAGTGTGTACAAACCTGGTCAAGAACTACAGGAAACGTATGATCTCTGTAATTGCAAACAAAGGTTTCTGTACCAAATATTGAGTTCTGTTTTTCTGATGTATCAAATACTTATGTCATGCAATAAAATGCAAAGTAATTATTTAAAAATCATACAATGTGATTATCGGGATTTTGGTTTTAGATTCCGTTTCTCACAGTTGAAGTGTACCTATGATAAAAATAACAGACTTCTACATGCTTTGTAAGTAGGAAAACCTGCAAAATCGGCAGTGTATCAAATACTTGTTCTCCCCACTGTATATACTATTAAGCCTATTACTGGCTAATATGCTGTTAAAACGGTCAGTGGCAAAAGCAATACAGTTTATAGATGCTATGGTGGAGGTGAACTTAATAAGAAACGCTAGTCAGTTTAACACAATCCTCAATGGAGTCTAGCGAGTGCTGAAACGTGCCGTGGCGTGGTCAAAGACAGTGCCTCTCATGTGGAATCTATTGAGAGCAATGACATTTATTAATAATTTCTGATAGAGACCACGATTCTTTCGTCTTTTCCCTTGATGAAGAAGTTAGTTATTGTCGCCTTTATTGATAGTTATTGTATAAATGTAATTCATCAATGAAAGGGAAAAGTATGTAGTTTTGCCATGAAAGAAATAAATACGTTCTTATGCCATGAAATGAAAAAGCTCTGTCAGACTCTCTAATAGTTTCTCAATTCTTATGACTATTCCATTACGTTAGTAGATACAGGTAAAGCTTATTACTGGATAATACGCTGTTAAAACAACCAGTGGCAAACCTCATACATAGATGCTATTTGTGTTGGAGGTTAACTTAGTAAGAAACGTTAGTCAGTTTTACTGTATCAATGTCATTCACGAATGGCCAATTAACTATTAAAATGGCCAGTGGCAAAAAAGGATTTGTTCAGGTTAGAGCCAAGAGGCTATACTGACACCCAGCAAATGTACAGTTCCGTGGTGTAGCAGTTAATGACACAGCCTTTCACATGGGCGCCCCGGGTTCGAATCGAGATGGCAACACTTTCTATTGTGGGCTGGCTGAACAAGGCTTGGTTTCTTGTTTCCAGAGCTATATATTGATATATATGTAATACATGTTATATTTCACAATGGAGCACAATACAATGAACTGAAAAAAAATCCATTGAAATGCACTTTGTCAGTTCTACCCCTTTAAAGGAAATGACTCCTGGTTTGCCCTGACAGCACTTATGGTAAAAGTGCACACGTTGGCTACATTGGAATTACCTGTGAGTGTGAAGCCTGATATAATGCATGTAACACATGGCTGCCCCTGAAGGGAGTGAATCCAGGCCTCAGTGAAGTAGGGTGGGCTGATGGCTGGAACACGCCCCTCCCTGCTGATGGCAGGAACACGCCCCTCCCTGCTGATGGCTGGAACACCCCCTCCCTGCTGCTGCGTCTCAGAACGCCCCTCCCTGCTGACGTTTCCTTCATAAGGCACAAACTAATCAGATGGCCAGTCTATCATCCAGTTAAACAATCAGTCAGTCATCCACCCAGTTAGACAACCAGTCAGCCAGTCAGTCAGGAAGTTAGACAGACAGTTTGTCACTGGGCCAGTCAGTAGACAATCCAGCATGTCAGTCAGTTTCAGCCATTCAGCCAGTCAGTGGTTTAGCAAATCAGCCTGTCCTCATATCCATCCAGTTGTCTCAGAAAAAGTGCTCCTCAATTAAATTGAAAGGTGCATTATTGGTAAGAGAGGTTTATTTACATTGATTAATCAAGTAAAATAAACAATATCTAACTTTTCATTAACAGTCCAACATGAACAGTTACGTTACTGATACATTTGTGTCTCAGGCTTTACCAGTCTGTTGCTCTGTTTCCTTCATTTTAACTGTTGGCTTTGACATATCTAGAACAAATACATTATTTTCACCTGAAACTCATTCAGTAGACAATCTTCTTCAGAGTTATTTTGGTTAACCATCCGGCTCAAGGACAGACAGATGTTGACATGGTCTGTCTAATTGGAAAGTCTATGACCCCCCTGTCTTTTGTGACCCCTGCAGTTTTCTGCCATGAGAAGACCCATTCCCATGCAGAAGATGATCTCTTCAAGACACTCTTCATTAACTACAACAAGTGGTCCAGACCGGTCTCCAACATATCAGACGTGGTTATAGTCAAGTTCGGCCTCTCCATAGCACAGCTCATTGATGTGGTGAGCAATGCATTTATAAGATATGCCATTATGATGCTTTGACCACATGTGAATGAAGCTACGTCTCCATTTGTGTATGAGTGGGCCACGTTTAGAAATCATATTGCAACCGGGCTGCAGTGTTGAACTTCAATGTGGTTGAATTAACTGTGTTTGTATCTGCAATATTTATTACATGTAATTTGTTGCTCTTAAGTACCTTATAATGCAAATAGAAAATTAGTGAGTTATGTTCCCAGAGGAAACCCAAGCTCTGGGCTCTCCATTAACTCAGCCTCACATTGTGTGTAACCATTAGTGATCACATTTATTTAACATTTATGTCAAACATGTCCGTTAATTCTGTCACGTTGTCACCAATTATCATCATCCCTGGGAATAAGCAGACACTTCAAGTTACTGAAAGTGAAGGTTTACCAAAGAAAATATTTTAGTGTTTACTTGATGCAGAACGAATGATAGTGGGAAAGCCAGTTAAGCCTTTAGCAGACACTCGTATCCAGAGGGACTTACAGTGGTTAGGGTAAGCCTGTTTATATAGAGTTTATACAGTCAGGTGACAAATGAAAGGAAAGCCAACATAAAGTGTCTCAGTAAGGTGTTGGGCCCCGAGCCACCAGAACAGCTTCAATCTTCATATCAACTGGGTTGAGATCTGGTGACTGCGAAGGCCAAAGCACATGATTCACATCCTATTCATACTCATGCAACCCTTGACATCCATCCGTGCCCCAACAATGGACCCTCTTTCAGAATCACAAAGATCCCTTCTTCTTGCCATCTTGATCCAAAAACAAGGTCAACTGGGCCTGCTCAGCATTTCTATACACGCCACAGAGCCTGATGGGATGTTAATTGTTTAATTGTATTGTGCAGAACACCCGTATGGAAGCATCTGCATTCGTTATGCTCCTCCACTAATTTATTCAGATGTTTCCTTTAATGTTTCATCCCACTGACACATACATTCATTTAATATCTCTCCCCCCTGTTTTCACCCCATTTCCTTCCCCCTAACTCTTTCCTCCCCCCACTCAACCCCATCTCCTACCACTATCACACCCATCTCCCCCTCACTCCCCCTCCCTTATTTTAATGTACCTCATCCTTGTTCCCTTCATCAGGATGAGAAGAATCAGATGATGACGACAAATGTCTGGCTGAAGCAGGTGAGCTGTACTAGACAGACAAAGCCAAATATAAAGACACCATGGGACATTCTTCAATAATTAAGTATTCCTAATATTCAATGCTATTATAGGTATTTAATCACCTCACCTTATTGTTGGATTTTCACTTACAAAATACAATTAATTATGCAAGTTGAAAAACCCTAAAATTCCAAAAAGTCTAAATATTGGGAATCAAAGATTAAGAGTGTAAAAATAATAGGAGTTAGGGTGTCTATATAATTGGCCATCCCTGTAGAGTTAGGGTGTCTATATAATTGGCCATCCCTGTAGAGTTAGGGTGTCTATATAATTGGCCATCCCTGTAGAGTCAGGGTGTCTATATAATTGGCCATCCCTGTAGAGTTAGGGTGTCTATATAATTGGCCATCCCTGTAGAGTTAGGGTGTCTATATAATTGGCCATCCCTGTAGAGTTAGGGTGTCTATATAATTGGCCAACCTGTAGAGTTAGGGTGTCTATATAATTGGCCAACCTGTAGAGTTAGGGTGTCTATATAATTGGCCAACCCTGTAGAGTTAGGGTTTCTATATATTTGGCAACTCCAGTAGAGTTAGGGTGTCTATATAATTGGCGACTCTTGTAGAGTTAATGTGTCTACATGATTGGCCAGACTATATAGCATGTTTGACTGATGTGTTTCAGTGCAGTAATTAGTTTGTTCAGGTTAATGTTGCCTTTAATAAGCATCTGCTACATAAGTGACAGTACTGTTAAAATGTCAAATGTTTTGACCTGGGACAGTGAATAACCTCTCATTTGTGTCTGTATCTCAGGAATGGAATGACTATAAGCTACGCTGGAGGCCATCTGACTATGACAACGTCACATCTATCAGAGTCCCATCAGAACTTATCTGGGTCCCTGATATTGTCCTCTATAACAAGTGAGTCCCATCAGAACTAAACTGGGTCTCTGACATCACCCTTTATGGCAAGTGGTCAGATGAACCAGCCCCCCCTCCCCCAGTCATACACCAGCCTCCCTGGAGATGAACCAGCCCCTCCTCCCCCAGTCATACACCAGCCTCCCTGGAGATGAACCAGCCCCCCCTCCCCCAGTCATACACCAGCCTCCCTGGAGATGAACCAGCCCCTCCTCCCCCAGTCATACACCAGCCTCCCTGGAGATGAACCAGCCCCTCCTCCCCCAGTCATACACCAGCCTCCCTGGAGATGAACCAGCCCCCCCTCCCCCAGTCATACACCAGACTCCCTGGAGATGAACCAGCCCCCCCTCCCCCAGTCATACACCAGCCTCCCTGGAGATGAACCAGCCCCCCCCAGTAATACACTTCACCCTGCATTGCACTGGTTTATATTGCAGATTCAACTGGTTCATGGATGTTGGTGTCTGATTGGATTGTGCTGTGATAAAAAACATGATGTGTTGGCTTTCCTTCTTCTGTAACTTGTGATACCGAAACAGTTGCTTTTAAGTCATCAAAATCCCTGTTCACCGTTAAATCCCACTGAACGCAGTGTTAGCGTGTTGTGTTTACAGGGCCTGTAAACCGTACTGTGCCTTTGAGTTATTGAAAGGGAATGGTGGCACCATCTAGTGGTTCCATGAGTAATCACATCACATTTCACATCATACATTTCTTTGAAGTTTCCCATTACCAGAAAAAGAGGCAGTTGTATTGTATAATATATAGAATGTTACAGTTTTTCAAAATTGCTTACAAGCATCAAACAATACAGAAGTTACAGTAACAAAACTCTTCACACAGTCAGCAAAATGGAAGTGTATGTGGACCAAACTGTGAATAATTTCTCATTGCTTTCACACAAAATGCATTTAATGAACACATGCCCCAAAATCCATGAACTCTTTTCTCATTCAAACTCAACCACCTACAAAACAACATATTCACAGCACGTTTTCTCAAATGCTTACACACTGTTCTCAAAACTGGCAACTGGTGTGCATTTCTGCAGTAACCAGATTGAAATATAAAGAAAATGTTTTCTATTTGTTAGAAAATATAATGTTAGAATATTTAGTCATTCCAAACATAGTTGATTGCAGTTTCAACTGAAAACCGACCCAAGTGTTGTACACTGTGCCATTGGAGAGAAACGGCGAATGTGTGAAAGAACTCCGGTGTCAATATATCCAGGTAAGATGTCTGTTCAATAACCACACAGGGTATTTACACATTTACACATAATGTAAAGTACTGTAGAACTATGGATTTACTGTTTTTTTTTTAGAGAGTAATGGAGATGGAGATAAATCCATCTTTGTGGATGAAGCTGGATTCAACCTGGCAAAAACACATAGCAGGGGAAGAAATGTGATTGGATAGAGAGCCACCACGGATGTCCCAGGCCAGAGAGGAGCTAACATCACAATGTGTGCAGCACTGTCCAATTATGGTTTGCTGTTACACAAACCACTCATTGGCCCCTACAATACACAGAGGCTAGTGATTATACTATACTTGTTGTTGTTTGTTTTTTTGCAGCCCTGGAATTTGGGTAAATTCGTTTTTTGTTTGAACTTTACTATATGCAAGGATGTAGAAAAAATAAAAGATATTCCTTCAAATGTTCCATATACTTTAGTACTATCATTAAAGTGAGGTGTTTTTCTTATTCTATGATCATATAATTATTTATGTGAAAAATAATTTTAAAATGTACAATTTAAAACTTCGTCATTTATGGAATACTCTCTGGTGTTAGTGTTTTTTAGGTCAGTGTGTTATGAGTGACAGTGTGTGTTTCTGAGTGAGAATGTTTGCCAGTGTTTTGGTGGAACAAGCTTGTTTTGAGACATGTATAAAGTGTTTTGGTGGTTTTAGTGAGTTTTGGGGGTAAGATTAACAAAAAAATTGCAACAATGCAAGTTGGTAATGCACACTGTGGGAAGAGTTTTGTTATTGTGGTTTCAGTATTGACCGATGCTTGTAAGCAATGGAGAAAACCTGTAAATAACACTGTAGCATTGCATTACATTTAGACTGCTAAATTACCCTGTAGCACAGAATGAATCCAAAGATTTATAACGTGGCATCAGTGAGCTAAGTCTTTCATAACCATGCAACCAATGATTACATAAATGTGATGTCAGTGTCTCAAACTGTGAGTCATCAATCTACCTTTTTATTATTTCAGTTTGCTTGACTCCATTTTCAGTTCAGTTGACTCCAGTTTCAGTTCAGTTGACTCCGGTTTCAGTTCAGTTGAGTGCAGTTTCAGTTCAGTTGACTACAGTTTCAGTTCAGTTGACTACAGTTTCAGTTCAACTGACTCCAGTTTCAGTTCAGTTGACTCCAGTTTCAGTTCAGTTGACTCCGGTTTCAGTTCAGTTGAGTGCAGTTTCAGTTCAGTTGACTACAGTTTCAGTTCAGTTGACTCCAGTTTCAGTTCAACTGACTCCAGTTTCAGTTCAGTTGACTACAGTTTCAGTTCAGTTGACTACAGTTTCAGTTCAGTTGACTCCAGTTTCAGTTCAGTTGACTCCAGTTTCAGTTCAGTTGACTGCACTGTACATTATGATTGATGATTAAGTTCTGATCACTGAAACGTCCGTCCAGTCCTCAGTAATTTATTAAATATGATTTATTTTAAGGTAATGTAATTTACTGCCTCATCTTCCTCTGCTTACTAATAATAGTGTACGCTACGCTATCCTCATCTTCAGCGTATCGTGTATCATGGAACATATGCACTGATAAATCCGCCTCATTGGGTCTAGTTACAGATTAGCAGCTAATGATAAAGCAAATATTTTTAGTGCTTCAGGGGTTAGGGTCAACCTAACCCTTAAGCCATTAGCGACTGATGTCGAGGAGATAATTCTGGGAGATAGTTCCTGTAATCACAACACCATAACGAATGGCTTCAAACTCTGTTTAAATAAACAGTCTGTACAATGGTAAGCTCTGTCATATTGAAATTATGTATTTATAATTTATAATGTGTTCGGGAAAAAAACTACAAAAGAAACATTTACCCTTAACATTTACCCTAACCCTGATCTCACATTATCCAGAACAATGCTTGACTGGCCACAATACCAAAGTAACTCCCAATATACCTTGTACTGTTGTTGGAGACATTGTTTGAACAGATGGCTAAAAAGATGTGAACTGTAAAGGAAATGTGGATTCTACAATGTTGGAAACACAATGGTATCTCGCAAACGCCTCAATGTCTGCTTGCTTTGTCTTCCAAGCAATGGCCACTTTACTCACTCATTGTAGGAGGATTCCATTTGTATGTAAACTAGCCACTGAGAGTAACGTCTTTTACTCCAGGAGAAAATAATCTCAAGAGTATCGGTTTTACAGAGAGTATTGGTTTTACACCAAGAATTGGTTAGTAAAACCAGACACGTTTCACGAATAGCTTGACTGTGGAGATTACATTCTCAAAAACTGATGAATTAAAAATGTGAGGATGTTCATGAATTATGTAGATGATTCACAAATATATGTTCAAACTTTTGAATTTGTGATGGAATATGGGCTGAGAAGCCACAATGCGTCTCCAAAGCCTGCTGACAACTGAAAGATGTATGTATCTTTGAAACTAATTAGCCATTTGGCGATCCGTCAGGAATCTCACTATGAAACAGATCTGCTACCTCTACACATCAAGTCAAAATATTCGACAATCAATCTGACTGTATCAAGGAGACAAACACTCACCAGTCGGATGGCTGCAGCATCAGATTGTATTGACAGGCCCGTGTAAGCCAGCAGCTGCCTCAATAGGAGCTCATCGGTCACTGTCAGAAAAAGCTTTGTTTTCGACAAGACAAATGTCTCCTTCAAGGACGTTCTAGGCCAAATTGACAAAAAGGTAAACACATGGTTTGCTTTTCATCCCCTCTTTGGCCATCTCATCTCTCAATGTGACCAGTGATTTAAACTTAAAATGGCTGAATAAGTGTAAACTGCAGGTTGTAACAGTCCCTGCCTGAGGGGACCGTTCAACTTCGTGTTTTCTGTTTGTACTTGTCTTGTCCTTGTTCGGTCTTTTCTGTTTGAAATCATAACTTAATTAATACTTAATGTTGTCTGAAGAGGTCTTTTAAAAACACATAAGTAGAAATTGCTATGTTACACAAACCCTAAAGCAGAAATTTTGATGAAAGAGTGCCCATTTTAAGCTAGGCTCTGAAATACGCCTTTCCCGCTAGCAATGCGTCATACGATGTAGGCAGAGGCAAACAATAGGTTGTGCTCCCGCTCCACTTCTCACTCTACAGTGGTGAGAGAGAGCGAGATATAGACAAAGTTTTAGTGAAGTCATGTAATGGTAAATTATTGTGTTTGTGCTGGTTGCACAAATTCCAGCCTGTCTGGAAAGCGTGTACATAATTTTCCTTCTAGGAAAAGCAAGGTCTTTAATTTTTTGGGTGAGTTTTGTGCAGGTGAAGTGAGCAGATTTCACTGCCGCGTCTGTCACCACACACGGTCGTTTGTTATAGACCTGGAGGTTTGTTGGAGCCTCGGAAGGGTTTTTCGGAGTAAGGACCATGTGAGGCTGATTACCGATACTGTTCCCTCGGTGCACTCGATGGAATCAAGTCCACCACCATCAAAGCTTTCACCTGAACCTGGCGGGGCAGGACTGGAGGACCAAGTGCTAGCAAAATTCCATGCACCAAAAAAGAGCTCTTAGCAGAGTAAATCTTACTTTTAATTATTTTAAATCTTAATTTGGCTGATTTCCTAATGTTTTAGTCTAATAATTTCAGAATAAAGAAGTGATTTGAGCGTGTATGTATTGGGCAATCCACCATCTAACTAGTAACATAGCTACATGTTAGCTTGGCTATTGCATTAGCAAACATTTGGTAGCTGTTGATTTGATGACAGGAGTAGCTAAAATTGCATCTGAAACCAATCCCTCATCTGGATAAAAAATGCGCTGACTGCAAGTTCCTAGCATCAGGGCTTCAGTATACAGAGAGAGAGAGAGGGAGAGACTGAGCTTTAGAACAGGTTTTTGCAATTGTCTGCCTTGACATCAATGCAGTTTTCACAAAGTTATAGCTATGAGCTGTTGGCAGGCAGCTAACCCAACACCCCCGTTTCCCCCGCATGCTGTTGGCAGGCAGCTAGCTAGCCCAATACTCCAGTTTTCAGTACTCCAGACAAAACGTTGCTGGCTTAAATTAAGACAATCTACATGTATGTTTAATATAAAACAAGGTCGTTAGTATGTTTTGCTGAAGCAGATGTATTGTATAACACCAATGTACTAGCCTAGACGAACCAGCGTTAGCCACCGTGCTACACAGAAACTCACCAAGTCACTTGCCCTATTCGCCACTGGTTTTGTTGACACCACAACTCTACTTCTCTCCTCTGCCCATTGTTCCTCCCCCTGACCTCTATCTCACCTAGGAGGCTCATAATTATAGGCCTGTGGGCCACCATAGGCATGCACGCCGAAGTTGGAGAGCTCGGTTTCTTCATCCACGTCTATTGTAATTTGAGCATGAACTTGACCAGACTCCCTCGCGTTACGTCACTTCCGGTCAGTGATAGATAGATGCAGAAGTTATTTTATCACAATTTTATCTCAAAATATTGTTTATGGCGGTTATATATTCCTCCAGTTTTTGTAAATCTTGTTGTTTATCATTAATATACACTATGCTGTATAGGGGTGTCCAACCTGCACATTGCTCATTAATAAGAGACGCTTCGAAATTCTGCGCCTGCCTCCGTCTCCCTTACTGAAACGTGACAGAATGACCGCCTTCCGCCTCCCCGTGCTGCCCAGTGTCCGTCGCAGCCGCCCAAGCCCGAGGAGGTTTGGCCCGAGCCACCAGAGCCCGAGGAGGAGTGGCCCGCACCGCCTGAGCTTGCCGGGGTCTGGCCGTCACTGCCCTCTCCTGTCCCGGCCGCCCCTGCGCCCTCTCCTACACAGGTGCCGCCGCCCTGCCTCACAGCGCCCTCTCCTGCCCTGGAGCCACCGCCCTGTCCTGCAGTGCCTCCTACTGTCCCGGCCGCAGCGGCGCCTGACCCTCTCGGCTCCAGACCCTCCCGGCTCCAGACTCTTGGCCGGCCCTCCCGTCTCCCGGCCCGCCGCCGGCTCCTGTCCCTCCGCCGGCTCCTGACACTCTGCCGGCCCTCCCGGCTTCTGACCCTCTGTGGGCTCCTGAACCTCCATTGGCTCCCAAACCTTCACCAGCTCTCCCGGCTCCTGGTCCCCCGTCGGCTCCCCCCGCTCCCGACCCGCCGTCGGCTGTCTCAGCTCCGGCTCCTGGTTCTTTGCGGGTCCCTGGTCGATGCTGCACTAGGGGGCTTCCGCCTGTTCCTGTGCCTGGTCCCCGTTCCGGGGCTGAGCCTCCACCTTGGTGCCCTGCCCGTCCCCCCCTTTGGTTGTTCTGGCACGTCTGGGTGTCCGCGCCTTTGGGGGGGGGGGGGGGGGGGGGGGTTGCAACACTTCGTGTTTTCTGTTAGTCCTTGTCTTGTCCTTGTATGGTCTTTCCTGTTCTTGTTTCAGTTATACCGTATATTGATTTCACCTGTGTTTAGCCCCCACCTGTTTCTGCTTGTTTGTCTGTGTATTTAGTTCGGCCATTTTCTCCCTGTCGCTGTTGGTCATTGTGCTTGTGTGCCTGTTATGTTTTGTGTGTTCCTGAACTCCTGAACCTCAGAGTACCTTGTAGTGCCCGGCACTCCTTTTTACTTTCTTTGTTTTTGTTTATTAAAAAGATACGCTTCGAAATTCTGAGTCTGCCTCCGTCTCTCTTATTGAAACGTGACACAGGTCTGTTACTAATTACCTGGTAATCAACTGCCACAAATGCTGAGCTTGTTGCAGTGACAGTGATGTTGTTGCAAATGCAGTACTTTTTTCTCCATTCAGAATATGATATTGGTACCTTATTCTATCTTAAAACCTGCAAGCCTCCTGCCCCGTCCATCCAATTTTCCAAAATGAACACCATAGATACTATATTTTTACGTACATTTATTTGTTTTATTCATGTTCAGACTCCTGGTACACAAATTGTTGGATTTGAATATGAATTCATTCACTATAGAAAACATAAATTTCGCGGATGTTAGCCGAATTGCACTCTACTTGATGTAATTTGAAGTGTTCATGTGCCTCCTCTCTATTTCGATTGGGTATTCGCCTTTACCAACCTCATTTCTTTCTGCCCCACAGAAGACATTTAAGTAAATAAAATGGGTATGTGCTTTTGTTTGGGTTAATACCCAAGTCATTATAATTGATAGGTAAGGTTCCTACACAAGTTCCAACTACGTGTTGCTTTACTGAATCTATTTATATCTATCTGTCTAAGCTCTATATATTCAGAGGAGCTTGTCATTGTGTCTCTTTTCGAATGGAACCTACTGAGTCCAGGGTCTCGTCTCCGAGGGGCAAATCCCTGTTCTGTTTCTCTGCTCCTCCAGTGCGGATGGTGAGTTTGCTGTGACACACATGACCAAGGCCCACTTGTTCCACAATGGGAAGGTGCGCTGGGTCCCTCCGGCCATCTACAAGTCCTCCTGCTCTATAGATGTCACCTTCTTCCCCTTCGACCAGCAGAACTGTAAGATGAAGTTTGGCTCCTGGACCTACGACAAGGCCAAGATCGACCTGGAGCCAATTGAGGTTGTTGGGCTGTATTGAATATTAAATCAAACAAATAATCAAACAATCAAATGTATTTTGTTTAAACTTATGTCGCAATTTTCATGAAGTTTTGTGTTAGAATGTATGGACTCACTTCTTTAGGTCGTCTTTTTTCTGACAGTATTGTGTCTTCCAGCGTGTGCTGTGTTAGGTTTGTTGAGTCTTCGTATTGCAGCATTGTCACTTCCATTACAGTTACCAGGTTCCCAGTGGAGGTCCATCACTTCCATTACAGTTACCAGGTTCCCAGTGGAGGTCCATCACTTCCATTACAGTTACCAGGTTCCCAGTGGAGGTCCATCACTTCCATTACAGTTACCAGGTTCCCAGTGGAGGTCCATCACTTCCATTACAGTTACCAGGTTCCCAGTGGAGGTCCATCACTTCCATTACAGTTACCAGGTTCCCAGTGGAGGTCCATCACTTCCATTACAGTTACCAGGTTCCCAGTGGAGGTCCATCACTTCCATTACAGTTACCAGGTTCCCAGTGGAGGTCCATCACTTCCATTACAGTTACCAGGTTCCCAGTGGAGGTCCATCACTTCCATTACAGTTACCAGGTTCCCAGTGGAGGTCCATCACTTCCATTACAGTTACCAGGTTCCCAGTGGAGGTCCATCACTTCCATTACAGTTACCAGGTTCCCAGTGGAGGTCCATCACTTCCATTACAGTTACCAGGTTCCCAGTGGAGGTCCATCACTTCCATTACAGTTACCAGGTTCCCAGTGGAGGTCCATCACTTCCATTACAGTTACCAGGTTCCCAGTGGAGGTCCATCACTTCCATTACAGTTACCAGGTTCCCAGTGGAGGTCCATCACTTCCATTACAGTTACCAGGTTCCCAGTGGAGGTCCATCACTTCCATTACAGTTACCAGGTTCCCAGTGGAGGTCCATCACTTCCATTACAGTTACCAGGTTCCCAGTGGAGGTCCATCACTTCCATTACAGTTACCAGGTTCCCAGTGGAGGTCCATCACTTCCATTACAGTTACCAGGTTCCCAGTGGAGGTCCATCACTTCCATTACAGTTACCAGGTTCCCAGTGGAGGTCCATCACTTCCATTACAGTTACCAGGTTCCCAGTGGAGGTCCATCACTTCCATTACAGTTACCAGGTTCCCAGTGGAGGTCCATCACTTCCATTACAGTTACCAGGTTCCCAGTGGAGGTCCATCACTTCCATTACAGTTACCAGGTTCCCAGTGGAGGTCCATCACTTCCATTACAGTTACCAGGTTCCCAGTGGAGGTCCATCACTTCCATTACAGTTACCAGGTTCCCAGTGGAGGTCCATCACTTCCATTACAGTTACCAGGTTCCCAGTGGAGGTCCATCACTTCCATTACAGTTACCAGGTTCCCAGTGGAGGTCCATCACTTCCATTACAGTTACCAGGTTCCCAGTGGAGGAACCAATGTTGTCCCATTCTTGTCTAATACAGGCTTCTAGTTGTTCAACTGTCTTAGGTCTTCTTTGTCGTACCTTCCTCTTTATGATGCGCCAAATGTTTTCTATGGGTGAAAGATCTGGACTGCAGGCTGGCCATTTCAGTACCCGGATCCTTCTTCTATGCAGCCATGACATTGTAATTGATGCAGTATGTGGTCTGGCATTGTCATGTTGGAAAATGCAAGGTCTTCCCTGAAAGAGACGCCGTCTGGATGGGAGCATATGTTGTTCTAGAACTTGGATATAACTGTCAGCATTGATGGTGCCTTTCCAGATGTGTAGGCTGCCCATGTCACACGCAACCTCATACCATCAGAGATGCAGGCCTCTGAACTGAGCGCTGATAACAACTTGGGTTGTCCTTGTCCTCTTTAGTCCGGAATACATGGCGTCCCAGTTTTCCAAAATTAACTTCAAATTTTGATTTGTCTGACCACAGAACACTTTTCCACTTTGCCACAGTCCATTTTAAATGATCCTTGGCCCAGAGAAAACGCCTGCGCTTCTGGATCCTGTATAGATACGGCTTCTTTTTTGACCTATAGAGTTTTAGCCGGCAACGGCGAATGGCATGGTGGATTGTGTTCACCGACAATGTTTTCTGGAAATATTCCTGAGCCCGTGTTGTGATTTCCATTACAGTATCATTCCTGTATGTGATGCAGTGCCGTCTGAGGGCCCGAAGATCACGGGCATCCAGTATGGTTTTCCAGCCTTGACCCTTACGCACAGTGATTGTTCCAGATTCTCTGAATCTTTGGATGATATTATGCACTGTAGATGATGATGATAACTTCAAACTCTTTGCAATTTTTCTCTGAGAAACTCCTTTCTGATGTTGCTCCACTATTTTCCGCCGCAGCATTGGGGGAATTGGTGATCCTCTGCCCATCTTGACCTCTGAGAGACACTGCCACTCTGAGAGGCTCTTTTTATACCCAATCATGTTGCCAATTGACATAATAAGTTGCAAATTGGTCCTCCAGCTGTTCCTTATCTGTACATTTAACTTTTCCGGCCTCTTATTGCTACCTGTCCCAACCTTTTTGGAATGTGTAGCTCTCATGAAATCCAAAATGAGCCAATATTTGGCATGACATTACAAAATGTCTCACTTTCAAAATTTGATATGTTATCTATATTCTATTGTGAATTAAATATAAGTTTATGAGATTTGTAAATTATTCCATTCCTATTTTACTCACCATTTGTACAGTGTCCCAACTTTTTTGGAATCGGGTTTGTACATTTGAAAAACATGTTTTGCTCTTCATAATTACAGAACATATTTGCAGCCTGGCAATATGTGTAGAATAGCAGAAATATTAATGGTAGACATTGCAGATCTCGTGAGCTACTTGCTGCTCCCAGGGACCTAATTAATTTCATGTTTGTTCTCGCCTAAGGGCTCCTAATATCTATTAAAACCTTTATATATGATATAACATTCTAAAGGGCAGATATCATAGACCTGCATTTCTGAAGAACATGCTAAATTTGAGGCAGTCATCTTTAGGAGTATATTACAAACAATATGTATATTATAAGATAATATTTGTTATGTATAATACTAATATCTGATTTCCCCTGTGGCCCCCAGAACACGGTGGACCTGAATAACTACTGGGAGAGTGGAGAGTGGGCCATTATCAACGCTGTGGGAACATACAACACCAAGAAGTATGACTGCTGCCACGAGATCTACCCTGACATCACCTACTTCTTCATCATCAGACGACTTCCTCTATTCTACACCATCAACCTCATTATCCCCTGTCTGCTCATCTCCTGCCTCACCGTCCTGGTCTTCTACCTGCCCTCAGGTATGTAGGCTACATAGAGATATACGTTACCAGAGACACATAGGCTACCAGAGGGACGTAGGCTATTAGAGACACATAGGCTACCAGAGGGACGTAGGCTATTAGAGACACACAGGCTACCAGAAGGATGTAGGCTTTTAGAGACACATAGGCGACAAGAGGGACGTAGGCTATTAGAGACACACAGGCTACCAGAAGGATGTAGGCTTTTAGAGACACATAGGCGACAAGAGGGACGTAGGCTATTAGAGACACATAGGCTACCAGAGGGACGTAGGCTATTAGAGACACACAGGCTACCAGAAGGATGTAGGCTTTTAGAGACACATAGGCGACAAGAGGGACGTAGGCAACTAGAAGGATGTTGGCTACCAGAGGGACGTAGGCTACCAGAGGGACGTAGGCAACTAGAAGGATGTTGGCTTCCAGAGGGACGTGGGCTATGTAGGTAGTTAACTGTAGAACAGGCTGAGGGAGAAGGATTAGCTCAGAGAGGAATGATTCATTAGTTTTAGGAGGACGGTAGAGTAGAATAGTGGGATGGGAACAGCATGATTTAGAAACAATGTCTTCAAATAACAGGAATGAGGGAAGAGACAGTTTGGTTATTTCATAATTGGGTTTGTGCAGAACAGCACCACCAGGGCAGGAGTGACACCAGTAGCTATAACCAGGGGGAGTGGCTAGATTCAGGGAAAGAAAATCGTTTGGTTGTTGCCAAGTTTCCATCAGGAAGAGGAAGTCCATGTGATTGTCCAATATGAGTTCATGAAGCAGGGGAGCTTTATTGAACGGGTGTTTAATAGAGCAAAGTTGGTAGAACAACATGGTGAACTGAGGTTAAGGAAAAAGGCAGCTGAGATTGACAAGTCAAGATGATGGATATGAATGGGTCGAAAGTAAGACCAGAGAGATATGTTGTTACTAGTGTTAGATGATGGATATGGATGGGAGTAAGACCAGAGAGATATCATGTTGTTACTAGTGTTGGATGATGGATATGGATGGGAGTAAGACCAGAGAGATATCATGTTGTTACTAGTGTTGGATGATGGATATGGATAGGAGTAAGACCAGAGAGATATCATGTTGTTACTAGTGTTGGATGATGGATATGGATGGGAGTAAGACCAGAGAGATATCATGTTGTTACTAGTGTTGGATGATGGATATGGATGGGAGTAAGACCGGAGAGATATCATGTTGTTACTAGTGTTAGATGATGGATATGGATGGATGGGAGTAAGACCAGAGAGATATCATGTTGTTACTAGTGTTGGATGATGGATATGGATGGGAGTAAGACCAGAGAGATATCATGTTGTTACTAGTGTTGGATGATGGATATGGATGGATGGGAGTAAGACCAGAGAGATATCATGTTGTTACTAGTGCTGGATCATGGATCTGGATGATGCTTCACAGACCAGATGAATATAGGGGTGTCGGTGTAGGGAACCCAGTGAGTGGGCACGCATAGTTACCTCCGGAGGAAAGTGATAGTTATAAAATGTTCCCAGAGTGAAGGGGGAGTAGTATTTGGTAAACGTAAAGACTGCAGGCCAGAGCCGGCTGGTAAAAACACTGTAAAGGCAAACCCTCACCAGCGCAGCAAAAACAAAGAGAGAGTACAACTTACTCTGAAAGAATAACTGGGGCACAGGTGATGGCAAATGGGTGGAGACCGGGATTTACAAGAGCCATGGAGAGAATACCTTCAGGGGAGAGGCTGTGGAGGTAGCCAGCAATCAGGCAGTGGATTTGGAGAGGTGCACTTTTCAACATGGTGGAGCAGGAAAGAGGACTGATGGTGGAAATCCATAGGGAGTTGGAGAATACATCAGTCAGATGGTGGTAATCCAGTGAGGGATGAAGCATACATCCACAGATATATTTCAGTCAGATGGTGGTAATCCAGTGAGGGATGAAGCATACATCCACAGATATATTTCAGTCAGATGGTGGTAATCCAGTGAGGGATGAAGCATACATCCACAGATATATTTCAGTCAGATGGTGGTAATCCAGTGAGGGATGAAGCATACATCCACAGATATATTTCAGTCAGATGGTGGTAATCCAGTGAGGGATGAAGCATACATCCACAGATATATTTCAGTCAGATGGTGGTAATCCAGTGAGGGATGAAGCATACATCCACAGATATATTTCAGTCAGATGATGGTAATCCAGTGAGGGATGAAGCATAAATCCACAGATATATTTCCAGCTCTTCCAAAGATTAGCTATCTGTCAGAAACCTAACTATGGATAAAACACTGCTAGATAGCTAGGAATCTTTTTTGTTTATTACGGAACACAATAAAATACACAGACATACATATACAATCAGGAGAACATAAACGGAACATTTAGAGCGTATTATGTGTCAAAGGAAACATTTTAATAATTTTAAATTTCTTTAAGGTTATAGTGCATACTGCTTTCCTGTTCTTACAATTACTGATAAGTTCAAAGTAATATTTCAGTTCAATTTGAAATAGATTACAAGAAGGCTTGTTCTCCCACCATTTCATTTTATGTATAAAAACTATCCCGAGAGAGATAAACAGGTTGACAATAACATTTAAGTTGGGGTTTATATCAGGTCTAAAAACTAGAGCATAACATCAGATTCTTTTAAAGAAACATTAATATTAGTTTCCATTAAGATAAAGTTTTACAGATCACTCCAACATTTTCTGACATGAGGACATTCCCAAAACAAATGCTTGACTGTTTCTGGATGACATCCACAAAAAGTACAATTATTATTAATTGCAGTTTAAATCTGTTTAAAAGAAAGTCCTTACGGGATAGATTCTACGAATAAGCCTACATGATACTTCTTTGATCTTATTAGTTACACAATATTTACTAGGCAACATCATAACCTTATTCCAATTCACTTGTCCAAGAACTGTGTTCCAATGTCTTCTAGGATGAGGAAAAGGCACACCTTGAAATAGATTCCTTATGTACACTGATCAGCCATAACATTATGACCACTGACAGGTGAAGTGAATAACACTGATACACCCATCAGCCATAACATTATTACCACTGACAGGAGAAGTGAATAACACTGATAATCTTGTTATCAACACCCCACAAGGGACAAACTGTGATGGCTAGACGACTGAGTCAGAGCATCTCCAAAACTGCAGCCCTTGTGGGGTGTTCCTGGTCTGCAGTGGTCAGCACCTATCAAAAGTGATCTAAGAAAGGAAAAGCGGTGAACCGCCAACAGGATCATGGGCAGCCAAGGCTCACTGATGCACGTGGAGAATGAAGGCTGGCCTGTGTGGTCCGATCCAACAGACGAGCTACTGTAGCTCAAATTGCTGAAAATATTAATACTGGTACTGATAGAAAGGTGTCAGAACACACAGTGCATCGCAGTTTGTTGCTTATGAGGCTGCGTAGCTGCAGACCAGTCAGGGTACCCATGCTGACCCCTTGTCAACTGCAGAAAGTGCCTACAATGGGCATGTGCGCATCAGAACTGGACCACGGAGCAATGGAAGAAGGTGGCCTGGTCTGATGAATCACGTTTTCATTTACATCACGTGGATGGCCAGGTCTGGGTCCATTGCTTACCTGGAGAACACATGGCACCAGGATGCACCATGGGAAGGAGGCAAGCTGGCAGAGGCAGTGTGATGGTTTGGGCAATGTTCTGCTGGGAAACCTTGGGTCCTGCCATTCATGTGGATGTAACTTCAACACGTACCACCTACCTGAGCATTGTTGCAGACCATGTGCACCCTTTCATGGCAACGGTATTCCCTGATGGCATTGGCTTATTTTCAGCAGGACCGCTATTCAAAAGAAGAGCAAAGAGCCCCTTTAAGAAGAGAGTTGATATCTACCTGAAACTCCTCATGAATAACTGGGACATTCTGTTGTTATAAAAACAGTGTCCATTGTCATTCAATAATTGTTTAGACCAGATCATTTTGTTGTCAAGACAAATTCTGGAAAAACAAAGATTTGTTTTTGTATTTTATGTCTTTATTGTTCCAAATTGTATATCTGTGTGGGGAGAAATTATGCTTATACTTGAGAGTCCAGGTTAGAAGTACTTGTTTATGAAAGTTTAATCAAATTTTTGACCACACCAAAGTTACACTTGAGCAAGAACTCTAGACCACCAAATTGTTGAAATATTATATCAGGGAATTGATTCCTAATACAATATTTATTTTTAAGGTAATTTTGTATTCATTTGATTATAATCCAAAGCCTTCAAATCATCCTCACTCTGGGTACTACAGATTACTTATTTTCCTAAATTGTGAGTTTTGTTCCTCCATATGAATTTGAACAGTTTCGTATCAACCATTTTATTTATTGAAGTAGGAACATCTATGGCAACGGATGTATGAACTAATCTAAATAAACCTTCAGATGCCCTTTCTTTCATATTTTAATACCAAGATATGTGATTATATTTTTCACAGGGACATTACATATATAGTTCAGATCACATCTTTTCAGTGCAAATAATTCACATTTCCCAATATTCAGGGATACGCCAGAGACCTGTCAGAAGGCATTAATACACTCAATTGCTTACTTCAGTATCATTTCTCAAAAATGTGTAGTGTCATCAGCCCATTGCAAACACTTCATCTCTCTTTCGTATATCTGGTCACCCTGTAACATTTTCCTTATTGACATTAAGTGCCCTAATCTGTGTGACTAGTAAAAAGAGGAAAGGAGAAATTGGGCAACCTTGAGCTAGCTAAGAATCCTTGCAACGCAGTTTGCAAAACATGCAGAAACAGGCACCACATGGAGACAGGAGTTACTGATGAACATAAACAGAGACTATGGTGAATAGTGGAGCTTCACACTAACAAGCTGAACAGTGGAAAACATGAAACAAAAACAGCAGACAAGAAAAGTAGACCAAGCGAAAATAAACAAGGTACAGTTCCAGGGAGAAGTGGCAGTCCGGTGCGATGCCAGCAGGTATTCGAAATGCACAACACAGTCAGTTTTTTGAGGACATCAAATAGGGACAGAATCTTGTTTCAGGTCATTTCCATTTAAATTTCTGCCAATTTTCCAATTCTGATTGTCAATGGAGATAACATTTTGGAGATTATAAACAATATCTGATATCTTTGTTTCAGACTGCGGGGAGAAGATCACCCTGTGCATCTCAGTCCTCCTCTCCCTCACAGTCTTCCTGCTCCTCATCACAGAAATCATCCCATCCACCTCCCTCGTCATCCCTCTGATCGGAGAATACCTCCTGTTCACCATGATCTTCGTCACGCTCTCCATCGTCATCACCGTATTTGTCCTGAACGTCCACCATCGCTCCCCAGGGACCCATAAAATGCCTGGCTGGGTCCACGCCGTCTTCCTGGACCTCATCCCCCGCTGGCTCTTCATGAGGCGTCCAGCCCTGGACGGGAGGAGGCGCCGTTTGCAGCTGCTTCAGCGGGGCGCCGCCGTGGAACGGCAAGGAAGAACCACCACCGCAAAACCACCAGGTCAGGAAAACACTGATTGATGGAAAACTGGGTTACGGTAAAAGGCCCATATGAATGGGTTTTCAAATTGTGCTCAGTGATCCATGTTCTGAACACATGTTTTCTAAATGTCCTTTATTAAAGACGGGTTGTAAAACCAGTCCAAAAAGGGTTACACCATGTCATATATGTGCCGATGTGGGCCCCGTCATCAGAACCTCTCAGATTACACATGAACAACATTCTACACATCCAGACCAACTGCAACTCTAAATACTGCGGGGGGAAAATATTGACTATTTAGGAAGGGAAGACCGTTGAATGTACTGTATATTCTTCCATGGGTGAGGGAAACCCACAGATGTTGTCATTAAACTGTTGTAAATATTATTTACTGTATGTTCTCCCATGGGTGAGGCCAACACACAGATGTGGTCATTAATGTTGTAAATATTATTTTATATATGTTCTCCCGTGGAAGGGGTCAGTAATTTAGTAAATATTATCTACAGTATGTTCTCCCGTGGAAGGGGTCAGTAATTTAGTAAATATTATCTACAGTATGTTCTCCCACGGATGGGGTCATTAATGTTGTAAATATTATTTACTGTATGTTCTCCCATGGATGTGGTCATTAGTGTCATAAATATTATTTACTATATGTTTTCCCATGGATGTGGTCAATAATGTTGTAAATATTATTTACTATATGTTTTCCCATGGATGTGGTCATTAATGTTGTAAATATAATTTTATATATGTTTTCCCATGGATGTGGTCATTAGTGTTGTAAATATAATTTTATATATGTTCTCCCATGGATGTGGTCATTAGTGTCGTAAATATTATTTACTATATGTTTTCCCATGGATGTGGTCAATAATGTTGTAAATATTATTTACTATATGTTTTCCCATGGATGTGGTCATTAATGTTGTAAATATAATTTTATATATGTTTTCCCATGGATGTGGTCATTAGTGTTGTAAATATAATTTTATATATGTTCTCCCATGGATGTGGTCATTAGTGTTGTAAATATTATTTACTGTATGTTCTCCCATGGATGTGGTCATTAATGTTGTAAATATAATTTTATATATGTTCTCCCATGGATGTGGTCATTAGTGTTGTAAATATTATCTACTGTATGTTCTCCCATGGATGTGGTCATTAGTGTTGTAAATATTATCTATTGTATGTTCTCCCATGGATGTGGTCATTAGTGTTGTAAATATTATTTACTATATGTTCTCCCATGGGTGAGGCAAACCCACGGATGTGGTCATTAATGTTGTAAATATTGTTTTATGTATATTCTCCCATGGATGTGGTCATTAGTGTTGTAAATATTATTTACTATATGTTCTCCCACAGAATGTGGTCATTAGTGTTGTAAATATGATTTACTGTATGTTCTCCCTTAGATGTGGGCATTAATGTAATTGTATATGTAAATATTATTCCACACAGGCCGGGGCCCTCCATGCCTCAGCACTTCAGTTAGCTGGCTCCGGGACGAGGAACACCAGAGACGAACACCATGCTATGAAGACCTGGAACTGGGAACACTCACCTCTTACTTCTCCTTCCGCCCCCCATCACCAAGACCTCTGGGCTCCACTCCTCCACCTCAGCTGAAACCTCCACCCACAGGGCAGGGCCAGAACCGCCTGGATGTAGGCTTTGGAGGGGTTAACAGGAGGGGGAACCCTACTCAGAGGCCATCTAAGATAGATAACGTGGTGTTGGATTCCAGAGAGATGGAATTCCCCCTGTCCCCCAGCGTGATACGGGCTCTGGAGGGAGTGCAATACATCGCAGACCACCTCAGAGCTGAGGACGCAGACTTCAGTGTAAGTGGTAACAACATCACATCATACAACTGATGTTAAAGCACCTGGATTGAAGAAGAGTGCCATTCTACTGAATGTTTTACTTGCAGTTAAGGGTGGTGGTTGTCTCAGATACTCTAAATGAAGAAATGTATTACAGTCCTTAACTGCTCTGAATATGAGCATCCCCTATATTAGCAAAGGGTTAAATGTAAATGAACATCTTAACATTTATTAGTGTCTCTCTCCTCTGTCCAGGTGAAGGAAGACTGGAAGTATGTTGCTATGGTGATCGATCGTATCTTCCTGTGGATGTTTATCATCGTGTGTCTCTTGGGAACCATTGGACTCTTCCTCCCTCCCTGGCTGGCTGGCATGATATAGGGACTGGGACGGGTCTGGGATCTACCCAGAAGCAGGTCCCTTGAAATGCCGATTTGTTGGTGAAATTATAGAAAATAGGCACCCTTTACTGGAATCCTAATCGTCCACATAGGATGACTTCAGCTCTTTTATGAAGGATATTGACAAACAATAATTTGACAAATTGAATGTGAACTGAAGAGGAACTAATGGAATGGAAGTAGCAAGAATGGCTGCCCATACTTCCAATCTCCTGCTTCATATTGGAGAAGCAATGACTTGTTGATAATGATGTTGTATAAGGTGACTGGCTGCTTCTCACCTCAAAGGAAGATTAAGGGGCATGCTCAACAAGCGGAGAGGAAACACACTGACTTGGTTAATACAAACTCAAGATATTGAATTCAAAACAAAGCATTACTTTTCTAATGACAGAAACACTGCAACTCTCTATTTCTCTTCCTGAAACTACTGCTGTGATAACCCTATCAAGCATATTTTTGGAATGTGAGCTGTGTAATAAAGTCTCAAAAAAATTTCTATATTTTGAGAAGCACATTTTGGTACCTGATTTACAATTGATTTACAAGTGCTGATTGCTTCGGCTAATTCGTTGCATAAATCTGATGTCCTAGGTCCAGGTGTTCTATATACCGTCAGGTAGGTCCAGGTGTTCTATATACCGTCAGGTAGGTGCAGGTGTTCTATATACCGTCAGGTAGGTGAAGGTGTTCTATATACCGTCAGGTAGGTCCTGGTGTTCTATATACCGTCAGGTAGGTCCTGGTGTTCTATATACCGTCAGGTAGGTGCAGGTGTTCTATATACCGTCAGGTAGGTGCAGGTGTTCTATATACCGTCAGGTAGGTGCAGGTGTTCTATATACCGTCAGGTAGGTCCAGGTGTTCTATATACCGCCAGGTAGGTGCAGGTGTTCTATATACCATCAGGTAGGTCCATTTGTTCTATATACCGTCAGGTAGGTCCTGGTTCTATATACCGCCAGGTAGGTCCAGGTGTTCTATATACCGCCAGGTAGGTCCAGGTGTTCTATACACCGCCAGGTAGGTCCAGGTGTTCTATATACCGTCAGGTAGGTCCTGGTTCTATATAGAAGTTTATATCACCTAACAGGGAAACATGGAACAAACTTCCCAAATTACAATATATTATCTATTTTCATTAAATGAAAAATTGTCACACAGTTCCATTGTGTTTACTTATGATAATACACATCACTGTTACCATGTCAACAGATGCTGAGGCTACAATAAACATGTTTTACATTTCCAGAGTAAATACTGTCCTTTGACATTCATAACTCAAACTTGGATTTTTTCATGTCTAGGAAGAAGTATACACATTCCATAATATAACATTACATTTGAAACATTCATTTGATCTGGCCACTTTCACTAAATAGAAGCTAAAATACTATAATAAAATTCACCTGGATCTTGAGTCTAAGCACACAGAGAGCGTATTACTATATGAAATGTATTTCCTGAATTCAAGGCACTGAGATTAAACAAAGACATCACACTGACGACAACCACCTTTTCTGGCCGTTTGACAGACTGATCCTGACAGACTGAAGACACTCATTCCAAACACAGAACCTCCAAGCCACTGTTAATCCATTCAGTCACAGCTGGCTTTGACTTGTTCAAAACAAAACAACCCCCCAGGGAATCATCCACTGCAACATCCACAGTCCAAAGCAGATGTCCTGCCTGTATTTGTCCCGCTACAGGTCCTCCGGTTTGGGCTTGGCCAGGTTGGCCCTCACCCTGGCCTGGTCCACAGCATCCAGGAGGTTCTTCCCATCGATAGCCAGATTGTGTGCAGCAGCCAGCATCTGTTTCTTACACTCCTCCTTCAGAGAGGTGACAGCGTTCTGCTGGGCCAGGCGCATCTTACTGATCAACTCCCCCATGTCGTTGTTCAACAGCTTCTGGGTGCCCTCGATCTACAGTGGATTGGAAGGTGAGAAGGAGAGGGAGGGGAAGAGACAGGGAATTCTTAGGCAATGACTTCATTGTCCAACAGCTTCTGAGTCCCCTTCATCAAGACTGGAGGAGAGACGTCATCCCTTATGGATCTTGGTATCATGCTGAACAAACAGCACACTCCAGGGTGGGAGGGCAATTACTGACACACACAGAGAAAGAGATGGAGAGGGATGATGTCACTGTACCTCGGTTCTAATGGACTGATGTAAGCTGGGTAGAATGTCATCCACACTATGGATGAGACTCCGTAGGGTCAGCCCTACAGACTAGAGAGGAAGTAAAATGAGAATGTAATCATCCATGATTCATACAACTCCACTGCAGTGCAGACGAACTGGTTATACTTTGCAATCATTTATTACACATAAAGAATCTATGGAAATGCATTTTCATGCTACAGAAAAAATAAATATGTCCCTAAATTCAATAGCTGGTGTTGCCCCCTTTACCTGAAATTCCTTAATGTAGACATTCCTTGTAACTGTCTATCATTCTCATACATCGATTGGAAAGAATGTTTGCCCAACTATTACAACGGTGTCAAGTTTGAGGGCTTGCAATCACTGCCATGACTTGGCCATTCCACAAACCTCAATTTCTTCTTTTTAATGAATGATATTGTAGCTTTGCTATTCTGTTTTGGGTCATCGTGTTGTTGCAAGATCCATGTTCAGTTCAGTTTCAGCTCTTTGACAATGGCCTCACATTCCAGTAGTTTTGGTCTTTGTGCGAGTGTTATCTAGCAAACGGCAGTTGTGTCTTGATATTCTTTTATCAGAACATTAGCGTCTTGATTTGACCATTGGGTTCTATAAGCATTTTTCGGGAACCCTGAGGTTCTATAAACTTCTTTCAGTATCCTGGGGTTCTATAAGCATCTTTTGGTACACTGGGGTTCTATAATAATCTTTTCAGTAATCTTTTTATAGGGTTCTATAAGCATCTTTCACCTGTTTTGGTGGACCTGTTTTGGTGCGCCTGTTTTGGTGCATCCTATATAGCTGCTAATAGATGATAAATAGTATGTATCTGTGAAACAGAAGTCCTTTAAAACTCCTTGTAGATCTAGTTTTAACAGCACCTTTTAGTCTTAAATGGAACAGGAGTTAAACAGACTGCGTTTCAAGATAAATCAACATCTTGAACCAACTCCAATGAATGAATGAATCCTACCTTCACTATGTTGATGTATTCTTCAGGCTGCAGAGTGTTGACATCGTTCTTCAGCTGGACCACCATCTTGACCAGGTCCATAACTGCCTGATACACCTTATCATCTGACCTGTCTAGCTCTGCTGTTGGTGCGGCCTGGGCGGCAGGGACGGGCGGAGGTTTTGGGGCGGGCGGAGCTATTGGGGGGGGCGGAGGTTTTGGGGCAGCCAAAGCTTGTGGATCGGTGGGACGCAGGGGCTTGTCAGGTGGGGCTGTGATAGGTCGGAGGGTGGAGACAGAGAGGAGAGAGGTATAAGATACGGATCGAGGGGACGAAAGAGGAGAATAAAGAGGAGAATGGGATGACAGGATAATGAGATAAAACGGAAAGGCATTAATGTAAATAAACCAGTGTCTTTTATATTTTATTAAATAAAATTCAGAACAGCTTACCCAATCCGCTCTCTGGTTCAGAAGACTGCACGGAGAAAGACACAGAGAAAACCAATGTGAAAACAGACCAACCTGCCTACTACACCTTCATACCACAAAGTAGTAAACACAGACCAACCTGCCTACTACACCTCCATACCACAAAGTAGTAAACACAGGCCAACCTACCTACTACACCTCCATACCACACAGTAGTAAACACAGACCAACCTACCTACTACACCTCCATACCACACAGTAGTAAACACAGACCAACCTACCTACTACACCTCCATACCACACAGTAGTAAACACAGACCAACCTGCCTACATGTGTCTCCTCATACTCGCTTTAGACACTTGCAGGGTTGCTAGGGTGTACAGCTGACTGCTTTGGTGGAAAGGGTCAAGAGGGTACAGTACAGTTTCTAGGATGAACAAAGCTGGTTCCTAGGTTTACAGTGTCTAGGGAGGTCTAAAGGGATAAAGGTCAGAGGTGTGTCACATCCAAGATTTAGACTAGGTCTAATGGGTTAAAGGTCAGAGGTAATTCCCCACCAGAAGTTAGACTAGGTCTAATGGGTTAAAGGTCAGAGGTAATTCCCCACCAGAAGTTAGACTAGGTCTAATGGGTTAAAGGTCAGAGGTGATTCCCCACCAGGTTCTCCTCCTGGGTCAGCCACTTATTATCCTCCATCATCTGTTGTTTCTGCCTGTTCATCGTCTCCTCCATGCGCTGTCTCTCCAACTGCCACAACCGCTGGGCGTCTTCTTTACTGGACGGCTCCACAATGAAGTCCGCCTCCTGGGGGAGGGACACAAGCTTTAACAGCACACCCCTGCACACCCCTGCACATAATTCATGTTATCTGTAAGCACTGCATCAAGTCATACTGGACTTACAGCAGCAACACAACGCTGATTCCACAACGGTCCATTTGTTGACACAACTAGAAACAGAGCGACTAGAATCTAGAAGGAAATAGACTAGAAATAAATTAACTAGAGTCTGACCCCCATACTGCGTCGCCGTGGAGACATGATGCGGGGCAGTATCAAGGTGTTGCTCTTGGAGTCGACAGGGGTGGTGTAGTCAGAAGGACTGGCCAGGTCTGGGGAACTGGCACACATCACCTCACCCAGCTGAGTGAGAAGACCCTCCCCAAAACGAGCCCCGGGTTTCATCCTGCAGGGCTGGAACCACAAGGACACAACCAGTGATTACGCCAGTGTAACAAGACACAAAAAGACAAGGACACAACCAGTGATTACGCCAGTGTAACAAGACACAAAAAGACAAGGACACAACCAGTGATTACGCCAGTGTAACAAGCCACAAAAAGACAAGGACACAACCAGTGATTACGCCAGTGTAACAAGACACAAAAAGACAAGGACACAACCAGTGATTACGCCAGTGTAACAAGACACACAAAGACAAGGACACAACCAGTGATTACGCCAGTGTAACAAGACACAAAAAGACAAGGACACAACCAGTGATTACGCCAGTGTAACAAGACACACAAAGACAAGGACACAACCAGTGATTACGCCAGTGTAACAAGACACAAAAAGACAAGGACACAACCAGTGATTACGCCAGTGTAACAAGACACAAAAAGACAAGGACACAACCAGTGATTACGCCAGTGTAACAAGACACACAAAGACAAGGACACAACCAGTGATTACGCCAGTGTAACAAGACACAAAAAGACACTGGTTCAGAAGGTGGTGAGTGTCTGTCAACTTGATAGGGTGCTACCTTAGGAGGAGGTTCATTGAAGTTGATCTTGGTGTCAAAAAACTTGGTGGACCTCTGTCTGTCCCTCCCTCTTTCAATTTCCTGCTCCTGCTCCATCTTATGGACATCACTGTGAAGACAATACTTTAATGACCATTTTCCAAATCCAACTATGTAAATCCAGCCAGGTAAACCAACATAACCTCAGCCCACACAGTTTCAGCCAAACCAGTGTACCTGATCTTGACAACCAGCTCTGTGAAGGTGGGTCGGTCACGGGGGTCGTACGACCAGCAGCGGGTCATCAGAGAGTAAAGGGCAGGGGGACAGTTATCAGGCTTGGGCAGTCTGATTCCCTGCTCAAGCTGGTTTATGACGTCCCGGTTCTCCAGCCAGAAGAAAGGCTGTTGCCCCTGACTCAGAATCTCCCACATACACACAGCTAGAGGAGAGAGAGGGACAGAGTTAAAGACACAGATGGACAGTATATAGAAATATAAAACATTTAAGGATCCTAACAACAATGGAGGCAAATTTACCAAACATCCAGACATCACTAGCTGTGGTGAATCGCCTGAAGTTAATGGATTCTGGAGCCATCCATTTGATAGGTAATCGAGTCACAGAAGCTGTGGAAATGGTTTAGAAAGATATCAATAATTTGTTACATAGGTTTAGCCACCAAGGAGCCAGAACTGACTTTATTTGAGTAATTTAGAAAACAAAGAAATTATAAACAATAGCATGTGTTCCCATAATTCAAGACAGACATAAAAGTTTATTTATTTTTGGCAATCAAAAGTTAAAAAAATTTCCTTAAAACAAATACCAAAATATATATACCTAAAATATATTTTAAATTTCTCAAAAAAAAAAGGAAAAAGTCTGTTTTGCATGCATCAAGATAAACCAAGGATTGGACATGGATATTGACAAGGGATTTTACATGGATATTTACATTGGATTTGACTTGGATATTGATGGGATATTGACATGGATTTTGACATGGATATTGACATGGATATTGACAGGGGATTTGACTTGGATATTGATGGGATTTTGACTTGGATATTGATGGGATATTGACATGGATATTGGCAGGGGATTTGACATGGATTTTGACCTTTCTGAGAGAAGGTCCCATAATTTGATCCAGATCATCATGAGTCAGGAGGGGTCAGGAGGGGTCAGCTGATGAATAATACTCCATAGCTGTAGCTGACAGTAACCTGTCAACCTTGGCTTTAAAGGCATTCGAACAGCACACACAAGGTGGCAGTATTGACCCTATTAGTTTGTTCACCAACTCAAAGAAGTACTAGAAGTCAGATACAAAGAAGCGTCCTCTGTTTTATGTCTATGAAGCAAACAGATCACCAACCACTTCCTACATTTATAATACTCTTCATCCTCGATGTATCGGGACAGTCCAAAGTCTCCGAGCTTCACGCAATCAGCTGAGGCCACCAGCACGTTCCTCACTGCAATGTCTCTGGAGGGGCAGAATAAATGGGTTACAAATCCAGTTCTGATGTCCATGTTGTCTCTTTCTGGACACAAGTCTTCATTGCTGCGTATCAACTAGGAAAAGCGAACCCACACTGAATTTCCCCAGTTTCTTTAACTCTTCACTCAAAGACCTTGATTATGACTGTCCTAATTGCAAGGACATAGATGTTGAACATATCTGCAAGTAGGGCTTTTAGATATATATATTTAAAGATGGCCACCCTACCTGTGCACAACGTTCATTCCTGACAGATACACCAGGGCTTTACAGATCTGCAGGCTGAAGAGGACTAGTGTGATGTTGGTCAGCTTGTTCTGGTTGTCAGCCAGGTAGTTCTTAAGCTGGAAGAAAGAATACATCGAATTATGGGTCAGCAGAGGCACTGAACTACTACGAGGTCAGGTCACAAAGGTCCACATTAAAAATGTTTCGCTGCAGCAAACTCCCACATGATGATCATGATAAATACAAGATTGTGATTGCTAGTTAGCCTAACTCAACTATCCAGTTAACATATCCTAGTGATTAATTCACTTTAATTTCTAGTTAATTCTCTGAGGTGCTCTCCTCACACTTTACTGGGTTCCAGTTAAAGCTTGTATCCACCAAAAGACTGTGGTGATTTCTTAAGAAGTTTGTGCCAGTGTGACAGGCAAAATATGGCCTTATTTCTCTGCGCTAATTTCTGGCTAACAACATAGTATCATGGCTAAATACTTAGCATGGTGGGGTTCTCTCACCTCTCCAAACTTGTAGAGCTCCATGACAATCCACACAGGGTCTTCCTCTATGATGCCAATCAGACTGACGATGTGGGGGTGGTTCAGAGTCTTCATGATCACTGACACACACACACACACAAACGCATGCACACGCACACACCCACACACATACACACGCACACACCCACGCAAATAATATAATAATATAACTCAAACTTTCCCAACAATCTTCATTTGGAGGCTAATTCAAAAATGCTGATTTTCTATACGGTACCTGCTTCACTCATGAACTTCTCCATGACATCTGGAGAACAATCTTTACACGTTTTCACTGCCACGCTCAATCTCTCCCCATTCTGAGTCACAGAGACCAGCCAAACACACACACACACACACACACACACACACACATAGAGACCAGCCATCCACAAACACAAATACACCCACACACACACACACACACATAGAGACCAGCCATCCACAAACACAAATACACACATACATAAATATTTTCATTAGTTAGGAGCATCGGAGGTCTAAAAAGGTGTGAGTAGGGTTTTGAGAGATATACTTGCCGGTTTCTTGTACATTCCTTCATAGACTTCGCCAAAAAAACCCTCGCCAAGGATCCGTCCAAGAACAATGTGTTGTCTGTCAATTCCATACTTCACCACTGGAATCAGACATACAACAGAACATCAGACATACAACAGAACATCAGACATACAACAGAACATCAGACATACAACATTACATCAATCTGTTGACGTTTTTACTTTTGTAACTGCTTTTGTAACAAATAGTTTCACCTAATTTAAACAACCTAACATAAATTAATCACATATAAACAGTCAACTTCTGAATTTACTTTTTAAATGCAACAAGACAACTCAGGCTTTCCTATAATGGTGAAAACCTGGAGACATTTTAAGATTATAGTAAGTTAAAGAAGTCACAATAGATGAAAAACGTATTCATTTTGTGGAATAATCTACTTACCAGACTTTGGTTGTTCATCAATTTCAGCATAGATGTCAGATTCTGGAAGATAAAGATAATTAATGACTGCATCAGTGTGCGGCCAACATTGATTGGTCAACTTAAACATAATCACACTCAGCACTACAGTATTATTAAAAGAAATCAACTCAGTCACTGCACTGATTTGAGCAAATATTTAATATTTGGTAATGGTTGGAAGACAGTAACTCACCCATGCTATATCTGAATGTGTCTGATGTCTCCTTTTGACTACAGAATGGGACCAAAGACAGAGCAAAGGAGCCTATCATGAATCCTGCTTTGAGCCAAGTAATATCTCCTCTTCATCAGACACTGTTATGATAACACTACCTCCTCTTTACAAACAGTGGATCTGACTTACTCACTTTTAATTGTAGTTTACATGTACATCCAATGTTCCAACAAGTACTAAACATTATAATTTAGCAGACTCAAAACATTTTCATTACACGTCCCCTGTGGGAATCAAACACACAACCCCAGTCATAAAAGAGCCATGCTCCAGAAACAGGGACACACAAAACTAGAAGAACTCATGGTCCCATTGCAGGACAGGAAAGCATAGTTGTTTAATCAACAGACAGTTAATTTACTCACTTAGTGGGTAGTTCTGGGAGGGAACTTCGTAAATTAGCATCTAAAGGACATAAGACAAACATGGTGTTAATTCTCAGCTTGAGCACATGGTGTAGGTAGTGTGGATACATATATATATATTTATATATATACATATTTATATTTGTTTACAAAAATGTTATAAATTGATTTGCATTTTAATGTGTGAAATAAGTATTTGACCCCTCTGCAAAACATGACTTAGTACTTGGTTGTAAAACCCTTGTAGGCAATCACAGAGGTCAGACGTTTCTTGTAGTTGGCCACCAGGTTTGCACACATCTCAGAAGGGATTTTGTCCCACTCCTCCTTGCAGATCTTCTCCAAGTCATTAAGGTTTTGTGTCTGACGTTTGGCAACTTGAACCTTCAGCTCCCTCCACAGATTTTCTATGGGATTAAGGTCTGGAGACTAGCTAGGCCACTCCAGGACCTTAAAATACTTATTTTACTAATTAAAATGCAATGTGTTTTTCTGGATACTTTTGTTGTTATTCGGTCTCTCACTGTTCAAATAAACCTACCATTACAATTATAGACTGATCATTTCTTCGTCAGTGGGCAAACATACAAAATCAGCAGGGGATCAAATACTTTTTTCCCTCACTGTATATATTATATATTTAAATACAGTAAATATATATCTTTAGAAGAGGTTTCCTTCTGGGACGACAGCCATGCAGACCAATTTGATGCAGTGTGCGGAGTATGAAGGAGTGTGAGAGGGATGACCCCAAATTTAACACACCTGCTCCCCATTCACACCTGAGACCTTGTAACACTAACGAGTCACATGACACCGGGGAGGGAAAATAGCTAATTGGGGAGGGAAAATGGCCATTTTCACTTAGGGGTGTACTCACTTTTGTTGCCAGCGGTTTGGACATTAATGGCTGTGTGTTGAGTTATTTTGAGGTGACAGCAAATTTACACTGTTCTACAAGCTGTACACTACCTATTTTACATTGTAGCAAAGTGTCATTTCTTCAGTGTTGTCACATGAAAAGATATAATCAAATATTAACAATATAGTGAGGGGTGTACTCACTTTTGTGCGATATTGTACATATACTGTATAAAACATTTGAAAAGGAAAGTGAGTGAGGAACAATTTGCAGTGGTCTCTTAATTTTTTCCAGAGCTGTATATATACACTTCCAGTCAAGCAGCTTGATGTATTTTCCCATTTCAGCAACATTTCGGTTCCTTGTTCAATCCCCACGTGTGTGAACAGCCCCAATGACAGGAGTTGGAGTCCCCGTGAATAATGGTACCTTTATTTGGTTTGGCGATGAACGACTCATCCGTGGCGTGCTCCAGACGACAGTACCCATCGATCAGGTCAACCATGTTCTCTGCCATGGCAAACTTAGTCACGTTGATGGACAGAGGCTGAGGAGCAAAACAGTATAAACCATCCCCATTATCTACATTAGTAGGATCACAGGAACCATTTGGGACCTACTAATAGGCTGTATCAGAATGGGGACCGTCAGGGTGGTTTCATTTTTACTGGGCCCTATTAATAAGCTGTATCAGAATGGTGACTGTCAGGGTGGTCTTCATTTTTACTGGGCCCTATTAATAAGCTGTATCAGAATGGGGACCGTCAGGGTGGTCTTCATTTTTACTGGGCCCTATTAATAAGCTGTATCAGAATGGGGACCGTCAGGGTGGTCTTCATTTTTACTGGGCCCTATTAATAAGCTGTATCAGAATGGGGACCGTCAGGGTGGTCTTCATTTTTACTGGGCCCTATTAATAAGCTGTATCAGAATGGGGACCGTCAGGGTGGTCTTCATTTTTACTGGGCCCTATTAATAAGCTGTATTAGAATGGGGACCGTCAGGGTGGTCTTCATTTTTACTGGGCCCTATTAATAAGCTGTATCAGAATGGTGACCGTCAGGGTGGTCTTCATTTTTACTGGGCCCTATTAATAAGCTGTATTAGAATGGGGACCATCAGGGTGGTCTTCATTTTTACTGGGCCCTATTAATAAGCTGTAGTAGAATGGGGACCATCAGGGTGGTCTTCATTTTTACTGGGCCCTATTAATAAGCTGTATCAGAATTGGGACCGTCAGGGTGGTCTTCATTTTTACTGGGCCCTATTAATAAGCTGTATTAGAATGGGGACCGTCAGGGTGGTCTTCATTTTTACTGGGGAACTGAAATCAACAATCACATCAAGAAAAACATTGTGTGAAAATGTTTTAATGCCAAAAAAGTAGGGCATGTTTTATACATAGTTTCTCATCAGTTAGTAGAGCTGATTTAATAATAATTATAGTACACGTGATCTACATCCGAAGTCGCTTTAAAAAGTCAGCTAGCATTACACAAAATGAAAAACAGGACTCTAAGTCAGCACAAAACTAAGTCAGCACAACACAAGATCAGGAAACCTGAAACAGAGAGATTTATTCTATTCATTCTACTCATTCCATTTATATGCCCCGGCATCACTGTGTACTGCAATATTGTGTCACTGCATCACAGTGTCACTGCATCACAGTGTCACTGCATCACAGTGTCCAGTACCTGTTTGGCTCCAGTAATGTCCAGGGTCAGGAGGGCTTTTCCGTCAGTCTGAGGTAAACACTTGATGCTCTTGATCTGCTTGAAGTCGGCTAGACACACAGGCTGGAAAAGAAACACTCAGCTGACACGGGTGGAGGGACTGGGGTTCAGGTCTGTAATAATAATGTTAATAATGTTAAGGACCGGTTTGGGATGCATTTGCACCTCATGGAAACGTCCCAGATACACAGGCTGAGGAAAGAAACGTGTTAGGGCGCTTTCTTAATGTTTTCCTAGAAATCCTAGTTGTAATATTGTTAGACTCAGGAAGGATTAAACAGGGAGTCTGTGATATTTAAACAACAACTACTGACATTTTTTTTTAAAGTTCCAGATTTCAGGTAACACCAAACAGGTACTGTATAACATAAATTGGAAAGAAACAAGGAAGATGACCAAATGGCAACACATAACATCCTACTTACTGCTGAGTCTTTCTGGGTTCGCTGGCGAATGCCCCTGGCACCAATCACCAACTCAACTGACAGGCTCCAGCCTTGCTGTGGACATACAGTGGGGACATTTCTTTACAAACTTCAGATTAATACAATTCCTCAGTGACATTATTCATAAAAAATACAAAAACAGGCTGTGATTTGTAGATTTCTTAAGTATCTTTGTTTCTGTGATCAAAAAGCTATCTGGAATACATTCAGAATTTTTATTTGCAGTGTATTTGTGGTCATGTATTTTGCAGTGTATTTGAGGAATGTTTTTTGCAGTGTATTTGATGGTATTGCCAGTGTATTTGATGGTATTGCCAGTGTATTTGATGGTATTGCCAGTGTATTTGATGGTATTGCCAGTGTATTTGATGGTATTGCCAGTGTATTTGATGGTATTGCCAGTGTATTTGATGGTATTGACAGTGTATTTGATGGTATTGCCAGTGTATTTGATGGTATTGCCAGTGTATTTGATGGTATTGCCAGTGTATTTGATGGTATTGCCAGTGTATTTGATGGTATTGCCAGTGTATTTGATGGTATTGCCAGTGTATTTGATGGTATTGCCAGTGTATTTGATGGTATTGACAGTGTATTTGATGGCATTGCCAGTGTATTTGATGGTATTGACAGTGTATTTGATGGTATTGACAGTGTATTTGATGGTATTGACAATGTATATGAAATCACATTTTGCAGTGTATTTGATGGTACTGACAGTGTATTTGAGTTCAGGTTTTTTTGGTGTCTTTCTGTCTAAAACAACCAGTAACCCTCACCACTAGTTCACAAGGGTAGACCTCCTCGTCAAAGTTGCTGAAGTCTATGAGTGTCTTGAAGAAGCGGACAATACATTCGTCCTCCTTCAGAGTAGCGTACTGCTGGAAGGTCTGCTGGATCATCTTACGCAGAGGACGAGACTAGGGCGCAACGTTTAAACATTAGACAATAGTACTTCAAAGTCAAACAGAAAAGACAAAAAAAGGAGGGCAAAGAACATTGCAAGCATGAAAAATATATTCTTGATGACATAGTGGAGTGGGCCTTAATTTCAGTTAGTAGAAAATTCCAATAGAGCCTTTAACAATTATTTATATATCAAAATGATTAAGGTACCTTCATGCTGTCAATAAGCTCCTTCGGGAAGAACAGATCCAATCCCACTTCTTTCCTAAACCAAATTAAATCCAGAAAGACACCAGTTAGAATATATGTGATACAAAAGACATATTTAAGGAAGGTTTGCAAAAACGTAAAACTTAAGTACTTAGTACTTACTCTAGCAGTTCAAAGTTGGACTTCTTCTCCAGACCTTTGGCGTTCATGTCTTTATAAAACCTCCTGAGGACCAGATAAAATAGATAACAATGAATACTTTGGTTTTTGGCTTACAACAAAATGAAGAATCTGGTCTTTTAGAGGGAGAATATTTAAAGTTCAATATGAACAGGTCCACAAACAAAGGAAAAAGAAGTATCCAAGGAGGCAGAAATACTAACATTAATGTTGTTAATTTAATCCAAACTAAATGTAGATTTAATCCATAGATTTGAATCCAAACAAAATGTAGGTCATTGAATCCAAACATAATGTAGTACATTTAATCCAAACAAAATATAGTTAATTTAATTCAAACACAATTAACAGTAGTTAAATCCTTCCAAACATAAAATAGTTAACTGAATTCATTCTTAAACAAGTAAACAGACAAGCATAGTTCATCCCGCCCGCAAGAGAATGTCTTGCCCTAACAAGATTCAAACCTGGGTCACCCACGTGAAAGGCTGTGTCTTTAACCACTACAGCACAGAGCTGTACATTTGTATGTAAAGGCATTAACATCACGGCAAGTTAAAATATTTCGTTAGACACCATTAACCAGTGTTAAACTGGGTAACGTTTCTTATTAAGTTGACCTCCACCAGAAATATCTATTAACTGTATGGCTTTTGCTACTGGCCATTTTAACAGCTCATTAGCCATTCGTAAATGACACTGATACAATAACTATCAATATAGGTGACGATAACAGACTTTTTCGTCAAGTGAAAAGAGGAAAGAATCGTGTAGCTAGCGAAGTGTTTGTCTATCCTGAAGAAATCCTAAGACATAAATTGAAAATCCACCAGAAATAGTCGCAATATAACAGTTTCATTTTAGGCTTCCCGTAACATAGCTACGAAGGATTGTGGCCAGCAAAGTTTTTGTCAGTCCTGAACAAATCCACTTTTGCCACTGGCCGTTTTAAAAGCTAATTAGCCATTTGTGAATGACATTGATACAATATCGATCAATATAGCTGACAATAACTTACTTTTTTGTCAAGTGGAAAGACAAAATAATTGTATAGCCAGCGAAGAGTTTGTCAATCCTGAAAAAATCCTAATATCCACCAGAACTGTTTTATTTTAGGCTTCCTATTACGTAGCTACATAAGATTGTAGCCAGCAAAATTTTTGTCTGTCCTGAACCTCAGGCATAACGTGTTTTGACTGTTATGGGAGTCGAACTTGAGACATGTAGCCCGCGTCCTAAACCACTACGCAATTTCACAAGGGGTTGTCAGTCAGTCACTCAGTCAGTACGAGACACTCGCTCTTCCAGGCCGGCTCCACTTGCATGGTCCGGCAAAAAAACTATGTTAAGTTTGAAGTTAATAAAAAGGTAGCAAATGTTCCTGCTGATGTATTTATCAAGGACAAACAAATAAGGGAGACGACACACCTTAAAACACACCTGCTAGATGTGCAACAGACGCTGTGTCTTCTAACGGTGTGAACCTCCCTCATTTTATTCAAACATGTTTTGCACCTTGCACAACATGACACGACATGACATCCAGCAATTATGCGCTTTGGACAAATCCTTGGCGATGTTGATGTTTCCACATTGACAAGTGGAAATCAAAGGACAGCCCTGCCTCACCTGATCTCCAGACAGCCCAGCTGCAGGGCCATCCCATCGCTGACTTTACTGGCGTGGTACAGCATGTAGTCACTCCGCACCTAGCACAGGACACACTGTAGTCATTACCACAGATTAAACGATCTCTTAAAACAAGTGTTTCTGTTGGACAAAATTACTTAGGCCCCTCCTATTTTGCGTTGTGTTAACTAAATGTTTTACAACAAAAGGGTTTTGTTTGGCAGAACGAATGCGTACTGCTAACATGTCAATATGAATCAAAGGTCCAGGCCACTGTTGACTGCATCAACATCTAACAGAGATCTGCGATCTGTGTAAAGATCTGTGTAAGCCTTGATGAACCATTCCCATTCCAATAATTCTGTGAAATAAATCCTCTGCTGTGACTGAGGATGTGCATTGCTCAATCCTGCTAGGGACTGAAGCAGCGCCAGCAGAGAGTGAACAAGTTCCTGCCTGCTGACAAAAACCACTGCTGTTGTGTTGATGATCCATTCCAACACAAGCTGGACCCACAATCCAATTCATGTTCCACACACTTTGAGCCACAGACCACTTTCCCCCTGAATGTGTCTCTGACGACTAGTTGCTGAGCGCTCTATAGTCCCAGCTAAAACCAGGCTAGAAGTCAGGCCTCTTTTCTCTAAGTTCATTCTATACTCCCAGCTAAAACCAGGCTAGAAGTCAGGCCTCTTTTCTCTAAGTTCATTCAATAGCCCCAGCTAAAACCAGGCTAGAAGTCAGGCCTCTTTTCTCTAAGTTCATTCAATAGCCCCAGCTAAAACCAGGCTAGAAGTCAGGCCTCTTTTATGTAAGTTCATTCAATAGCCCCAGTTAAAACCAGGCTAGAAGTCAGGCCTCTTTTCTCTAAGTTCATTCTATAGCCCCAGTTAAAACCAGGCTAGAAGTCAGGCCTATTTTCTCTAAGTTCATTCAATAGCCCCAGCTAAAACCAGGCTAGAAGTCAGGCCTCTTTTCTCTAAGTTCATTCAATAGCCCCAGCTAAAACCAGGCTAGAAGTCAGGCCTCTTTTCTTTAAGTTCATTCAATAGCCCCAGCTAAAACCAGGCTAGAAGTCAGGCCTCTTTTATGTAAGTTCATTCAATAGCCCCAGTTAAAACCAGGCTAGAAGTCAGGCCTTTTTTTCTCTAAGTTCATTCAATAGCCCCAGCTGAAACCAGGCTAGAAGTCAGGCCTTTTTTTTCTCTAAGTTCATTCAATAGTTTCAGCCAAAACCAGGCTAGAAGTCAGGCCTCTTTTCTCTACATTAATTCTATGGCCTCAGCTGAAACCATGCTAGAAGTCAAGCCTGTTTTCTCTAAGTTCATTCAATAGTATCAGCTAAAACCAGGCTAGAAGTCAGGCCTCTTTTCTCTAAGTTCATTCTATAGCCCCAGCTAAAACCAGGCTAGAAGTCAGGCCTTTTTTTTCTCTAAGTTCATTCAATAGTTTCAGCTAAAACCAGGCTAGAAGTCAGGCTTCTTTTCTCTAAGTTCATTCAATAGTATCAGCTAAAACCAGGCTAGAAGTCAGGCCTCTTTTCTCTACATTAATTCTATGGCCCCAGCTGAAACCAGGCTAGAAGTCAGGCCTCTTTTCTCTAAGTTCATTCAATAGTATCAGCTTAAACCAGGCTAGAAGTCAGGCCTCTTTTCTCTACATGAATTCTATGGCCCCAGCTGAAACCAGGCTAGAAGTCAGGCCTGTAACAGACTGTCCGTGGTGTGGAGCTGCTATACATGTGGTAGGAAGCAGGAAGTGGGGAGAACGGTGGTTGAGATCAGGACCCATGTCATCTCTAGTCAGTTTGATCTCTCGTAGCAAACCAATCAACAGCTCAGTGGAAACTTGTAGTTGTATTGCAGAATTTGTAGTATTGTAGAAATGATGCTTCAAAACAAAATGTTCTCTCAGCAGTGAAGACAATAGTGTAAAACGCTCTGTCCCAAGTAAGGGACACGGGTCAGTACAAAACAGAATATTTTTGCATTATTACTGCGTTCTTCACATAGTGACAGTACATCCTGACTACCGTACCTGCTGGTAGAAATAGAGCAGTGTGGTTCTGTCTTCTTTAAACTTTTCCAGGAAGTTGACAGGAATGTATCGGACTCGGAGGTCATACCTGGGAAGAGATGAACACATCCCACAATGAACTGCATTGAACCACAGAACAGAATGTCATCATTCTGGTGTATATGTATGCTATTGTTTATCATATATTTTATCTTTACATCTTTAAATATTGCATTACTGCTGTGGCTCCCACAACAATCACTCTACACATCTCCATCTGTTGTCACTTAGCATGTAATAAATACAATCACTCCTGTTAATCATAAATATTATTATTAATCCATACACTTTCCCATATTTAACAGGTGGGTTAGGGTTTTACACTTTCCCATATTTAACAGGTGGGTTAGGGTTATACACTTTCCCATATTTAACAGGTGCTCCCTCTTCTTACTCCAACTCCTCCACCTTCTCTGCCACCTCCTCTCTGTCTCCTAAATGTTTGTCTCTACTAGCTCCTCCACCTCCTGCAACACGTTTTATCCCTGCCTCCACCCTCACCTCCTCCACTCCACCCTCCTCTCACCTCCACTCGGCCTCATTGTGGTGGCTCTCATAGCGCTGCTCCACCTCACCAACGGTCAGGTCTGGGTGGAGCCAGTGGAGCTCGTCAGACTTGAGGTGCTTCAGCATCAGACCGTAACAGGCCTGGTGCTGGATGTTGGGTCCCAGTCGCCCACTGTTGAGGATCGACTGGACTATAGCCTGGAAGACAGATAACGGACTGAGTAACAAAAAGACTAACCCAGGACTAAAAGACTAACCCAGGGCTAAAAGACTAACCCAGGAGTAAAATACTAAACCAGGACTAAAAGACAAACCCAAGGCTAAAAGAAAAACCCAGGGCTAAAAGACTAACCCAGGACTAAAAGACAAACCCAGGACTAAAAGACAAACCCAGGGCTAAAAAAGAAAACCAGGACTAAAAGAGAAAACCAGGGCTAAAAGTGGAGTTGACACGTGAGACAGTCGGCTTAACGCCAGCAATCATTTAATTGTTGTGCTCTTTAATTATTAGGTCATTTTAATTATTATTCTGCCAGTGAATTACTGGACTCGGTATCGTAAGCTCTACCTTTTCTTACGATCTCAGACAGTCATTGATGTTGAGCCATTTCCTGGCTGTACTGTAACAGGAAGTGCATTGTACAATGCTCTGGTTTATTTACTAACATTATTATTATCTTTAACAAATTATGCCCTGTTTATTTATAAACATTATTATTATTATCTATAACACAGGATGCCGTGTTTATTTATAAACACTATCATTATTATTATCTATAACACAGGATGCCGTGTTTATTTATAAACATTATTATTATTATTATTATCTATAACACAGGATGCCGTGTTTATTTATAAACATTATTATTATTATTATTATTATTATTATCTATAACACATTACGCCCTGTTTATTTATAAATATTATTATTATTATTATTATTATTATTATTATCTATAACACATTATGCCCTGTTTATTTATAAACATTATTATTATTATTATCTATAACACAGGATGCCGTGTTTATTTATAAACATTATCATTATTATTATCGATAACACATCATGCCCTGTTTATTTATAAACATTATTATTATTATCTATAACACATTATGCCGTTTATTTATAAACATTATTATTATTATTATCTATAACACATTATGCCCAGTTTATTTATAAACATTATTATTATTATTATCTATAACACAGGATGTCGTGTTTATTTATAAACATTATTATTATTATCTATAACAAATTATGCCCTGTTTATTTATAAACATTATTATTATTATCTATAACACATTGTGCCCTGTTTATTTATAAATCATTATTACTATTATTATCCATAACACATCATGCCCTGTTAATTTATGAACATTATTATTATTATCTATAACACATTATGCCCTGTTTATTTATAAACATTATTATTATTATCTATAACACATCATACCCTGTTTATTTATAAACAATATTATTATTATTATTATTATCTATAACACATTATGCCCTGTTTATTTGTTTTGCCCCTTGCCTCTGTGTTTTTGGAAGTGAACTGGTTTGACTGTCATACTACTGACATAAAGAAACAACCAACATTTGTTCCAGACATTGTTTATTTTCCACCTGTCCTGCTTGTGTTTTTGTTCTGTTGAACCCCAAATCAATCACAGTTTACAGTAGTAAACATTCCATTTCTAACATGATCTGCTAATCAGTACATTTTTTAAAACAGTTTATAAATCAAGTGAAGTGCCTCACCCTGATCTTCCAGGAGCTGTCACACTTAACCAGCTTGAAGTTCTTTCCCTGGGTGTTGTTGGTGGAGAAGCAAACTTTGAGGATCTTGGTGGGTCCTCCTTCCCCACTGAAGGGGCTTTTTTGGGGGTCATTGTTGTGGCCAGGGCTGGGTACCCTCCAGGACAGAGTGGAAGTGTCTCCCTGCATCACCTCATACATTCTCACAGCAGAGAGGAAGATAACGTCATAACTGCATCATACCTAAAAAAGAGGGAGAGAGAGAGGGGAGGTGTGAGAAGGAGTGGGGGACAAATGATTGAAAGAGTGGGGACTGGTACATCAGATGGACTGGTACATCAGATGGACAGGTACCAAAGATGGACTGGTACCAAAGATGGACTGGTACATCAGATGGACTGGTACATCAGATGGACTGGTAACACGGATGGACTGGTAACACGGATGGACTGGTACCACGGATGGACTGGTACCACAGATGGACTGGTACATCAGATGGACTGGTACATCAGATGGACTGGTACCAAAGATGGACTGGTACCAAAGATGGACTGGTACCAAAGATGGACTGGTACCACAGATGGACTGGTACATCAGATGGACTGGTACATCAGATGGACTGGTACATCAGATGGACAGGTACATCAGATGGACTGGTACATCAGATGGGCAGGTACCACAGATGGACTGGTACATCAGATGGACAGGTACCAAAGATGGACTGGTACCAAAGATGGACTGGTACATCAGATGGACTGGTACATCAGATGGGCAGGTACCACAGATGGACTGGTACATCAGATGGACAGGTACCAAAGATGGACTGGTACATCAGATGGACAGGTACCACAGATGGACTGGTACATCAGATGGACTGGTACATCAGATGGACTGGTAACACAGATGGACAGGTACATCAGATGGACTGGTACATCAGATGGACAGGTACCAAAGATGGACTGGTACATCAGATGGACTGGTACATCAGATGGACTGGTACATCAGATGGACTGGTACATCAGATGGACAGGTACATCAGATGGACTGGTACATCAGATGGACTGGTACATCAGATGGACAGGTACATCAGATGGACTGGTACATCAGATGGACTGGTACCACAGACGGACTAGTACCACAGACGGACTGGTACATCAGATGGACAGGTACCACAGATGGACTGGTACCACAGATGGACTGGTACATCAGATGGACAGATACCTCAGACGGACTGATACCACAGATGGACTTTTGTAGCAACCTAACTCTTATGTAACATTTATTTCTTCATGTGGAGTATCTCACCCGGCACAGCCAGAAGAGGACTGGTCACCCCTCTGAGCCTGGGTCCTCTCTAGGTTTCTTCCTAAAATTTGACCTTCTTAGGGAGTTTTTCCTAGCCACTGAAATTCAACACTACTGTTGTTTGCTCCTTGGGGTTTAAGGCCGGGTGTCTCTGTAAAAGCACTTTGTGACAAATGCTGTTGTAAAAAGGGCTTTATAAATAAATGTGATTGATTGATTGATACTGAAATCACATCGTTGGGATTCGTGTGGCCATTCGTACCCTATGTAGGGGTGTGTCATAAACAACACTCAGACCAACAATGTGTGCTGTATCAAATCGGAATCAGTGTACAGAGGAGATCTACTGATCACAACATTCCTGCCTCTATCTTCATGTGAAGACCTGTGAGTCACCACATAAACTTGCATGACAATGCACAGACTTGTAGGCTTCACACACCCAGTAATGTTAGTATTTATTACCTCCAACTGTTTTCCCCTTCAGGAGAACCCTAGTCAACAATGTTCCACATAGAACCCTGCCAGGTGAGACAGTAAAATACGTAGATATGTTGATAAGAATTTATCCATTCACTTGAATGTTTTGTCCAAACTTCTGACTGGTACTGTACACCACACCCTCATGAACAGGGATTAACGGTACATTTTCCGTGAACCTACTGAAATGTGTTGAATTTTTATGCCATTATTTTTCTAAATGTATACATAAGAACTATGAACACTTGCAACACGTATAACATATCTATAGTGACAAACCAATCTGCAAAGTAAAGCTCAAGCCTTTTAAAGGGAAACAACCAGGTGAGGAAATTAAAACTGGCATATTGCGGGTGTTAAAAAGGCCAGTAGCGGAAAACTCTAATCCTGTCAAAGCTAATGGAGCAAATGTAGCCTACTGTTCGCACTGTTTTTGCATTAATCAAACAGCAGACAAATTCATTAATTATGGGAACTAACTAGTTACAGTTTTTCTCGATTGCTTACAAGCATCGGTCAATACTGAAACCACAATAACAAAACCCTGCACACAGTGTGCATTACCAACATGCATCATTGCAAAACAGTTCATCCCAACCCAAAACTCACTAAAACCACCAAAACACTTTATACATGTCTCAAAACAAGCTCGTTCCACCAAAACACTGGCAAACATTCTCACTCCGAAACACAAACTGTCACTCATAACACACTGACCTAAAAAACACTAACAACAGAGAGCAAGTTTTAAATTGTAGATTTTGTAATTATTCTTCACATAAATCATTATTTGATCATAGAAAAAGAAAAACACCTCACTTTAATTACTGTACCTAAGTATATGGAACCAGAATGAATCACAAATGCAGCCATTTGAAGGAATATCCTTAATTATTTCTACATCTTTGCATATAGTAAATTTTACTTTTGAAAAATAATAAGTTCAAACAAATGAAAAAAACAGTCAGTACCATGGACTAGGCTTGTAATGACCCAAAAGAACAGCCATTTTGGTGCACACAGGTTTCTTAGCTCTCTCTCTCTCTCTCTCTCTTTCTCTCTCTCTCTCTCCGTAGGTTTTGCGTCACCAAAACCCAGTTTCTCTTTATTGGGTTACCCAGCAGTAAGCCACCGACCTGGGTAAAAATACTATTAAAAATACTTTGAGCCTTTACTTTTGTCCGGTAGGTCTGCATGACTGATCCATTGCTTCACAGATAAACAAGACTGTTTGACAACTTGTCTTCTGAGGCAGGCTGTGGTCTTCACAGAGACTTTGTTTGTTCTGGCTGTCTTCAGACAATCACACCTCAACAGAAAATATGCCCGGAAGTTAACAGCAGATTCTGTGCTAGCCCACTAACAACCAACCGGCTGGATTCAACAAACACTTTATTACTGATTGTAGGGTTGTAAAAGACACGGTTGGCAGTTATGACCTGGGAATGCTCTGACTGCAGTATCGCAATATAAGTACTAGAATCAAGCAAAAGAAAGTTCTGCACAGCTGAAAATAATATACATTTTTACACACACCCACTGTAAGGCAGAGGTTTAAACTGATACAAAAGTCAAACTAAACAATAAATTAAGTATCCACACATCTGACCGTAATGCAAGGTTAAAGATTACATATGTCCGGTAGCAGCTGGACGGTACTCAACTTAGTATCTTCCCCTTGTACACTCTCTCTGTCTGCCTGCCTGCCTGCCTGTCTGTCTGTCTGCCTGCCTGCCTGCCTGTCTGTCTGTCTGCCTGTCTGTCTGTCTGTCTGCCTGTCTGCCTGTCTGTCTGCCTGTCTGTCTACCTGTTAGACACGTTGTAGTTCTGAGAAAGCATTGTTTCCGTATGTGTGATCTCAGGTTATATCTGCTGTTGTTGGAGAGGGTGCTGTATTCTCAGCCCCGGGCTCTGAATTCCTCAACAGGGACTGTGTGACTCTCACTGTGTGTGTGCGTGTCCACGTGTGTGTGCGTAAGTGTGTGTGTATGTTTGTGTTTGTGCGTGCATGCGTGTGTGTGTGTGTGTGTGCGTGCGTGCATGTGTGTGTGTGTGTGTGCATGTGTGTGTGTGTGTGCGTGCATGTGTGTGTGTGTGTGTGCGTGCATGTGTGTGTGTGTGTGTGTGCGTGCTTGTGTGTGTGTGTGTGTGTGTGTGTGTGTGTGTGTGCGTGCATGTGTTTACAGATGTGAACATGAAAGACACTCCCCACAGTGGAGATCCACCACCAGGGTGGGGGTTGTACAGGTGGTGGGTGGGGGTGAGAACATTAGAGGGGGGTTACTTTACCATGTTAGGACTCCTAGAGACATTTCTGCATTCACAATGCTGTGACAGGTCTGTGGAGAGCCTCTTGGTGGTTCAACCTCAGAGAATGTTGTTTAGCTGAAGACATATCGACTGCTCAATCACCATCTTGGCATTCTTCAGAGTACTTTCAGTGTTAAATCCTATTAACTCTGAATCCTCAGCATGGTACGATGCTGTTAATGTTTTGGCCATTTGAGATGTTTTCTATTTGCAAATGTTCAGACTGGAGGAAAGCAGGGGTTAAGTTCCATATCTCATCTTGCGTAATGGCATAGCTTTCTCATTTTCAGTACTGAAACTAAATAACTGAGACCTGCACTGTAGACCAGTTGGAAGATTAGATTAAGCTTGGTGGTGGTGGGGGGGGGGTCACCTAGTTCAGCTGAAGCAATGTGCCCGTAGAAGAAAAGTGATACATGGGTCATGTTTAGGCATAGAGAGTTATATTTAACCAAGAGTTTTCACAATAAAACAGCCAATCAACCTCATAAACATTGCTGTGAATGTAGAATGTAGTAGCAATGAGGAACCTCAATCCAGAGGCAGCAGGAGTGTGTAAGATTAACCCTTGACCTCTGAAGGGTTTACACTTTAACAGACAAACATCAGCCCCTGAGCCCCAGACAACAGAAATGGAAAGATCAGTGTGTGCATTTCTGTGTATTGTCTAGTTGTCAGGGCCTTCTTCACTGTGCTAGACTGTACTGACCCTCTTCACTGTGTTAGAATGTGCTGACTCTCTTCACTGTGCTAGACGGTGCTGGCCCTCTTCACTGTGCTAGACTGTGCTGGCCCTCTTCACTGTGCTAGACTGTGCTAGCCCTCTTCACTGTGCTAGACTGTGCAGTGACACCTGACTCGGTATCATGTAGCATTCATTTAGTCGCCAGAGATTTCTTCCTCTGCGTGGACCTCTTTACAGTGTTTTGACAACACCAGTAACCAGAATGCTCATCTGCCGGTTCCTTCTTATACATAAAGGCCCTTTTCTAAAAACCACCAAATGTCTAGGTCAAAAAATATATATATATGTTCAGGTCCCTTTTATGTTAACAGCTGCAAAAATTAGAACAGAACCTGAAAAATGTCACATTATTATTACACAGCCTGTGTTTTCAACCCAAACAGGATAGCAGCTCTGTGGATAGACCCTTTCGCAGTGTTGTATACCTGGCGACTGTAGCTATATGGCTAACTGAAACCAGAAACCAGAGTTAAACGGTTCAACTGTAGTGTTTATCTGAGGGTAACTGCTCCACACCCAGGGCTCTGTCTTTTCCCAATCAATAAATTATCAAAATAATAAAAAAACAGGAAGTAATATACACTAATAATATTAGTCACACTACTCACAATGTCAAGTCTTGACAGAATCTGTTCAGGAGAGAATATACTGTGGGACAACATCCACTGCTGCAGCAGAGAAAGGCACTGTGCCTTTAAATACACAACAGACTAGAGTTAGTCTACAGGGTTGGCTGTGATAAGATCCTTTTATCTAAACACTCTGGCCTTTCATCTCAAACTAACCAAACTACAGTACTGGGACACTCAACTTCAGCTTCTGACACAAACACACACACAGACACACACACAGACAAACACACAGACACACACACAGACAATGTGCAACACTGGTGCTATGAGATGTTATAACTACTTCAATGCAGAGGCACAAAGAGTCCAGAACTGTCTGTCTGTCTGTCCATGTCTGTAACCAGGGATGAGAATATATTACAACTGTCTGTCTGTCCATGTCTGTCTGTCTGTCCATGTCTGTAACCAGGGATGAGAATATATTACAACTGTCTGTCTGTCCATCTGTCCATGTCTGTAACCAGGGATGGGAATATATTACAACTGTCTGTCTGTCTGTCTGTCCATGTCTGTAACCAGGGATAAGAATATATTACAACTGTCTGTCTGTCTGCCTGTCTATGTCTGTAACCAGGGATGAGAATATATTACAACTGTCTGTCTGTCCATGTCTGTCTGTCTGTCCATGTCTGTAACCAGGGATGGGAATATATTACAACTGTCTGTCTGTCTGTCCATGTCTGTAACCAGAGATGAGAATATATTACAACTGTCTATCTGTCCATGTCTGTAATCAGGGATAAGAATATCTTACAATTGTCTGTCTGTCTGTCCATGTCTGTAACCAGGGATAAGAATATATTACAACTGTCTGTCTGTCTGTCCATGTCTGTAACCAGAGATGAGAATATATTACAACTGTCTGTCTGTCCATGTCTGTAATCAGGGATGGGAATATATTACAACTGTCTGTCTATCTGTCCATGTCTGTAATCAGGGATAAGAATATCTTACAATTGTCTGTCTGTCTGTCTGTCCATGTCTGTAACCAGGGATGGGAATACATGTAAATGTATGGATACAAATATTATATTGTAAAATGTATTTATTTATTTCAGAGGCACGGGCAGAACAGCTGGATGTCTAAAGGTAACTGACATGTTAAGAGATGTTTACCAGGCAGACAGCCCCTCAATACCTGCAGCGTTAACCAGCGGTCTGGACTTCCTGCTCCCTGCTACACCGTGCTAAACCACGCCCATATTCTAAATGGCCCCCTCTCCTCTAAAGTGCACTGCTGTCTTCTATAGGAATCTGGTCCCAGCTAGTGAACTATGAAAAAAATAGGGTGCTGTTTTGGCCGTACACCAATGTCGCAACAATCATGCAGAAGGACGAAATCACATTTCTGTCGACCACAGTCACACGGTCCACGGTCTTCTGGACACGACTGTGTCCCACGGTCCACTGTCTTCTGGACACGGCTGGGTCACACGGTCCACTGTCTTTGGGACCACACAGTCCACGGTCTTCGGGACACGGCTGGGTCACACGGTCCACGGTCTTCAGGACACGGCTGGGTCACACGGTCCACTGTCTTTGGGACCACACAGTCCACGGTCTTCGGGACACGGCTGGGTCACACGGTCCACTGTCTTCGGGGCCACACAGTCCACGGTCTTCAGGACACGGCTGGGTCACACGGTCCACTGTCTTTGGGACCACACAGTCCACGGTCTTCGGGACACGGCTGTCTGACAGGGACAGTCTGACTTGATAAGGGACACAGAGGAAACGGGAAAACCTCCCCAACTCCCGTCTCCTAGCAACGTTATGCCATGGACTGATGTCCTCTACTCTCCACAACCACATTTAAATGTTAGTAACTTTGAATTTACTTTGTCTGGTCCATTTCTATATGTTGTCTAACAATAACACACGACACCACATTTCACAAGACATGTACATTAAATTGTCGGAAAACTTTTGTCTGAGTCACTGAGCAAGGAAGACATCTTGTAAAGGGTTAGTAATCATGTGATCAGGTGATATCCCCCCATGACTCACACGCAAAACCACGGGAGACCAGGGTGCAATCCCTGCATTGTCCTCCTATACCTGCATGTCCGTGCCTCTGTTTCCTGATGTCTAAATGAAGTCAAAAGACCATACAAACATAAAGGGTGATCCTACAATAGAAGGTAGCTAGGTTATCAGACATGTAGTAATTGAGTGGAAATTCCTCATCAGTAGATCTACAGGTGGACAGAAACAATACCGTGTGTGTGTGTTCAGAATACAGGAAAGACACATTACACAGCTAGGGAAACCCGTCAACGCATGTCTTTTCGTTATTCAGAGTTGTCATACAGCAGAGCTGTCTCAGCTTAAGCAATCACATCTCTGTTCTGAGCAAGAAATTAATCTCTGTGTTTGTGCAAATACTGTGACATGTTATAACGTGTCTATTAATAATGAGTTAAACATCTCCTTAATTACCCCCCTTAATGATGAAAAAAATATTGAGTACCGTGACGTCGCCCGGTATGGCGCAGCCGGGGCCCCACCCTGGAGCCAGGCCCGGGGTTGGGGCTCGTATGCGAGCGCCTGGTGGCCGGGCCTTCCCCCATGGGGCCCGGCCGGGCTCAGCCCGAACGGGCGACGTGGGGCCGCCCTCCCGTGGGCTCACCACCCACAGGAGGGACCATAAGGGGCCGGTGCGAAGAGGATCGGGCGGCAGTCGAAGGCAGGGGCCTAGACAACCCGATCTCTGGACACGGAAACTAGCTCTAGGGACGTGGAATGTCACCTCGCTGGCGGGGAAGGAGCCTGAGCTAGTGCGTGAGGTTGAGAGGTTCCGATTAGAGGTAGTCGGGATCACCTCTACGCACGGCTTGGGCTCTGGAACCACACTCCTTGAGAGAGGATGGACTCTTCACCACTCTGGAGTTGCCCATGGTGAGAGGCGGCGGGCTGGTGTGGGTTTGCTTATAGCTCCCCAGCTCTGCCGCCATGTGTTGGAGTTTACCCCGGTGAACGAGAGGGTCGTTTCCCTGCGCCTACGGGTCGGGGATAGGTCTCTCACTGTTGTTTGTGCCTACGGGCCGAACGGCAGTGCAGAGTACCCGACCTTCTTGGAGTCTCTGGGAGGGGTGCTGGAAAGTGCTCCGACTGGGGACTCTATTGTTCTACTGGGGGACTTCAACGCCCACGTGGGCAACGACAGTGACACCTGGAGGGGCGTGATTGGGAGGAACGGCCCCCCTGATCTGAACCCGAGTGGTGTTCAGTTATTGGACTTCTGTGCTAGTCACAGTTTGTCCATAACGAACACCATGTTCAAGCATAAGGGTGTCCATCAGTGCACGTGGCACCAGGACACCCTAGGCCGCAGGTCGATGATCGACTTTGTTGTCGTCTCATCTGACCTGCGGCCGTATGTCTTGGACACTCGGGTGAAGAGAGGGGCGGAGCTGTCAACTGATCACCACCTGGTGGTGAGTTGGATCCGATGGCGGGGGAGAAAGCTGGACAGACTCGGCAGGCCCAAGCGTACTGTAAGGGTCTGCTGGGAACGTCTGGCCGAGTCTCCTGTCAGAGAGATCTTTAACTCCCACCTCCGGCAGAGCTTCGACTGGATCCCGAGGGAGGTTGGAGATATTGAGTCCGAGTGGACCATGTTCTCCACCGCCATTGTCGAAGCGGCCGCTCGGAGCTGTGGCCGTAAGGTCTCCGGTGCCTGTCGAGGCGGCAATCCCCGAACCCGGTGGTGGACACCGGAAGTAAGGGATGCCGTCAAGCTGAAGAAGGAGTCCTATCAGGCCTGGTTGGCTTGTGGGACTCCTGACGCAGCTGACGGGTACCGACAGGCCAAGCGGGCTGCAGCCCGGGTGGTTGTGGAGGCAAAAACTCGGGCCTGGGAGGAGTTCGGTGAGGCCATGGAGAAGGACTATCGGCTGGCCTCGAAGAGATTCTGGCAAACCATCCGGCGCCTCAGGAGAGGGAAACAGTGCCCTACCAACGCTGTTTACAGTAGAGGTGGGCAGCTGTTGACCTCAACTGAGGATGTCGTCGGGCGGTGGAAGGAATACTTCGAGGATCTCCTCAATCCCGCCGTCACGTCTTCCATTGAGGAAGCAGAGGATGAGGGCTCAGAGGTGGACTCGTCCATCACCCGGGCTGAAGTCACCGAGGTGGTTAAGAAACTCCTCGGTGGCAAGGCACCGGGGGTGGATGAGATCCGCCCTGAGTACCTCAAGTCTCTGGATGTTGTGGGGCTGTCTTGGCTGACACGCCTGTGCAACATCGCGTGGCAGTCGGGGACAGTGCCTCTGGGATGGCAGACCGGGGTGGTGGTCCCTCTTTATAAGAAGGGGGACCGGAGGGTGTGTTCCAACTATAGGGGGATCACACTTCTCAGCCTCCCCGGGAAAGTCTATGCCAGGGTTCTGGAGAGGAGAATACGGCCGATAGTAGAACCTCGGATTCAGGAGGAACAGTGTGGTTTTCGTCCAGGCCGCGGAACACTGGACCAGCTCTATACCCTCTACAGGGTGATGGAGGGTTCATGGGAGTTTGCCCAACCAGTCCACATGTGTTTTGTGGATTTGGAGAAGGCATTCGACTGTGTCCCTCGTGGCATCCTGTGGAGGGTGCTTCGGGAATATGGGGTCCTGGGTCCTTTGCTAAGGGCTGTCAGGTCCCTGTACGACCGAAGCAGGAGCTTGGTCCGCATTGCCGGCAGTAAGTCAGACTTGTTCCCTGTGCATGTTGGACTCCGGCAGGGCTGCCCTTTGTCACCGGTTCTGTTCGTAATTTTTATGGACAGAATTTCTAGGCGCAGCCAGGGGCCGGAGGGTGTCAGGTTTGGGGACCACACGATTTCGTCTCTGCTCTTCGCGGATGATGTTGTCGTGTTGGCCCCTTCAAGCCAGGACCTTCAGCATGCACTTGGACGGTTTGCAGCCGAGTGTGAAGCGGTGGGGATGAAAATCAGTACCTCCAAATCCGAGGCCATGGTCCTCAGTCGGAAAAGGGTGGCTTGCCCACTTCAGGTTGGTGGAGAGTGCCTGCCTCAAGTGGAGGAGTTTAAGTATCTAGGGGTCCTGTTCACGAGTGAGGGAAGGATGGAACGGGAGATTGACAGACGGATCGGTGCAGCTTCTGCAGTAATGCGGTCGATGTATCGGTCTGTCGTGGTGAAGAAAGAGCTGAGCCGCAAGGCGAAGCTCTCGATTTACCGGTCAATCTACGTTCCTACTCTCACCTATGGTCATGAGCTTTGGGTCATGACCGAAAGGACAAGATCCCGGATACAGGCGGCCGAAATGAGCTTTCTCCGCAGGGTGGCTGGGCGATCCCTTAGAGATAGGGTGAGAAGCTCGGTCACCCGGGAGGAGCTCAGAGTAGAGCCGCTGCTCCTCCACATCGAGAGGGGTCAGCTGAGGTGGCTTGGGCATCTGTTTCGGATGCCTCCGGAACGCCTTCCTGGGAAGGTGTTCCGGTCCCGTCCCACCGGGAAGAGACCCCGGGGAAGACCTAGGACACGCTGGAGGGACTATGTCTCCCGGCTGGCCTGGGAACGCCTCGGTGTCCCCCCGGAAGAGCTGGAGGAAGTGTCTGGGGAGAGGGAAGTCTGGGCATCCCTGCTTAGACTGCTGCCCCCGCGACCCGGCCCCGGATTAAGCGGAAGATGATGCGATCTCCTTAATTATAACGTTAATTGGTTACACCATTCTACAGGTAACTGCAATAATACCGTTTACGCGTCCAGAACGTTTTCCAGACTGAAAAGCAATGTCTTAAAACGGACACTAAAACCCCCTATCGAACTTAGTTGTTAGAAAATGAATCCAAAAAAGTTGTTTGTAGAACTGCTTTAGAGAGTGTACAGAACATCAGCAACAAGCGTTACACCATAACCCAAGACACTGGAATGCGTGCCAAAATGTTTACCTGCACAGACTTGCAGCAATAACGGAGATTCTCTCAACTTAACATTGATAGAAAATGGAATGTATGCAATTTCACACTTTGCACATATGCTCTTCGATGTTGAATTCATGAAACCGAAATATTCATTTTGTACACTCCATATTTGTTTATACAGTCAAAAATATAAATCTGTAGTCTAATGGCAAATTATCTCAGGAATAAGTTTTTTCACACGTAATTTAAACACGTCACATATATGTAGACTGTAATACCAAAACGATCGCGATATTTTTTATTTTAAATGACTACTGAAAAGTAGGCTGAACAATCGTTGTTAACATTCGATATATCATGAACATATTACGTTCCGCGGTGCACCTGAAGTTGAAGAGTACACCTGACAGTAGTAAAAACGATAAAAAAATAAGAAGAACTCTAACAGTGAGTTCTAGAGAATTTGTGGCCTACCTGCTTTGATGACATTCACGAACCTCTGCGCGGAAATATAGTATTTTCTATAGATCCGCCCGTATGCCTGACTGATTGAAACTCGAAAAAAATGTAGACCTACTCCACCAGGTATTTACCAAGCCACTCCCAGTCCCTAACTGGAGCACTTCCTTATTTCTGTGGCATCGGCTTCTCTCTCTCTCTCTCTCTCTCTCTCTGGCAAATAACGGTCATGCCATTGGTGAAACGTTATCAGAAGGGATCAGTAGTTACTACGGTCGGACGGACAGTGGATATTGTAGTGTCTGTAGCCTAGTAGTTATTTGACATGCATACAAACTGTATATAGCAATGCCCTTTTTAGACAAAGTAGGGAATGCATACATTTACATACTGCCCACCGTGGGAATCAGTGAATTGTGACTACCGTGACGTTTCAAAAGGACTACAGAGGTCATTCATGAATTATTCTCAGGTTTTTAAGGGTATAGTTGTACATAGCTGGTTGGTTTCACCATTTACACAACATCACCTGTGTACATAAAAAAAAAAGAAAACAATGTTTCCAAATAAATATCACTTGCTTCTAATACATGCCTAAAGACAGTCACCCACTGAGACCTGCATACGCATGTTGTGTTCTCTGGTGATGCCCGGCTGGGCCTTTAGCCAAACTGTCTTCAGTTGTTTTTTTAAGTTATTTTTGCCATAAAAATCATCTTTAGCAAACTACACAATTGAAGTGCTGCATAACACTCTATATGATTATATTTCAGTTCTTTTGCTTCTCCACACTTTCCTCTTGCCTTCACTCGGAGGTACATGTCTCATTGTTGGTGAGCATTCCCTGGGCACCCACTGCAGAGTTCTTCCTTAGTCTACCAGGTTGTTAGTGATTGCTGAGCTACCCAAGGCATGCATTCTTTCTTTTTAATAATGTTCCAAACTATGTTCAGATTTTGTTGTTGAGTCCAAAGCACTAGATGGTGCTATAGATATACAAAAAAAACCCACTAAAAGTGTCTAACTGGAAGTGCAAATAGAAGAGGGCAGGAAACGTAAAATTATTAAGTATAGCATATGTTATAAGTGGAATATATTGATGTGCAATGAAGGCAAATAGAGGAGGGCAGGGTATCTGGGGTGCAGTTTGGGCATCTGGGATGTAGTGTGGGCATCTGGGGTGCAGTGTGGGCATCTGGGGTGCAGTGAGCATCTAAGTAAAAATAGAAGAGGACAGAAAATGTACAGGTATTTACAAGTATTAAGTATATGTATAGATGAGCAATACAGTACAAATGGCAATACTAAATGTCCAATTAAGGCAAATAGAGGAAGGCAGACATTTTACAAGTATTAAGTATAGTGTATGTTAATTGGGTTAACAGTTGTGTGGGTACAAATGGCAATTCTAAATGGTATACAAGATGTGCAGTTGAGGCAAATTGAAGGAGAAAGGTAACATGTGCAACTGGGATGCAGAGATAGTGGCAATGAGGTCCCTATGGTAAATATATATACACATATATGCATGGATGTAGCACAAAATTCTGGGCCCTGTACATAGGCGGTCTCTGAGGGCCCCTCCCCACTTTATACAAGATTCAAAAAAATTTGAGGGCCCCTCTACACATTAGGGCCCTATATACTTAGTTCCCCTTTTCCCCCCAGTCCAACGCCCCTGCATATATGTAACAACTGTAAACATGCAAGTATGATGACAATTCTAGATGTGCAAAGAGACTAACTGAATGTGCAAGGTGCATGTACAACTGGAATGCAGGGATAGCAGCAGTGAGGTTCCTGAGGTAGACATGTACATGTAACAACCGAAAACCTCCATTATCAGGCTTTGCAAGGCAGTGTCAGAGTATTACAAGGGAGTAGTGCAACAAGGTCCTTGAGAGGCGAGAGGGGGTGGTTACTGATGGGTCACAGAATTCACAGAGTTCTCTGGGTCACAGAGTTCAGCAGGGTAACAGTGGATGGAAAGAAACTGTTCCTGAGTCTGCTTGTGCGGGAATGAAGAGACCCGTTTCACCTGCCTCATGGGAGGAGGGCAAACAGTTTGCGGCCTGGGTGTGAAGGGTCCCTGATGATGCCGCACGCCCTGCGCAGACACCGCTTGCGCTGGAGGTCTACGATGGCAGGATGCTGGGCACCAGTGATGCGCTGGAGGTCTACGATGGCAGGATGCTGGGCACCAGTGATGTGCTGGAGGTCTACGATGGCAGGATGCTGGGCACCAGTGATGTGCTGGGTGGTTTTCACCGCATGTTGTAGGGCGTTCTGATTGGTTAAGGGGCAACCACTAAACCACACTGTGGCGCAGTTTGTCAGAATGCTCTCGATTGTGCAACAGTAAAAGTTTGCAAGGATCTTGGAGGACAGGGATCTTTCTTCAGCCTCCTCAAAATGCACAGGCACTGCTGCACCTTTTTGACCAAGGCTGAGGTGTTGAGGTTCCAGTAGAGGTCCTTGGAGATTACACTGGTACAGTGGGCCCTGGGTTCCTCCTGGTGCAGGACAATGCCTGGCCTCATGAGTCCAGAATGGGTAGGCAATTCCTGGATGACGAAGGCATTGATGCCATTGACAGGCCCCCATGTTCCCCAGACCTGAATCCAATTGAAATCCTCTCGAACATTATGGATTGGTGTATCTCACGCCACCAAGTAGCACCACATATTGTCCAGGAGCTCACTGATGCCCTGATCCAGGTCTGGGAGGAGATCCCCCAGGACTCCATCCACCGTCTCATCAGGAGCATGGCTAGACATTGTCAGGAGTGCATACAGGCACATGGGGGCCAAACACACCACTGTCACATTATGAGTTACTGTGATGAAATCTACGCAAGTTGGAACAGCCTGTGATTTCAATTGTTTACTTAGATTTTCGGTGTGAGGTTGAATCCAGCCCTCAATCGGTTGGTCAATTTTGTTTCCATTGACCGTTGTTAAATAATTTTGTTATCACTGAATTACACAATGTACACTAAAGACTTTTATCTTAAATATAATTTGTTCATCGAGATCCGATGTGTGATTTCAGTGTTCCCTTAATTTATTTAAGCAGTGTAGTTCAGCAGACACTCACCACAACAGCTTTGTTTACCATCATCTGCTCAGGGACCAACAGGCTTGCAGTTACCGGCCCAGTGCTTCAATCAGCAGACTTTCTGTCAGCAGTTGGCTTTCCAACTCTTATCATACATGCCACTTCAGTCAGAATGGGCAGGTAGAGATTTGAACACATGACCAGTAATCCAAAGGTCGCTAGATCAAACCAACATGTAGAACAGCCGGTTAAACATCTTCATTTCCTTGACCAAGAAAGTAGCAAGACATTGGATATTAGTGTTTGCTAACATTATACAACAAATGGAGTAAGGATTGTCATAGAATGTGGTAAAGAGGCAAGAGTAGCTGTAATAGACTGCCATAGCTGTAGCTTCAGTTCATCTATAGCAGGCTGCCAGGGAAGGAGGTTGGCATGGCTGTTTGTGTACTAGACTGACAGCTGCTATGCAGGTTCATGTCTAGGGCAGGAGAGGGCATGAATAAGCCCCACCCAGCACTCACACATCACCAGTGCCACGCCAATACAATGATTTAATGTAAAATCTCGATACTTTTTTTTCACAATATTGCATCGATATTCGGATCTCTAGAATCAATGTTTATTTATTTAAAATGATGTTGAGGTGAGTAAGAAATAAACTGTGGCTATAAGTTTTGTGTTGTCCATACTTTATGCTGTGAAATGTTGGTAGTATCTTTTAGATGACAACAGCAACGCTGTCGGGATAACTTGATAGACAAGCACATCAGCGTGGAGCTCTAATGGTTGCTTGCTCAGTGTTGTAACGGCAAGCGTAGAAGTAGCTGTGTAGCCGCCTGACTAATTGGTTGTTCTCTTGCGTTTCTTCCGATTTCATTCAAATATGGAAAATGCCATTGCAGCAACAAGCTCTTACTTTCACTAGCTAGCCAAGAAGCAGTAACGTTGTGCTTCGCTGACCACGTTGTCACTTGATCGCGATGATGTCCTGCATCTGCCACAAGATGTCCGCCACATACTTCCCCTTATCATTTATAAAACATGTGTATGTCTTGAGATTTGCCTTGTGCTTGCTTTATTATGATCATATTAGCTGTACAGGCCTAATAGGACTGCTGGCTCAATCTCGTATATATTGTTTAATGCAAACTTTGACGTTTGTTCTTTCTATTGATTGTTAATGGGAGAATTCTTTTTTTTATTCCAAGTTACATTAATGTGTTGTCAAATTAAAGAGTATGTGCTCTTTAAAACAAAGTTAACTTGTAATTGTAATTTCGTTTTTGTGCTACATCCGTTTGTTTGAAATGCGTGAGAAAATTATCTTTATTTTGAGAATTGTCAGTATTCAACCATCGCATTCTAAAATTCTGTTGGGGTCTAAAAGTAATTTCAAATTGAGTGGTTGTTTTTTTATTTAAGATTGTCCTTTCAAGTATATAGCCTTGTATTATTTGAGGTTTTTCTTTAGCACTTCAGTATGTATTGTGATTCAGTTGTGATATTGTGATGAATCATGATGTATTGAATTGTAACATGTGTATCGTGATATGTATTGTATCACAAGGTACATGCCAATACCCACCCGTGCAGTACCCACCCAGCACCACAATATTCATGTTTTTTCATGCCAGAGATCATAAATGTGGTGGTCTCTTGCATTTACAGTTTTTCTCATTCGCTTTGTGCATTTCTTAGATCAAAAGTGCAATTCTTGATACTACTTGTACAAATTCCAAATCATCAAGTCACATCATTAAAGCAATTTCTTATTCCTTTGAACAAATTGCAATTGTTTTTGTACATATTGCAATTGATAATGTACAAGTGTCAGCTTTTTTCCACATTTTCAATTGGTCATGTTGATCAAAATATAGTAGATGGTTTTCTGTTGAATAGTCTTACCCCTCAAAACATCTAGGCATTAGTTCCTTGCATAAGTCATTACATGCAAAATTGTTGAACTATTTCTCATAAACTGTCAAGCATAGTTTTACACATTTCTATTAGACCTTTTGCTATGGTACCAGTATGTACAGGTAAAACATATATCTATGTAACTACTTTACAGCAACATGTTATAGTGATACATAGTATAGTAAGCATAAACTGCACACATTTCCATTGCTGTGGAAGGAACATGCAATATATGTACATTTTATGTCTTCCTTACCAAAACCAATTCAACTGTGTTCTGGGATATAGTGTATAATGGAGTTGGAATCAAGTGAACCCTCTCACAACTTTGTATACGTGGATGAGGCTGGCTTCAACCTGACCAAATGCAGAAGGCGGGGTCGGAATATCATCAGAGCGACTGTGGATTTGCCAGGCCAACGGGGAGGAAATATCACCATGTGTGCTGCTATTTCGGAGCATAGTGTCCTAACCCATATTCCCCTTATAGGGCCATACAACACCCAGCATCTACTCACCTTTTTAGAGACTCTCTACAGGGCTTTCATCCCTGATGATGAGAGGGGTCTGTTTAGAGAGGATTTGCCAAAGTATGTGGTCATTTGTGATAATGTGAGTTTCCATCGATCAAACATCATAAGGAAATGGTTTGTGACCCACCCGAGGATGCTCATAGAATTCCTCCCACCTTATTCACCATTCCTTAACCCAATTGAGGAGTTCTTTTCAGCATGGAGGTGGAAGGTGTACGATCGTCAGCCACACACACAGATGACCCTGCTGGCTGCAATGGATGCAGCTTGTGAGGACATCACAGAAGACCCCTGCAGAGGATGGATAAGGCATTCCAAAAGATTCTTTCCACTTTGCATTGCAAGGGAAAATATCCGGTGTGATGTGGATGAGAATATGTGGGCCGACAGACAGGAACGTCTGGATGTGTAGAGACAGCACTAGAACAGTGCTGCGGGCAAAGTTGTGCCTAATTTAGTTTTATTTCCTTTGTGCCACTTGTCTTTTTCTTACTGTAAATTAATTAATAGTACTGTTGAAATTGATATATGCCATAGAAGTGCAGCCTTGTGCATTTTCAATACAGTAACTGTCATCCAAACTGTAGCCTAAGTTTACTTCAGGTAATACTGTCAAAGTACACAGTTACATTGACAACATGCCTAAACATTTTGACGACCTTGTTTGTGAACAATGACTCAATGACCTATCATTCTGATGACAGTGACATGATCATTGGCATGAGTATTTACTTTTGAGAGATACTAAGGACTTTAAGTGACTGACTGGCTTATATATTGTATATTGCAGTTTGTAAAAATTGTTCTGAGAAATGCACTTATTATTTTGCACTTGTTAGGGATGATGTGAAAAACACACCAAAGCGACTGAGAAAAACTAATTAAGCAGGGTTGTGGACCTATCTGGGGTTTTTGTTTTTCCATTTGGCCAGTAGAGGACTCTCATACATTGGTTACCGTTTTTCTCAATCACTGACTCAAACCTTGAATGACAGTTGTATTTTTCAAAACAATATGTTCAAATCTCAGAACAAATAGCTTCTTATTCACACCAGATTTGAATTTCTTGTTAATTTAAGCAAATTGCACAAGTTTTCACACATTTGTGCAAAAGCGTAAGTACAAATGTCTACAATAGGCACAATACCTACTCATGGCTTGCTGATCAAAACTCATGAGTTGATTCTCCGTGAAATTGTCATACTCTTCACAACTTCTAAACTTTCTTTAATCGTTTCAGTCATCACATGCAAAATTATCCATTCAATTATCAAAATATGTCAGACATACATGTATATTCCCTAAATATCTATGACATGGAATGTTGTGATATCTGATTAATTGGTAAACTACCTGCCAGGTGACACAGTAACGAAATATGAATCACCAGGGAAAACATTAGTTGTGATGTTGATGAAAATCTCTTCCCAGACAAACAAGAGAGAGAGGATGTCCACCAAGATAATGGGAACTTGTAGTGTTACGTACAGTGAGGAGGTGCAATTCGTTGTGTTTTTACAGAATTACCACAGGTTTTTTCATTGTTGTTGCCATTTTCTTTTTTCATGGATGTCATTTTGTGCCGAATGTTCTGCTCACTCTCTATGACTTTATATGTAAGAAATAGACATGCAAATGTAACACATGGCTAAATTAACTGTATACATACACATTTGCATATCCTTTTTCTGTGTGCCACATAAGTGTACAGAACTCACATTTCCCAGTAAAATGTTCCCACTGTTGAAATGGGTATCTAAAAAGCTGTGTGATACACACCAGCATTCAGCTAGACAAAAAAGTAGAACAAAAATGTAAATATAACAAACATTTCCAGTGTCGACTGCCATGGTGAAAAAACATCTAAACATTTTGACCTTTTTTTTTTTTTTTAACTCTTAATTTTGGTGGCATTTGACAATTTACTGACTCAATAACTATGTTTTGCAAGAATTAAATGTTTTGGGTGAGTTACTACATTTAGCAGAAATGGCATAGAGTTGTGATGTCCCATGAAACAGTTGTGACGATTGTACTTACAGTTTAGAGAATGTTAAGACTGCCAAAGTGATTTTGCTTTCATTTGGTTTGAAAACATCTTTCATCTCAAGATCAGAGATTCAACCACTAAGTTTTTGTTGAAATTCAATGAGTACATTGGTTTAGTCATCAAGACAAAACACGGTGATATTCTCTCAGTTCAGTCATTGCAATAATCAGTTAGTCTAAGACTGACCAAACAATAGAAGACACGTCTTTCAAAATGACTCTTTCAAGTGCTAAAGGTGATCTGTTACAGTTTATTTCACTGTTTTCACATTAGGTGAAATTCTGACTGTACATTACCAATCAAAACTGACAGAAAATATTTTCCATAATTTCAATCCCATAATCAAGTGTGGTCAATAAAGACATGTTCTATAATCTTCTATTCAAAGAAAGTCACTTTTATTGCAACATGTTTTTTTTGTCTTATCAATTATAACAAATACTATCAGAAAGAAATATCAGTGTTTAGCACACAACACTAATGTGCGTCAATTCTTTCTTGGGCATTTGGCCATGATATCTTGCCTATGTCACAATGAATACCGTCATTTTTCATGAACTGTGGGAAAAATATTTTGGCATGGCAAATCCAAATATGACATTGGTCAGCAGTGATGTCATGACATGTCTTATTCATGGGCTGAAGGAGGGTGACATGCTCATGGGGATGGTGGTCCTAGATCTTCAACCTTCATAATGAAAACGAGATTATGGGGCAAGTCGAGGGTCAGGAATCATGGATTGGCCCAAAACTATTTCTGAATCACCTCTGAATGGTAGAACCTAACATTGTTCAACAGAATTTCATTGAGGAACCCAAAGAGCTGTGCAGCCACAGCATTGAAAGACCCAGGAAGTGTCTTATGTCCTACCAGCCCATCTTCAGATCATGGATACACACAGGAATATGTTTCTCCCATGTTGTCCAGGCACATGGACAGGTGCTCATTGACCAATGATACTGCACAGCCTGCTTTATCAACTACGATGTACTTGTGTTGGTTCACAGCAGTTCAGTTTATAGTTTTGACCCTGTTCAGGGGTTCTCTGATTTATTCCTGTCTATTCTACTCCATGTTGAAAGACATTGCCAGTGTTTATATGGTTTATATGCTTACCAGTTGTGGTTACTTCTATGGATGGCAATCATGTCCTGTTTATGACAGTATTGTATATAGGCAATGCAGTGGTCTTTTGTGGCTCACACTACCAACACCAAGGTTGTGGGTTTGAATCCTTCTGAGGTCACCGATGCGATTCTGTACTTTTCAATTGGAAAGTTGCAGACAAAACAATGTAAAATACATACAGTTTAATAACTAAATGTTTGAGTGATGATCAATTGGGAACAATGAGCATAGTGTTAGTAAAAGGTATTTGAACAATAGAAAAGAAAATCTTATCAAAGGTGATGCATGTACTCTGAACATAATTTATTTCAATGTGAAACATGTCTTTCTAGATGTTTTTTGTACTCAGTCAATGTCATATATACTTGTTGTGAAAAAAGTAATTTTTTGATCTTTAGTTTTTTTTGTCAAGAGTGGTGTAATGTTACCACAAAAAAAAGTACAACAAAAACTGTAATACCTACCGCACATAAAACATGAAGTATTCATAGAAGATGAATGCTCCAGATCTACCCCATTCATTCATTGTAGCAGATTGGGGTATGTTGATGACAGTGTCAAATAAGTTTTTTACAAAATTGCTGAACACTGGAATTTATTAGCAATTTGCTTTTTGCAGAGCAATGATGATAGCTTATAGTTAGGTTAGGTTCAAGGCTCTGAGTCAGGTTTAGGTCTCAACAAGGATAGAAAGACAAACGTGTGTGTGTGTTCAGTAAACACAGTCCACCTTAAGGGCAGTTCTCCAGAAGGCTTTGGGTGTGAAGTGGACACATGGAATGCTTTGATGTAATATAGTACCAACGCCCCGATCCTTTCCAGCCCCCACGCCCATGTCCACTCACCCCCAACGCCCCGGTCGTTACATTCAATACATCACAATATCACAACTGAATCACGATACTAAAGTGCTAAAGAACCTCAAATAATATTAGGCTATATACTTGAAAGGATAATCTTTAGCTAATCCCCAATGGGCAACCCCTAATAAAAAAAGAAACACTCGATTTGAACTGACTTAGAACTTCTTCATTTGATCATATAGACCCCAACAGAATTCTTGAATGTGGCTGTTGAATACTGAAAATTCTCAAAATAAAGAATATTTTCTCACACATTTCAAACAGTTACAAGTTAACTTTGTTTTAAAGAGCACGTACTCTTCTTTAATTTGACAACACGTTAATGTAACTTGGAATGATATATTTAGTTTTATCTCACTAACAGTCAATAGTAAGAACAAACGTCTAAGTTTGCATAAAACGATATATTGGGACAAGATTGAGCCAGCAGTCCTATTAGGCCTGTACAGCTAATATGCACAAGGCAAATCTCAAGACATACACATGTTTTATAAATGATAAGGGGAAGTATGTGGCGGACATCTTGTGGCAGATGCAGGACATCATCGCGATCAAGTGACAACGTGGTCAGCGAAGCACAACGTTACTGCTTCTTGGCTAGCTAGTGAAAGTAAGAGCTTGTTGCTGCACAAGCAAAACATTTGCAGGCAGACAACTTTATTTCAGTCTAACAGACGAAACAAACCGGACAATTAGTTTAGCAATGTCATTTTCCATATTTGAATGAAATCGGAAGAAACGCGAGAGAACAACCAATTAGTCAGGCGGCTACACAGCTACTTCTACGCTTGCCGTTACAACACTGAGCAAGCAACCATTAGAGCTCCACGCTGATGTGCTTGTCTATCAAGTTATCCCGACAGCGTTGCTGTTGTCATCTAAAAGATACTACCAACATTTCACAGCATAAAGTATGGACTTATAGCCACAGTTTATTTCTTACTCACCTCGACATCATTATCGCTTTCAAGGACGTTTCTCACCTCGTTATAACAATTAAAAAGACGGCTGTCGACAGCATAATAAATAAATAAACATTGATTCTAGAGATCAGAATATCGATACAATATTGTGAAAAAAGAATCGCGATTTTAAATTAAATCGTTGTATTTGCACAGCGCTACCCCACACCCCGGTCCACCCCCCACCACCACCACTATCCCTTTCTGGCTCCTGACTAATGACTGCTGGAACGCTGGTTTTCCCCTTAATGCTCACTGAATCCACAAGAGCCCACATTCCACCTCCGTCACTGACCACTTTATTTTCCTAAGTTTGACTCAGTGTCAATCGCCATGACATCCATAGTCTGGTATTTCATAATGGTTGTAGCGTGGTCGTTGGTTTGCTCACCCCTGACCTTTAACCTCCAACCTGTAGCATTGAGTGGACACCTGCAGGCAGCAGTGAAGAAAAGACCAGTCTGGCAGCCCTAACTCTCTAGTTGTGTGTAGGGGGGAGTGATAAGTGTGTCTCTGAGTGTGTGGCAAGTTAAGTGGGAAAATTCACTCTTAATTCTTCATTATTCTGGTGGGGACCCAAAAAAAATCCCATTTAACTGTTTCCCCTCACCGCTAACCCTAATCCTAATTCTAACCCTAATTGTAACTTTACTCAAAACCTAAACCCTAAACAAACCTTCTGTTCTTATGGTGACAGTAAGATTCCTTGTTTTACCATCCTTGCAGGGTACTCACAAGTATAATAAAACCTGGACACACAGAAACATTAACACACACACTCACTCACCAAGGTGTGAAGTGGCCAGAGCTGAGTGGATTATAGACCTGGTCTGCATTATAATAGAGGTGTGAAGTACTGGTTTGTGAAGAACCTACATTACTGCTTGGTAAACAGGATCTAATGCATATGAAGTCTCTACCATACATTCACTTAAACTCATTATATATGGGACACATTGTTTAGGGTTCTATACAATTAAGACCCTCAAAGAAGATGACAAAGTCCCAGCTGTGGCTGAATGTCTCCCACAATAGAAACAGCAGGACATCAAATACAGGTTATACTAGACACTTAGACAGGCTAGTGTCGTAAACCACACCCCATTCCCTATTTAGTGCACTTTATTTGGTCAGGGTCCATCGAGACACTCGATGGGGGAAGGATGAAATTTGGGAAGCTGGCCTGATAATTGTTGTTAATGGAGGATGAAGAGAGAGGCTCCTGAATGTCACACCAAGCTTTGAATGGCTCCAGAGAATCCTTTCACATTTCATTTAGCAGATTCTCTTATCCAGAGAGACTTAACATCAGTCATTCATCTGAAAATAGCCAGGTGACACAACTATCAACTTCAATTTCTCTCTACAAATTGTTTATTGCAAAGTCCGTGCTGACTGAAACATAATTTTGTAAGACACAAAATTATACATTGACACAAAATCTCCTGATGTGTCCAGAGTAAAGCCACCCTGGCTTGCATGGCTGCTGTGGGTTCTGGGAAGTGTTTAGGCTCCCTGGGAAGATGTCATAAGTCTGTCATAGTCCCAAACCCTGTTACAATATGAGCCTGTGTTCAAACAAAGTGCCCTAGACAGGTACAGTACTCGATTATGGGCGCAGGCTTGGAGCTCTGACTTTGCCTTAATGAAGCATTCCTGGGATACCATTCCAGGTCAGGCAGAATTCCTGGTACGGTATTCCTGGGTTGGTATTCCTGAAGTGCTGGAACATGCATTAAGGGCAATAGTGGCATGGCTGGCACGCTCGCTGGGATTATAAAGGCATCAGCTGCTGGAGGCACTAGCTGGTAAAATAACATTACTGAGCAGGAGACTCATACTGCTGGGTGGGTGAGTGTCTGTGTGTGTGGTGACAGCTGGGCTGCTAAACATTAGTGAAGGTTGTTTGGCTGAACCCTCAGGGAAATGAATCAATTACCATGTGATACCTCCCAATGTTGGTGAACACTAATATGATAACAGAACGTCAGTATGACTGTGTGGTAACAGTTTGTCGGTAGAACTGTGTGGTAACAGTATGTCAGTAGGACTTTGTGGTAACAGTATGTCCGTACTACTGTGTGGTAACAGTATGTCAGTAGGACTTTGTGGTAACAGTATGTCGGTAGAACTGTGTGGTAACAGTATGTCAGTAGGACTTTGTGGTAAGAGTATGTCCGTACTACTGTGTGGTAACAGTATGTCAGTAGGACTTTGTGGTAACAGTATGTCAGTATGACTGTGTGGTAATAGTATGTCAGTAGGACTGTGTGGTACAGTATGTCCGTACTACTGTGTGGTAACAGTATGTCAGTAGGACTTTGTGGTAACAGTATGTCAGTATGACTGTGTGGTAATAGTATGTCAGTAGGACTGTGTGGTACAGTATGTCAGTAGGACTCTGTGGTAACAGTATGTCCGTACTACTGTGTGGTAACAGTATGTCAGTAGGACTTTGTGGTAACAGTATGTCAGTATGACTGTGTGGTAATAGTATGTCAGTAGGACTGTGTGGTACAGTATGTCAGTAGGACTCTGTGGTAACAGTATGTCCGTACTACTGTGTGGTTCAGTATGTCAGTAGGACTGTGTGGTACAGTATGTCAGTAGAACTGTGTGGTAATAGTATGTCAGTAGGACTGTGTGGTAACAATGTGTCAGTAGGACTGTGTGGTACAGTATGTCAGTAGGACTGTGTGGTAACAGTATGTCTGTACTCCTGTGTGGTAACAGTATGTCAGTAGGACTGTGTGGTTAACAGTATGTCAGTAGGACTGTGTGGTAACAGTATGTCAGTAGAACTGTGTGGTAAAAGTATGTCAAGATGGATTAAGAAGCTCTGGTGTATTTTCTGAATATGTGTAAACCAGGGACGTTTATTGGTGATATGATGGAAAAATTACCCGTTCCACTTAAGCCTGTTGACAAATCCATGTAACATACTCAATATTATTTAAACCAAATCAAAGAAGTGAGCTTCACATTGTATATAAGGACCTTACATTATGTACGCACAACATTGCCTCTAGTTTACCCATTTTATTTTTTCAAGGTGTCAGTGAAACAGGCCTTTTAATCATTATACTCCAGCATTTTCCTTTTAGATATTCAGATCAAAGAAACACATGCACACACACACTGATGAATACACACTAACACAAGCATAGCACACACACTGATGAATACACACTAACACAAGCATAACACACACACTGATGAATAAACACTAACAGAAGCATAACACACACACTGATGAATACACACTAACACAAGCATAACACACAGCCTGGTATTTCTATCCATGTGGGGACCAGCTCAATTGCCTGTCAGAGCCTAAACCTCTAAACTGGAAATGTCCTTTGCCCATGTGGGTGTCATGTTTTCCATGTGAGGACTTCTGGTCCTAATTTGATCTGTAAAATAAAAATGTGCACACACACATACCCACACACACACACATACCCACAAAAACACAGAGCAATACACACTACCTCAAGCAACGACACACACCCACACACACACACACACACTGAGAAATATACACTACCTCAAGCAAACACACACACACACACACAGCTCTGGCAGGCAGAAACCTCAAGAAGCTGAAGGGGGAGGGGTACAGAGATGGGTAATGATGTCATCGTTGTGGCTCAGGATATGTGAGTGTGTGTTTGTGTGTGTGTGTGTGTGTGTGTTTGTGTGTTTGTGTATGGATAAGCTACACTGGGTTTGAGATAATGGGGACATTTCATAAAAGGTGATGTCATCCTTCCACCACTTCCCCTCCCCCACTTTCTCCCTCCCTCCCCTCCCTTTCACATCCTCCCCCATCTCTCTCCCTCCCTCCTCTCCCTTTCACATCCTCCCCCATCTCTCTCCCTCCCTCCTCTCCCTTTCACATCCTCCCCCATCTCTCTCCCTCCCTTCTCTCCCTTTCACATTCTCCCCCATCTCTCTCCCAATTCAATTTGAAGTGTTTTATTGGAATTGGAAAATATTTAATAGCCAAATGCAAGGGGAAAATGACCAAAATTGACAAGTTAAAAACAATAGAGGGAAAACAGTCAGTGTTACACCCCCCCCCCTTCTGGCCAGGTGGTAGATGACCCTTCAACTGACTTACAGTTAGGGTTACGGTTAAGTTTAGGCATTGTGAGTTAGGTTTATGGGGTAGAGTGGGTTAAGTTTAGGCATTGTGGGTTAGGTTTATGGGGTAGAGTGGGTTAAGTTTAGGCATTGTGGGTTAGGTTTATGGGGTAGAGTGGGTTGAGGTTAGGCATTGTGGGTTAGGTTTATGGGGTAGAGTGGGTTAAGTTTAGGCATTGTGGGTTAGGTTTATGGGGTAGAGTGGGTTAAGTTTAGGCATTGTGGGTTAGGTTTATGGGGTAGAGTGGGTTAAGTTTAGGCATTGTGGGTTAGGTTTATGGGGTACAGTGGGTTAAGTTTAGGCATTGTGGGTTAGGTTTATGGGGTAGAGTGGGTTAAGTTTAGGCATTGTGGGTTAGGTTTATGGGGTAGAGTGGGTTAAGTTTAGGCATTGTGGGTTAGGTTTATGGGGTAGAGTGGGTTAAGTTTAGGCATTGTGGGTTAGGTTTATGGGGTAGAGTGGGTTAAGGTTAGGCATTATGGGTTAGGCTTATGGGGTTGAGTAGGTTCAGTTTAGGCATTATGGGTTCATTAAAGTTTATTAGCTGACATTACCTCTAGCTAATTACGTCCCATAACGTATATAAATGCGGAAGATGTTTAACTTATCAGAGTGTTTTTCTAAAACCAGCAACCATGTATGGTGTAGTTAGGCTAGCGTTATATATGAATGATAGTTGCATAATATATATTAGCTTCCTAACTAATGTTTTGTTCGCGAGCTAGCAAACAGTCTACATTACACAGCCAAAGAAAATGCAGGCGTTTTTTTATGCACAGACAATGTACTACAGCTAGCTAGCTATGACAAGATACAGTATAGCAAACATTTCCATCAGGTTCTGAAGGTGTCAATGTAGATGAAGCTGTCGACCAGTGTAGTCATGCAAGAGAGTTATGGATGTGAGGTTGTATAAATCAAGTACAGTACAGGCAGAATGTACATGTAGATCACATTATATCAGCAGCACACATTGAAATACAGAGGTCTGTAGTAGCTCTTCACTACAAGGACACATCAGAGACAATATGTTAACTAAGTAATATAAAATGGATTGGCTGAAGGCTGTATTTTCCGTGTTTATTGTAGCAGAATCAGTGAGATGTTGTGTCCACCAATGTATCCTATGGCCAAAAGCATGTGGACACCTGACCATCACACCTGTATGAGCTTGTTGGCCATCCCATTCCAAAACTATGGGCATTTGCAAAAACATATTTGTCCCCACCGGCTTAGTTTTCGTGGGTGCAGCTACACCAGGGGTGGGAGGCCTGTACTTGACCTGTATAAAAATTCTATGTGGTTATCACAGTCAGACCTCGGGATCGTCTTTCCATGCGTGTATACTAGGGGCGGGTCTATATAAGGACAGCTTGCACCCCGGCCTGGCGTCACCACGCTGTGCCAGTCTTTGTCCCCCTCACAGTTTAAATGTGCCCCTGAATAGGACAATATAACAGAAATATTCCACAAAATAAATTCCAAATACATAATGTGTATGAGTCTGAAGTCTACTAATCCTATAGGACATGAGGACTTGGAGTGTTTTCATAAAATGATTTGTATTGACTGAATCCGAAATGTGTAATCTGTATGTAAGGCAAAATACCTAAGTCCACACTTAAAATGTAATTTTATATAGGTACTATGCATTTTCTGTTAGGAACAATGTATAGTAAATCTAATTTGGAATGTAATATTATGCAGTTAGCATTATTAGCATAATTATTCTATTCGTAATTTTTCCTAATAGAACAGCATCAACAGGAGGTTGATAAAGTTGATTAAATGTCATGTTTTAGTGGTTAGGGACATGATAACACATACATGTGAATGAGTTATTTTCTCCATTCAAAGTGAAAAGATAACACGTTGGTTATTTTTAGCTCCTGTATGCACGTGTAATGTGCTTTGGAACTCCAATTCAAAAGTTCACAAAATGGATGAAAACATATAAAGTCAAACCTATGTGTTCAATTGTGTAATTGCTCACATTTAGGGTTAGAGTTGGGGTTTAGGGCTGGATAAAAACATACATTCAGGGTTAGGGATAGGGGGTTAGGGTTATATAAACTCTTACGTTAAGGGCTTGGGTGTTAGGGTTAGATAACGTATTTTCAGGGTTAGACATTCAGGGTCAGGGCTGAGATGTAGTGAACATTTATTTTAAGTACCTTTTACTAAGTATTTTAATAAGTACTAAATATCTGTTGAAATGCAATTCCAGTTAGGTGTGTGTGTGTCTATGTACTGTTTGTGTGTGTGACCACACACATAACTTTGTATCAGCATGAATGTGCGCGTGTACATGCACCTGTTCCAATGGGTGTGTGTCTGTGTGTGTATCTGCCTACTGTCAGCAGTCACCTACTGAGACCAGTCAGCCAAAAGCTGCCAGGCTGACATGGGTTTCAGACTGTGGGAATGGAGAGGAGAGGAGGAGGTGGGGGAGAGAGGGAGAAGGAGGGAAGAGGGGGGAGAGATAGAGAGAGGGGGTAGGGGGGGAGGAGGAGGGACTGAGAGAGAGAGGCATTTAAAACCAGCCAGCAGCAGATTCTATATAATAGAGAGATATTCCTTTATTATCCTAGATACATTTTCACTGTGGAAGCTGAAGTGCCAGACAGCCATACACAAAAACACAACATGAAAGTGTAAATGAAGAAAATATGTATGTCAAAATCTGATGCTATGTCAGTAATTAACCAATCTTCCGATTTTTATAGTCCCTTTGGTAGTTTTATCAATAATATGTGGTGATATTTTCAAAACTCTTATGCTGCGTTTCCACTGGTGCTTTCCTCCGGCACCAGGGCCACACCGCTGATTCATGCTAATGTCGGCTCCAGACTTTCCTGTTTCCACTATACATTTGTTACCAAGACTTAAGGAGGGGCTCAGGTGGGGAGGGAGGAGTAAAATATCAACACAATTTGGTTTTCCGGTTACAAAAATAAAAGTCGACATTTCTCTGGTAGTAAAATAAAATAAACAATGACCCCGTGCTCAGTTTGTTTACAATACGCCGTTTGAACTTGAGTACAAGGACGGAAATCGCGGGGGGGTCGGGGGGGGTCGGGACCCCCCCTTTCTGAGGATTGTCCCCCCCTAAAATATAATTAAAATAGGTGTATTGTAAATAATATAATGGTATATACTTAAAATAATTGTGTAAGTAGTAAAACAATACAAATGCAAACGGGGCAACAACAAAAAAAGTTTTAAACATTTTGAGTCCCCCCTGCTTTGCCTCAAAGTGTTTTGGTCCACTGGCTGCTCCCTTTACCTCAGTCACCACCGACACACACACAGTCGGTGGCGGGAGAAAACAAAGTTTTCAGTAGTTGTGAAACCTCAGTAAGTCCAGGCTATTTCATTCACAATTATACATCGGATGAAGTGATGAAGTTCATCGGATATTTTCTCTCTAATATAGATGATGCTGAGTCATTGATAAATCATCTCAAAAAAATATTATTGTGTAAATTAACTTGTGTAACTTAACTAACAGTTACCTACCAATGTAATATTGTCACCAATGTATTCTGCTTTGTTAGCAATTATAACGTTACTCTCTTGTTTTATAGTAGTTTAGGTTGTTTAATAACGTAGCATAGCCTATCACACACACACACAAATACACACAGTACGGGTGGTTCTCAAAGCGTGAGGCGCGCCCCACTGGTGGGGAATAGAGACGTGACAGGTGGAGCGCGGCAAACGAGAGGAAATTTTCCTTTTTATGCCTTTATATCTTTATCCAGACATCCAAACTGTCCCAGAAGTTATGGGAGTCTTCCGCATATTGATAGCTCTCCTTGACGCCCGCAAATGAGATCAATCAATGGCAAGACCGCGCACTAGACTAGAGAGTGACTGCGCGTGCGCTTGTCCCCCTCCCACCCCCAAAATTAGTGATGGACGTGACGTCGGCATATTAATATTAGCGGTCCATACTTTCGCGCCGGCCTACAGCTGCTATATGTTTTGCGCCAATGGGTAGCAACAGGCTAGTGTATAAATAAATTGTTCAATGTGCCTGTATTATTGGTGTCCCCTTCAAAACTTGCTCTTGAAAATTTTTAAGTTTATTGTCCCCCCCAACAGTTAGATGAAATTTTCGCCCATGCTTGAGTAATAAAACGGATTTCTTCCTCAAACTCCTGCGACCGGCTCCTTCCCCTACAAGTTTAACTGTAAGCCAGTGTATTCATTATTTAGTTAGCTTAAAAACTATCTAACTTTAATAGAAGGATTTGGGAGAATTCTGAGGTAATTCTATGCTGTAAAAGTGTCTGCAAGCAATGTCTCGGTCTCAGCGCTCCATTTATCCATTGAGTCAATGGCATCGTATCACCTTCAGTTGTTCCAGTTCTTTCTGTTCTGAGTCTTTGCTTGCCTGTACTGTTGCTTCATTTCCTTTATTTTATATGGGATCTGTTTGTTAGATCGGATGAAAACCATTAAGAGAAGCCTAAAGCAAACGATACACATCGCAATTCGATTAGAACAACATGCCGTGTTTTCACACCACGTAACGCGACAATCTGCAAAACTCCGCCCTAAGTCCTAAAGTCCAGGGCTTGGCACCCAGTGAGAGCCGGGCTACTCGACCATGGCCTTGTGGCTGACTGGCCCTGGCCCGTGTCAGTGGAAACAGACTTCAGGGTAAAACACCAGTGTTTGGCACCAGTGGAAACAAAGCATTAGTCCATGACTCGGATCACACTTGTAACACAGCTAGTCTTACATTAAAAACCACTTATTGTGATTTCAATTGGCTTGTAAACATCTTTCACCACAAGATCATTGATTCAACCAAATACTTTTGTGAAATGCAATGAGCACATTAGTGAAGTCATCAAAACACAACATAATGCAATCCTCTCATTTTAGTAATTTAAAACAACCAGTTAATCCACAAGCAGATAATGCAAGACACGTTTCAAAATTACTCTGAAATGTTGAAGATAATCTGTTACAGAATATTACACATTACACAAAACATAACTTTTATTGCAACATGGTTTTTCTGTCTAATCAGATGTAAAATCAGTGTTTAGAGCACAGTACAATAATTTGTGCACATTCTGTGTTTAGTGTTTGGCCATGAAATCTTTTGGCTTGGCGAATCCAAACATGACACTTGTCACCTGTGATGTCATGACATGTCTTGTCCTTGCGCTGTAGGGGGCGACATGCTCATGGGACCTTCCACCTCCAATTTATAATTCCTCAGCAGGGTTGAGGAAAGGAGATTAAGGGGTCAGGAATCAGGGATTGGCCCAAAACCATTACCGAGCCACCTCTAAACTGTGGAAACTAACATTATCTCACACAATATCAGTGAGGAACTCAATGTGCAGCCCCAGTATTGGAATGTAACACCCAAGAAAGGCCCTACGTCCTTCCACACAATTTTCACATATGGCTGCACACATGGTTGTTTCCACCATGTTGTACGGGCACTTGCACACTTGTTCATTCACCAATGTTGTTGCGTCTACAGTGCTGAGTTTTGTCCAGGTAGAAGCCTGCTTTATCTACAAAAGTACTTGTGATGGTTCACAGCAACTCAGTTTGGTGTTTTAACCCTGTCTGGGAGCTCTCTGATTTCTCCCTCTGCCTTGTAGTCTACCCTGCTTCTTGTTGAAGTTTCCACATACTGTAAATATGTAAATAGAACCAAAGCAACTGAAAAAACTCTAAACTTCAGCATTAACAAAATAATAGTCTGCTCCTGGGAACTATAGGGATTTGTTCCAACCAGGCAGCACACTGAGCGGATTGATCAATTCAGTGACTCTATGCCGTGGGTAATATAAACAGGAACTGCCTGTCTGCCACACCCCTGACCCGGACTGCCCTACCTCTGAAATATCCCAAGTCCTTGAACCAAACAGTGAACTGGACTTCCCCATTACCGACCCTACTCTGGGTTGTTAAACAGCTTCTCTTTCTGCTCAGAGGTATGTTTTGTTCCATACAGGGGTGACTATGGGGAGGACTATGGGGGTGACTACAGGGGTGACTATGGGGAGGACTATGGGGGTGACTACAGGGGTGACTATGGGGAGGACTATGGGGGTGACTTCAGGGGTGACTATGGGGAGGACTATGGGGGTGACTTCAGGGGTGACTATGGGGAGGACTATGGGGGTGACTACAGGGGTGACTATGGGGAGGACTATGGGGTGACTATGGGGAGGACTATGGGGAGGACTATGGGGGTGACTTCAGGGGTGACTATGGGGTGACTATGGGGTTGATTATAGGGGTGACTACGGGGGTGACTACAGGGGTGACTATGGGGGTGACTACAGTGTTGATTATAGGGGTGACTACAGGGTTGATTATAGGGGTGACTACAGGGGTGACTACAGGGTTGATTATAGGGGTGACTACGGGGGTGACTACAGGGGTGACTACAGGGTTGATTATAGGGGTGACTACAGGGTTGATTATAGGGGTGACTACAGGGTTGATTATAGGGGTGACTACAGGGGTGACTACAGGGTTGATTATAGGGGTGACTACAGGGTTGATTATAGGGGTGACTACAGGGGTGACACACACACACAAACCCAAAATTGCCACTGAAGTGAACACCAGAAATGTTGTACCCTTAAAAAAAAGTTGCACCCCCCACAACCCCTATTCCCTAACCCAGAAGTGTTTCTCTAAAGGTTCATGAACGTTCAAGGGCTAGGATGCTCTCAGATGCTAGAGCAATTAGCACCTCTCTTAGATGTGTCTTGATAAGTGATCATCACATTCACACTGGCCGTTCTCAGCAGTGAACGCTATGCAGAAGATAAGCATCAATCGTTGCTGGTCGACCAAACACAGCATGAGTTACAGAGGTAGGTCCCGAACCTTTAGATTTACTCCACGTAACCGCCAAAATGACTTTAACAGTGTAAAACACAAACTGGTCCTCAAGTAAAGCAATTAGAGCACATACGTATATTATTCATGCCTTTAATTCTTTTCTGGCCTGTTTACAGTAATCATGAAATTAAAATGCATGGAGAAGAAAATGGACATCTGACATAACCACAGATATCTAGAGGTTTCTTTTACACAACAAGCAAGTGTGACAGGAAGTGTGACAGGAAGTAACATGCATAACTCAGCCCTACAAAGACCAATCACTATCCCCCGTTTCTAAAAGTGGAACAAAGAGAGGTGTCACCATATCATTGTCCAAGGAGCCTTCTTGGAAAACACAGTAACAATTTGGTCCGCCCCAACCTGGACTACAATCTCCAACCAGTCATGGTCATGAACTACAATACCCAGTCTGCCCCAAGGCGATATAATCCTAGAGGAATGCTGTGATTCCATGGTCAGCCAGGCACTCTGTCTCAAGACTGTGGGCCATCTGTACTTCCTTCCTATGACCTCCTCCCTCCTCTATTCCCCTCCCCACTTCCTTGCCTTCTCTGTCATTCTACTCTTCATTTTCCCTCCCTCTTTTCCTCTTCTCTTCTCCGTCACTGAGCTGCAGGTGTGTCCTGTAGGTTTAGAGTCATGACCTCACCTGACCCTGATGTGACCACAACACCTCCGCCATGTCAGTGTTTCCTCAGTCCACCCAAACATCTAAGATCAAAAGAGGGAGAAGAGTTTTTGTAGCTATTTCTGTTCGTCTCTCCCCTGACTACACCGCCTCTTTCTCCAATAATTCAGGAAATGTTTGTCCTAACTGGCACCCTAGTCCCAATTTAGTGCACTACTTGTGATTATAGGGCCCTGGTTTTAGTTTACTACATACGGAAAAGAAAGCAAATTTGGACCCAGTTTAAGGGCCAGGCTTGTGAATCTTCATGGAAATATTTTATTTTAGTCCAGGAATACCGGCCACAAATGTTGAAAAGTGCCACGCTGGCAACCTGCAGATCTGTTGTAAAAACATTGTCTGTGGTCGTACTGACAAAAATCCGAAGAGCCCAGACACTCTTACCCAGAGTGATCAAAAGTTAGTACATTTATCTTAATATGGCAAAATGGGTCAAGCCCTTGACTTCAGTTCTGCACAGTGCATCTGTGTGATATACAACATAAAAACAACATGATAGTTTGAGGCAGTATCTAGCTTAGGTAGCGATTAAAGCATCTTAACAGAAACAAAAAGATGAATGAGAGTGATTTTTACCCTCCTGGTTACAAATCTGGGTGGATTTAACTTGCTGGGATCTAAGTATGTTCAGGGGAGGATGGAACCAGTTGGGGAATGGAAATGTTCAGGGAGGGACACTGTTGGGGTACAGATATGTTCAGCCTATCATCAAGCTTTAAACCTACCATCCCAGTGCTGGAGATCATTTCGATAATTGAGCAAGTGGAGGACTGCAAGAAAAGAAACCATCATTGACAACAAGCTCTCCTACTGAAGAAAGACAGAGGAACCCTTGTTGACTACAAGCTCTCCTACTGAAGAAAGACAGAGGAACCCTCATTTACAACAAGCTCTCCTACTGAAGAAAGACAAAACACATTCACACAAAAACTCAACAAAGCTTGTTCTTTTCTATGGACATTTCTATGGAAATAGTGGAAATGAAGTATACAGCAATCAATCCTTTTACAAATACTTTATATAATCCATCTTCACCCGTAATACATTGGGGTGGTTTGGCACTTTAGGGAAACCTGGAAAGAACCTGTTGAATGGGGTCATAGCTAGGTCATTGGAAAAAGCCAGGAACTCCCAGTGTCATGAGAAGGAGGAAGTTTATCCTAATAAACACTAAATGATCAGACATTTAAAAGGGAACAGCTTCTAGTTTTATTCCAACACCTATCAAACACCTGTCCTAACTCCTGAAGGATGTGTTTAAAATGAGTTTACCGGAGATAGTATAGAATGCTTCTAGGCCTCTTTTCCTTTATACTGCAGCCTACTTCCTGTTCTATATTATCATGTGTCTTGCACTGGCCATCCCCAACCACCCATTTTGTTCTTGATACATACCATTCACTACTGGTAAGACCATATGTAATATTTTATATTTTGATTATATTTATAGAAAATACTTAATTACATATTCTATTACATCTGTATAAATCCTCTGAGTCAGAATGTAGAGGAAGGATCTGTTCTGTCATTACATTCAAACGGTCAGACATTCTATTTGTCCTGCTAAATACGGCAATTCGTACTATACTGTTTATTTTTGTAAAACACAATGTGTGATTTCCAAACAGACCACAAAACTAAAGAAACAGATGGAAAGCTGAAGCTACTTCCACTTTATTAGAAAGGCGCAATATTAATAAGTTCCTTCTGTGGTTATTGTGTAATATAGTTGTATAGTTCACCTGTCTGCAGAGGGATGATTAGGCTCCCTGACCTCCACTCCGCCGGCAAGGGCAGGTCACATAAGACATAAAGTCAGGGGTGAAAAATCATAATGCATCATGGCCGTACCTTCTCCCCTCAGTACTGTGAAAGGGATGAGTCCCAGCAAGTAGGGATGAGAGTATATGGGTGAGGTCATCCGTGACCTAGAAAGCCGATCACGGCAAGCCCATGACGTCACCAGTACAACTTAACCAAGTATTGATTTATTGATTATCTAGTCAGCAAAAATTATATGATCTCTAAAAAACAGAATCTGGACTAAATTAAAAAAAAGATTTTATGAATATGTGATACACCTAAAATAACACTTTACACAAAGTAGACAGAGCCTTTCAATAAAAACTCCTTGCATGACAAAAATAATAACACCCACCAGATACAGGTATCTAATGAAGGTGTTTTCTGAAGCTTTACATCTACTTAATAGGGTGTGTATGTATTATGTATGTATGTGTGTGTATGTGTGTGAATGTGTTTGTATGTGTGTGTGTGTGTGTGTATGTATGGATGTGCATGTGAGTGTATGTATATGCAGAGTTGGGTATGTTACTTTTTAAATGTAATCTGTTACAGTTACAAGTTACCTGTCCACATTTGTAATCAGTAACGTAACTTTTTGATTACTCAAATTTAGTAATGTAATCTGATTACTTTGAGATTACCTTCATATGAAGAGGCATTAGAAAACAAATAGGAATAGCCTATTACCAGTTGAACACCTTTTGCAGGATCAATCAAGGTTAGAGTTTACATACCTGGCCAAAAATGAAATTTGCATTTTAACTTATGGGTTATGTACAGGGCCTTTGAAAAGGGTTTCTAAACCATTGCTTTTCACTTCAATATGATTGGGCTACATCTCTACATTACACACTAAAGGTCTGTCAGATATTCAATCATTCCAATTAATCCAATAAACCTCAATCTTCCAGAAACTGACTTTTATCTGAACATAACCTAAAATCTAAGGATGTGTTAACATATTCTGTTATTTGTGTTTTATTCATGTTTTAACTGCTTCAAAACATTGTTGAAAAATAAATAGCTATTTCTCAAAAAGGGTATTGACATTGTTGTAGCCTATATAAAATTCAAGATATCCGTTGATATTCGTGTACAATAAATCTGCATTAGTCTGATGTTTTGCTCCACAACCATCAACATTGTCAAAACGTTGCAAAAACACCAGGCACACAACTGCACGTAAATATGTTTTACCGGCGCGAATGTAACCTGCAATTATTAGGGCTTCCGGCGATGGATTTTCAAAACGCAAATTAAAGAAGAAATTCTGTGATTATACACCTGCACTCTTAGCTTAAAGTCAGTTTCGTCAGCAGCCCATGATAACCAATTAACACAATTTTCTGGATTTGAGCAAGCAGAATCAAATGGCCTACATGCATCAAATGCAAATCATCATACTTTGGCAGAATGCTTTCCCACACCTTTTCTCTTCAAGTATTATGATAAATTCCATATAATGTTTTATCTTGAACGCTGCTCCATGTTACAGCTATCTAACAAATAGTTGCCTAATTCCTGTCTGAATTGTTCAGTGCAACTCTTCCTGGCTTTGTTGTTCTGTGCATTTGACAAATAAACCTTAAAACCTGAAAAAGATATAACACCAGGTAGGCCAATCACCTATCATTGTTCTGAGAAAGATGCGTCGATAGTAGACAACTAAATCGCATTTTATATGAGTCAGCTAATATTATCGTAGACATTATCTGTTTTTACCAGACATCCAACCAACCAAAAAAATTAAACCAACCAACGGAGAAAATTAAACTAGCGCTTCATCGGTCACTAATCTGGTTATGTGCGCCCACCTTTGCGCGCATAATGATCACAAACAACAACTGAGGCGCACAATTGTTATTTTGGTTCAAATAACGATGCCTTTAAAACATTAAATTAAAAATCCTCAAAAAGTGAGGGGATTTGGCTGGTCATCACAAACAAAAAGGATTACTTGAGGTTTAGGGGTTAGGGTTAGCTTCAGGTTTTGGTCTTCAGGTTAGGGCTAAGGTTAGAGTTAGCTTTAAGTTTACCTGTTGGGGTTAGGAGTTAAAGTTAGGTTTAGATTCTGGGAACTGTTTGAATTGTAATTGCAGAACATTTTCATAATATACACATATGTGCCGGAAAAGCTACACTTGCCTCTTCTTTGAAGAAAATTGATTAACAATGACATACTGAGGCAAGATAAAACAGCCTATCATTTCCTGGTTGCAAAAGATCTACACAGCTCACTGAACTTATGTTCATGTGAGAAAACAAGCACTTAAAGTGTAGGGAATCATTTTGCCATCTAAATAACTGTGAAAGAGTAAAGTCCCTAATGTGGTGTAATAGAGACTTTTAAAAGCACAAACACACAGGATTTCAAGCTAAGAAGCATAGTTTCCAGGAAGTATGAGGTCTAACAGCTGCAGAATCAGTCAAAAGAACAGTAACACAGAGTGATGAATGTTCTAGGTGGTTCTCTTTTAGTGTTTGGTTCTGCCTAACCACACTACAGGTCCCATCATGTAAGTGGATCTGCATTTTAACATTAATTTGAAGTATTTTTGTCTGATATGGGGATTTGACCACAATGAAAGTAGTTGTCTAAGGATGGTTCCAAAAATAAAGATAAAAATTCTCATCTGACTTAAGGAAACAGAAATATTGAATAACAGACAAATATATACAGTATCTCACAGAAGTGAGAAGACCCCTCACCTTTTTGCAAATATTTAATGATATCTTTTCATGTGACAACACTAAAGAACTGACACTTTGCTACAATGTAAAGTAGTGAGTGTAAAGCTTGTATAACACTGTAAATTTGCTGTCCCCTCAAAATTACTCAACACACAGCCATTGATGTCTAAACCGCTGGCAACAAAAGTGAGTACACCCCTAAGTGAAAATGTCCAAATTGGGCCCAATTAGCCATTTTCCCTCCCCTGTGTCATGTGACTTGTTAGTGTTACAAGGTGTGAATGGGGAGCAGGTGTGTTAAAATTGGTGTCATCACTCTCACACTCCCTCATACTGGTCACTGGAAGTTCAACATGGCACATCATGGCAAAGAACTCTCTGAGGATCTGAAAAAAAAGAATTGTTGCTCTACATAAAGATGGCCTAGGCTATAAGAAGATTGCCAATACCCTGAAACTGAGCTGCAGCACGGTGGACAGGTTCCACTCAGAACAGGCCTCGCCATGGTCAACCAAAGAAGTTGAGTGCACGTGCTCAGCGTCATATCCAGAGGTTGTCTTTGGGAAATAGACATATGACTGCTACCAGCATTGCTGCAGAGGTTGAATGGGTGGGGGTTCAGTCTGTTAGTGGTCAGACCATACGCCGCATACTGCATCAAATTGGTCTGAATGGCTGTCGTCCCAGAAGTAAGCCTCTTCTAAAGATGATGCACAAGAAAGCCAGCAAACTGTTTGCTGAAGACAAGCAGACTAAGGACATGGATTACTGGAACCATGTACTGTGGTCTGATGAGACCAAGATAAACTTATTTGGTTCAGATGGTGTCAAGCGTGTGTGGCGGCAACCAGGTGAGGAGTACAAAGACAAGTGTGTCTTGCCTACAGTCAAGCATGGTAGTGGGAGTCTTATGGTCTGGGGCTGCATGAGTGCTGCCAGCACTGGGGAGCTACAGGTCATTGAGGGAACCATGAATGCCAACATGTACTGTGACATACCAAAGCAGAGCATGATCCCCTCCCTTCGGGGAATGGGCCACAGGGCAGTATTACAACATGATCCCTAAACACACCTCCAAGACGACCGCTGCCTTGCTAAAGAAGCTGAGGGTAAAGGTGATGGACTGGCCAAGCATGTCTCCAGACCAAAACCCAATTGAGCATCTGTGGGGCATCCTCAAATGGAAGGTGGAGGAGCGCAAGTTCTCTAACATCCACCAGCTCCGTGATGTCGTCAACAAAGTATTGACACTTAGGTCCCAATTTGGACATTTTCACTGACTTTTGTTGCCAGCAATTTAGACATTAATGGCTGTGTGTTGAGTTATTTTGAGGGGACAGCAAATTTACACTGTTATACAGGCTGTACACTCATTTGCAAAAATGTGAGGGGTGTACTCACTTTTGTGAGATACTGTAGATGTAAAATCATAGGCAGGTGCCTGAGCTATTTACTACATGAATTCAGGTGTTTTCACATCTATATATGTCATGACCTTTATGTGGCATCAGAAACAGATAGAGTTTCCCTAAAACTCTGCTTCTATCATACATGACAGGAAGTGAGCTCATCTATTCTGCCGACTCACTCTGCATGAATGCCCGCAGACAACCACACACACGCACACACACACACACAGGCAGACACACACAGGCACTTGCAAAATCACATGAACATACACACTGCAGACAGAGGCTGCTCAACACATGACATCACCGCAGCTTCTTGTTACACTCATCGTCCCAAAATGTGCACCACACGTGTGTGTGTTTGTGTGTGTGTGTGTGTGTGTGTTTGTGTGTGTGTGTGTGTGTTAGAGCTGTCATTGCATTGTGGCTAATGAGATCACTAACGGATGGTTACAGAAACTGAGCTAGATGTAAACTTAAATCTGTTTTAACACAGCAAGCTATCACTTCGAATCGGTTTAATACCAACACACATACATCACCCTCATTATCACTGCCACAGTCCCTATTATAAGGCACAACTTTGAGAAAGATTGGACCATGTTTGATTGCACTTGTTATGAGTGATGGGTTGGTTAGGGCCATAACAGATCAGTGTACCAGCGGTTTAAATTATTAACCAACCCTGGATGAGATCTGTCACAATTAAAGACCTTCACCAGAAAAGGTATTCATTAATTATGGAGCCTAACGCTCAGAATATCTGAAAAAGAGATTGAACCCCTTTCTCTCTAACTGTTGCTTTGCTTTCAAACAGACATGAAAGCACACATACTCACACACTCACACACAAAGCACATTAAAACATCATGTCAGACAGGTACTTTAGACTCATTTTCTCCTGATGTTCTTAACGCTTCAGAATGACACAACGACACCCTGAGGTAAATAAAGTCACACAGTTTTTATTCCGATGAGGACAATTTTGGATGGGAGGGAAATTAGTTTTGGGAGGTTATTTAAAGTTTGATGGTAGCTATAACCTACAGTGGATATAAAAATTCTACACACCCCTGTTAAAATGCCAGGTTTTTGTGATGTAAAAGAATCAGACATAGATTAAATCATGTCAGAACTTTTTCCACTTTTAATGTGACCTATAAAAAAACTGAAATCTTCGAGAAGGGAAAAATTCAAAATAAAAACCTTACAATAACCTAGTTGCATAAGTGTGCATATCCTCTAATAACTGGGGATGTGGCTGTGTTCAGAATTAACCGATCACATTCAAACTCATGTTAAATAGAGGTCATTTTCCTGACATTTTCTTAGTTGCATCTTAGAGCAAAAGCCATGGTCTGCAGAGAGCTTCCAAAGCATCAGAGGGATCTCATTGTTGAAAGACATCAATCAGGATAAGGGTACAAAAGAATTTCCAAAGCATTAGATATACCATGGAACACAGTGAAGACAGTCATCATCAAGTGGAGAAAATATGGCACAACAGAGAAATTACCAAGAACTGGAGGTCCCTCCAAAATTGATGAAAAGACGAAAAGAAAATTGGTCAGGCAGGCTTCCAAGAGGCCTACAGAAATATTAAAGGAACTGCAGGAATTTCTAGCAAGTACTGGCTGTGTGCTACATGTGACAACAATCTCCCCTATTCTTCACATGAATGGGCTATGGGGTAGGATGGCAAGACGGAAGTCTTTTCTTACAAAGAAAAACTTCCAAGCCCGGCTGAAGTTTGCAAAAACAAACATCAAGCTTCCCAAAAACACGTGGGAAAATTAGTTATGATCTGATGAAACCAAGGGAGAACATTTTGGCCATAATTCCAAAAGGTATGTTTGGCGCAAAAAAAACACTGCACATTACCCAAAGAACACCATTCCCACAGTGAAGCATGGTGGTGGGAGCATCATACTTTGGGGCTGTTTTTCTTCAGCTGGAAACAAGGTCTTAGTCAGGGTGGAGGGAATTATGAACAGTTCCAAATACCAGGCAATTTGGACACAAAACCTTCAGGCATCTGTTAGAAAGCTGAAGATGAAGAGGAAGTTCACCTTTCAGCATGACAACGACCCAAAGCACACATCAAAATCCACAAAAGCATGGCTTCACCAGAAGAAGATTAATGTTTTGGAATGGCCCAGCCAGAGCCCAGACCTGAATCTAATTGACCATCTGTGGGGTGATCTGAAGAGGGCTGTGCACAGGAGAGGTTCTCGCAATCTGACAGATTTGGAGCACTTTTGCAAAGAAGAGTGGGCAAATATTGCCATGTCAAGATGTGCCATGCTAATTGACTCCTACCTAAAAAGACTGAGTGCTGTAATAAAATCAAAAGGTGCTTCAACAAAGTATTAGTTTAAGGGTGTGCACATTTATGCAACCAGTTTATTGTGAGTTTTACATTTTTTTCACCTCAAATATTTCAGTTTGTTTTTCAATTAAATTGTTCACATTAAAGTTGGAAAAAGTTCTGACATTATTTAACTTTGTCTCATTCTTTTACATCACAATAACCTGGCATTTTAACAGGGGTGTGTAGACTTTATATATCCACAGTATATTTGGGCTTCATGGGCACCAGGTCTCCTACCATGGGCTTCATGTTAACCAACGTCATGGGGAATCTTTAGAGTCATATTGGCTGTGCAGGTTTGAGGGTGTGCCAGAAATATTTGTGGTATTTTTGAGGCTGTTTTGAAGGTTGGTCACCACAGAGTTCAGGGGCCAGATATTAAGAAGGTAGTGTCATTTGCATAAAGCTGAACAAGGGGTGCTGTCACATTTTAAGGAAGCCCGGGCTTTTGAAACAATGTATATCTCAGCAAAGTCGTTTTCACAGGTTGTTCTCTTAGAACACTAGATGGTTAAGTCTGTTGATAATGATGCTTTGGTTAATGGAATCAAAGGCTTTATACAAATCTAATTATAAGGCCATACATGGTATGCCAATAATATGGCATAAATACAAAGGAGGATGTCCACTCACTGTTGATGTTTTAATAAGGTTTTGGTGATCAATATTTATTTCCAAATGGACTCATGAACCAAACCTTTCTTGACTCTGCTCATTTGTGATTTCATTGTGTAGGACCAGGGCCGCCTTAATGCACAGGCTTACCGGGACCCAGGGGCCTACAAGTTACCGGGAGAAGCTGAAAAGGACGAGGACTGGATGAGCTTAGAGCCAACCGGAGATGGACCGACTGGAGGACCGTTACCTGTCTCACCAGGAGAAGAGGACCTGGCAGCACGGGTAGATCCAACCAAAGGGGATCACAGTGGAGGAGACATGTGGGCAGGATCAGGATGGGACGAGTCTGATGACGACCCCAAAAGCACTGACCCAGGTCAATGGGGCCAAAATAATACTGATGAACAAGTGCGTCTTTACTGGGTGAAAATGGGACCGGAATTGTGCCAGAACAGAGAAGCTGACCTTTCTGCATCAGAACGCCAATACAAACACCAGAGGAAATTATTCTCAAAGATTCTTCTCCATTAGTAATGGAGAGTATCTGCCCAGGGAATGGCTATGCTGCTCACCTTCCCAAGGTAGTGTGTTTTCCTTTTATTTGTTCATAATCAGTTTGTACTGTTGTGTTGTTACAGAACCACATACACATAGATGAACAGTTTAAACCATAGACCTGGACTCTATCTCCTTTTTACCACAATTCCACCTGAACATAGACATAGTGTCCGACGTCACACATACAGTGGGGAGAACAAGTATTTGATACACTGCTGATTTTGCAGGTTTTCCTACTTACAAAGCATGTATCATAGGTACACTTCAACTGTGAGAGACAGAATCTAAAACAAAAATCCAGAAAATCACATTGTTTGATTTTTAAATGAGTATTTGATCACCTACCAACCAGTAAGAATTCCGTCTCTCACAGATCTGTTCGTTTTTCTTTAAGAAGCCCTCCTGTTCTCCACTCATTACCTGTATTAACTGGATCTGTTTGAACTTGTTACCTGTATAAAAGACACCTGTCCACACACTCAATCAAACAAACTCCAACCTCTCCACAATGGCCAAGACCAGAGAGCTGTGTAAGGACATCAGGAATAAAATTGTAGACCTGCACAAGGCTGGGATGGGCTACAGGACAATAGGCAAGCAGCTTGGTGAGAAGGCAACAACTGTTGGCGCAATTATTAGAAAATGGAAGTTCAAGATGACGGTCAATCTCCCTCAGTCTGAGGCTCCATTCAATATCTCACCTCGTGGGGCATCAATGATCATGAGGAAGGTGAGGGATCAGCCCAGAACTACACGGCAGGACCTGGTCAATGACCTGAAGAGAGCTGGGACCACAGTCTCAAAGAAAACCAATAGTAACACACTACGCCGTCATGGATTAAGATCCTGCAGCGCAAGCAAGGTCCCTGTTCAAGCCAGCGCATGTCCAGGCCCGTCTGAAGTTTGCCAATGACCATCTGGATGATCCAGAGGAGGAATGGGAGAAGGTCATGTGGTCTGATGAAACGAAAATAGAGCTTTTTGGTCTAAACTCCACTCGCCATGTTTGGAGGAAGAAGAAGGATGAGTCCAACCCCAAGAACACCATCCCAACTGTGAAGCATGAAGGTGGAAACATCATTCTTTGGGGATTCTTTTCTGCAAAGGTGACAGGACAACTGCACCGTATTGAGGGGAGGATGGATGGGGCCATGTATCGCGAGATCTTGGCCAACAACCTCCTTCCCTCAGTAAGAGCATTGAAGATGGGTCGTGGCTGGGTTTTCCAGCATGACAACAACCCCAAACACACAGCGAGGGCAATTAAGGAGTGGCTCTGTAAGAAGCATCTCAAGGTCCTGGAGTGGCCTAGCCAGTCTCCAGACCTGAACCCAATAGAAAATCTTTGGAGGGAGCTGAAAGTCCGTATTGCCCAGCGACAGCCCCAAAACCTGAAGGATCTGGAGAAGGTATGTATGGAGGAGTGGGCCAAAATCCGTGCTGCAGTGTGTGCAAACCTGGTCAAGAACTACAGGAAACGTATGATCTCTGTAATTGCAAACAAAGGTTTCTGTACCAAATATTAAGTTCTGCTTTTCTGTATCAAATACTTATGTCATACAATAAAATGCAAATTAATTACTTAAAAATCATACAATGTGATTTTCGAGATTTTTGTTTTAGATTCCGTCACTCACAGTTGAAGTGTACCTATGATAAAAATTACAGACTTCTACATGCTTTGTAAGTGGGAAAACCTGCAAAATCGGCAGTGTATCAAATACTTGTTCACCCCACTGTATATTCTACACTGACTTTTGTGTTTATGGTCAAGTAGGCTCAAGTGATTTGGTCATCTCATATAAGTCACTTGTCTGTATAGAGTGTGGATTTTACACATTTTATTATTTTCACTGTGAGTTGGGGGGCCTTTCAGCCCTGGGGCCTAATGGCAGTCTCAGGCGGGCCTCCGTAGGATGAACAAAAGCCTTCTTTGAGAGAAGGAAGGCCTTGCTTGCCTTTAAATGGGGAAAAACATATCTTTTTTGGTTTATGAAGTGACAATTATTAAAAGTAGCAAAAACGATGTGCCTCACAGCTCCATATTTATAAATGATTTAGCCCACAGAGTTTCAGACTAAAATGAGTTCTGGCTGATCATAAATGTATTTATCAATGCTGTCAGAACAGAGCACACTTGATCACATTTTCAGGAACACAACTCAAGTACTTCCATCCCACCGGACAACCAACCCTTGGACATGAACATGAGTTAGACATGGACATGAGTTGGACATGGACATGAGTTGGACATGGACATGAGTTGGACATGGACATGAGTTGGACATGGACATGAGTTGGACACTTGCGGGCACCTAAAAGCAAGTGATTCAGAATGTAAATTCCCTGGTTTACCCGAAATATTTAAAGTTCTTGGAAACTTGCCCTTGTACCCACACCCACAGTGGAGTGTGTCACCTTTTAGCTAGGCTGGGACCTGTTTGGAAGGTGTAGCGGGTCCTATGAAAAGCAGGTGGTCTTCTCCATAGGTGTGTCTACCTAAATGCCTATCTAAAACTAGCAACAGGTGTGTCCTCCTGAATGCCTGTCAAAAACTAACCACAGGTGTGTTCTCCTGAATGCCTGTCTAAAACTAGCCACAGGTGTGCCCTCCTGAATGCCTGTCTAAAACTAGCCACATGTGTGTCTGTCTGGAGTTATGCCCAGTGAGTTTTGAAGACAGGGTGTTATAGTCTCCATATCAACTTCGCTGACCAGGCACAAACCACAAACATCTGCCTGACTGCCTGAATGACTGCCTGGTTCAATGGGAAATGTGCAGTGATGGCATTCCTGTCTGAGGCTGAACTAAGTCAACCCGTGTCTTCAGAAAGACAGTTTGGTTTAGGCATGGTTCACTTATTTGTTCAGCCAGCACAGAGGTCCACGGGACAGGGAGAAAGACAAAGAGGAAAGAGAAAAAGACAGAGAGAAAGAAATAGAGAGGGACAGAGAGAGGGAGAGCAGAATGTGGAGTTAGAGGAGAGAGTCTATTAGGAATGAAGACCACTAAATTGGTTTGAGGCTTAATTTCACACCCGTCTTCTTGTTCTGGAAACCGTCTTTAAAATGTATTCACAGCAGCAATCTGACTCCACTAATAAGCTGCCTAGTCAACCACAGGTGGCTGAGCCAGAAAACGACTGTGTTGACATTACTCAGGGGCGCAGAAATATGTTGAAGAGACTTTGGTTTTAAAGCCCTTCCATTACTTTCCCAAAGTCAGATGAAAGTGTACATGCCATTTTTATATCCGTTTGTATGGGTCTGTTGGATGTCTCCGGGACACCAAACCAAAACATTTAGAATGCTATAAACAGGAAGCTTTAAGGATGCATTTATGCCACACATCCCTTTTTGCAATAAACTCCAACGGCTCCAGATAAGACATTCTAAATTACTTTGTAAATCTTTGTGAATAGTACCTCACAGACTACAACAGAACTATGACAGACTTACAACAGACCTACTACAGAAGTACGACAGAACTTCAGAATTATTTATGTCCCTCACAACTTATGAGGGTTATGTCATCATAATGTTTGCATCTTCTATGTCTGTCTCTCAGTCTCTTTTCTGTCCGTTTCTCCTTTCTCTCTCTCTCCTATAGAAGAGTGAACATTTGAGTGCTCGCTGTGCGGCCGTCCGCATGGCTTACTGAAGGGCCATCTCTTTAATGTGTGAGAGGGTGTGGAAGTGGAGGGGGCTGATGGGTAAAACCTGGGCCAGGCTCATCGGTCCTCAGATCTTCACAGGCGCCGATAGATAAGAGAGCAACTGGCTGTCACACCTCCGGGCACACCCACATAAAAATAAAAACTCATTCACACACACATACACACACACACTTATATACAAACACATGCACACACATATACACATACATATGCACACACACACACACACACACACACACACACACACACACACACATACACACATTTGTGGATGTGTGTATGTATATATTTATGTGTGTATATGTGTGTGTGTGTGTGTGTATGTATGTATGTGTGTATGTATATGTGTGTATATACGTGCATGTGTGTGTATAAATATATATATATATATATATGTGTGTGTGTGTGTGTGTATATATATGTGTGTGTCTGTGTCTGTGTGTGTGTGAGTGTGTATGTGTGTGTGTATATATGTATGTATGTGTGTGTATATTTATATATGTGAATGTGTGTGTATATGTGAGGCAGAGAGTCTTGCAGTTGCATTCATTCTCTGTATCTGTGTGTAACGAGCAGGAGCATCTGGGTCTGCCATAGTGCCAGTAAATCCGGGTCATTATCTGACAAGACTTCTATAATGAGTTTGCCATTCAGGTCATGTCCGTAGAAAAGTTAATTCAAAAAACAAAAAAGTTAGCAATTTCAGCCACTGTTACAGCAGAGAATGCCCAATCAAACGAAACCTCACACAAATCTTTTCCCCACCTCAGAGTTTGAAGTGTTTGATGCTGACAGAACAACAGGAAACATTGCAATTACCAACAACAACTACAGCTAAAGACCGTGACCACGGCTAAGCAAAAACAGTTATTTACAATTGTTTATTGGAAGTGGGTGAAATACTTTACTGCTGTTTAACATTAAGCTGAAACTCTAGAGAGTCACTTTGAATCAAATCTTACAACACCCAGCAAATCTCTGTGACCAAATCTATATACCAGGGAAATCTGTTATGGTATGCAGTTGAAAGGATACATTCCTGTTGATTCACTTGGGGCGACAACGAATCAGTGATTTACAATAAAGGCAGATACATGCTCATGTGGCTGTGTAACTGGAGGAATCATGTAGCAGGGTCCTGAATGAGCCTTATTCTGTTAAAATGGCACTAACATGATGTAGCAGAGCCTTTAGTGACACTGCAGCAAAATCAAGGTTTTTTATTAAACATCATATAAAAGTCCAGAAGTAGTTGATGAAAATAAGTAGATTACTGTCTGGTGTCGAGACAAAAAAAAAGTTCACAAATCCTTCAGGTAATTTAATATTAATTTCTATATACAGATGAATAATGCTTGAAATGATTAATGCCGTGTTTCCAGGAGACAAGGTTGTTACGTTTGATTTCCTGGAATCTTGTCCCTGCGGCTGGCAGTGAAGAATTGCATGGTGTTCTGTCCAATTATCCAATTACCTTCATACAGTTTCTGACATCCAATAGAGACAATCCTTTCCAGCCAAACAAAACCAAAGGAACAAATAATTTCACAGATGAACAGACCCCACCACTGATCCTATTGGTATGTAAATCCTTTGCTTAGAGGGCAGAATGACGTAATCTAGAATCAACAAGCTCATCGTGACATATGTGGTCAGGCTTCTGGAATGAAGAAAGCTGTTTATCAGCATGGAGTGTTTATGGGTTTATGACCATCCATGGAGTTGAAGAGGATGTGAATGAGGGCGAGTCGGGATGCTCAGGGCCATTTGACCCCCCAGGAGGCCAGGTCATTAGTGTCCTGAGGTCATCGTCTCATGGTTAATGAGGCAATGACAATCTTAAAGAATAGATATTTGGTAGTGTTGGAACCTATATGATGCATTACTTTAGACCAGAGCCCTAGAATCATGTTCCCTACATAGTACACTACTTTAGACCAGAGCCCTAGCACCCTATTCCCTTTATATTACACTATTTTAGAACTGATCTCAATGAGTGCTCCATTGGCTCCTGGGGATTCTGGGGGTAGTCTGGATGACATGACGTTACCCTCAGAAAGGAAATATTACAATAAGGTTGGCAACAGGATGTCATGCATAGTGACTGAGTGGGCTGTCTAATGTTTACATCACACACTGTTTAGCAGGAAGCCCTGTCAGTCTGGGGTGAATGTGAATGCAAACAATGATCAGCCAGTGAAAATAATCAGCATGTATCAATGATCTGCCAGTAAAAATTGTCAGCTTGTAAAATTGATCAGCTAGTAAAAATTATTTGGGACAAATTGGTTGACTAGTTTTTCCTGGCTATTTTGTGTTTTTTATCATTGTGTGCAGGCAGAATGTCTAGTCTTGATTCTAAGCTTTGGGTTTGTATTTGGAGTCTGCTATTGGTATCTGTCAACATGTGTCAATACAAGTAGGAAGTTCAAACCCATAGTAAAAGTTTTAGGATTATAAAAAAGAGCAGTTTGGAATATAATGAAATAGCAGGTCAGCAACCACAAACATCCTGGTAGCCCAAGCAAGGCCTTTTTAGTAGATAACCAAACAATGCTACACATAATAAAGAAAGCAAAAATGTCAGACAGATTAGGAACACTGGTTGTAGCACCTAAAAAGTCCTGCAGAATAAACAAATAAATATAATAATAATGAAGAACAAGCAAATGCCTCAAAATTGATTAGATGGTGGATCGTGAGACATACTGAAATGTTTTGGGCCAAAAAGCTGAAAGTGCTTGTCTGGCAAATAAAATCTCCAGATTTAGATCCAATTGAACCAGCCTTTTATTTACTGAAGATACTACAACAACCAGATGTCTTCAGTACAGGCCTGGCGAAACCTCACCAGAGAAGACACCATGTGTTTTAGTACAGGCCTGGCAGAGCCTCATCAGAGAAGGCACCATGTTTTTCAGTACAGGCCAGAGCCTCATCAGAGAAGGCACCATGTTTTTCAGTACAGGCCTGGCCAGAGCCTCATCAGAGAAGACACCATGTTTTTCAGTACCAGCCTGGCAGTGGCATCAGTGGGACAGACTATGTAGTAATAGCAATCTAAATCCTAGTCCATATATAGAATACAAACTATATATGAATCACAAAATATACTAAACATAGGAGTTAAAGTATATTGATTAGTGCATGGACTTCAACTATATGGGCAAGGATGTAGACCGTACTGTAACCGGTCCATATATGGTCAGTGTACTGGTCCATATATAGTCAGTGTACTGTTCCATATATGGTGAATGTACTGGTCCATATATGGTCTGTGTACTGGTCCATATATGGTCTGTGTACTGGTCCATATATAGTCAGTGTACTGTTCCATATATGGTGAATGTACTGGTCCATATATGGTCTGTGTACTGGTCCATATATGGTCTGTGTACTGGTCCATATATGGTCGATGTACTGGTTCATCTATGGTCAATGTACTGGTTCATATATGATCTGTGTACTGGTCCATATATGGTCTGTGTACTGGTCCATATATGGTCGATGTACTGGTTCATATATGGTCTGTGTACTGGTCCATATATGGTCTGTGATATAGCTGTATCCATTCCCTTTCATGCCGTAACTATGTAAATTACATGTTGTTTTTACTAACCATCTCTGCATGGGGCTTTTGGATCCTGGTTATGTTTCTGCCTGCAGTTATTTTAAATTAGGTGGTGTGGTAGTAAGCCAAACAGAATCATCAGACTCTATCTCTCTCATTATCTATTCATTGACCTGCTGATCCTTTAGGGTATTGACATGAAATCTCTAAACTATGAGAGGAAACCGTTTGAAATGTTTAACTAGGGAGAACAGCTTTACACGTACATACACACACAAACACACATACACATTCCCAACAAAACCTCTACAGTAATTTACTTGTGTTCCTACTACCAAGTCTGAGGAATTAAAATGCTCTAATGCTGCATTAAACTGTTCTGCTCAGAACCCTATGCAGGCAAGCCAACATTTTGGTTAGGATTGTGACAAGGAATGTGACACACATTTAATCTGACTAAAAGTAGCTAACCCAATTAATGGACGTCCCCTTGAGGTTAAAGCCCCTTGAGTCCAGGTTCCCCCGGAGGTCACGTACCCTGAAGGTCAGGAAACTTAGAGGTCAGGAACCACGTTTAACTTCTCGGTAAGCTAATTCAGCCATGATCATTCTAAGGTTTTGAAAGTGGGTTAGAAACACTCACCTGGCAATATAGACCGTTAGCTGAGATGAGCTGGTTAGTGACTGTCATTACAGAATGGAAACTTTCATTTAAATCATACGTGGGTTTTGTCTTGCTAACAGAAACAGGGACATATGCTTTACCTTACATAAAGCCAATGCCTGGCATTGCTCGCAGTTATTTTTTGTTTCAACAACGATTAACATAAATGTATTACATAAAGCATAAGATTTTTTGTCTCCTTGTTGCTACAGTATGTATAAAAACAATGTGTTACCAGTGATATTATTCATGAAAACATTAAGAACAAAACTACCCATCCCTTGCAGTACCTTCTGTCTGATGTCCATAACTTCATGAGGAGTTAGTTGTGTGTAATAAACCCTGTTGGTCATTAGCATCACAGCAACAAAGCCCTGAGTGACCAGATTACAGCCTCTAATCCCACCCAGAAGAAACACAGTGCTGCTTGCTGTTACTAACATTCATGTTCTGTTCTGCCCTCTGAACCAATCACCACACTGCGATATCGTCTTTACCTCGACCTTGGCTTAGGGGCATGCAGTGGGACATGTGTGTGTGTGTGTGTCTGTGTGCGTGTGTGTGAACTTCCTTCAGGGCAGGGTGGTGGTTAAAAACAGCAGAGGCAGAGAAATCTATGAATGACTGAAGAGACAAACAGAGATTGGAGCCAATTAGAGCAGAGATAAGAGTTGTCAACCAATTAGAAGAGGATTTCTTCTTTTTCCACCCCTCCCTGACTCCCCCCCAGCCAATGGGACCAGGCCTTCCTCCTCCTGTGTCGGTTGTTACCAGGTCAGTGCGCTGCCTCCACCCTGCAGTAATCTGTTTCATTGGGTCAGTGTGCCTCTCGACGCGCCTGACTGGCTGCCTGGGCCAACGCGGTTGCTAGGGAACTCAGCCAATCAGAGCCACACAGAAGGTGGTTTGTGGTTTCTAGGCAGGATTCACATGCTGACGATGTTTTGGCGGGAGAGAGGGTTAGAACGGTCAGAGGGCGGGAAGGAGGGGTGGCTTCGGGGTGAAGTGGAGCATGTGATTGCGTGTTTGTGTGTGTGTGTGTGTTTGTCTGCAGCATGGTATACGATATATGCTGCTTGCATGTGTGTTTGTGTGTTTTTGTATATTCATGTCCCTGCGTGCATGTGTTTGTGTGTCTGTGTGTGTGGTTGCGTGTGCCTGCATGAGCCTTTGTGTTTGTTTATGTGTGTGCATGTGTGTGTGTATCGCCCGCCCAGCTTCTTTTCTTTTTAGCTTTCTGATGCAACATCTGAATTGTCTCCCAGGCTACGAGGGGACTTTGTAATTTTTTTTTCTTCCTGTCCTCGGCAGGAAACGGGAACCAATTGCTGCGCTGTTGCCATCGGAGACAGGGAGGTTTGTTTTGCTTCCTCTCTCATCCTGAGAACCTCCCCATCTTCAGTTACCGTAGAAACAGAGCAACTCAGACTCTATTTCCATCCCAGCCTCCCTCGTTCTCTCATTCTCGTTCTTCAATGATTTATCCACGCTTTTTTTCTTTATTATCCAGCAGCACTTCACACCAACACACCACGACAGCCAATAGCAGACAGATTTCAGAATTTGTATGACAACACAACTAGCTGGTAAAGCGGTGTATAAGAACACTATAGCAGTTCTCATGAGAGAGTCTAGGGTCAGGGTTAGTGAATGAGGGATTTGAGAACACATTGTAAATGCATATTGCTATCTGGAAGGATGGATGATTTACATAGTATTTAGCAACTGTAGGAAAACATTTATGCCAACGAAAAGAAGCCTATGGGAGATTTTACTTTATGTTCAGGGTCAACAATAGGGTCAGTGCTAGTGATGGACTATAATCCTATGGCCAATTAGAATACAGGTTCGATTTGTGGATTTGGGGTCAGGGTTATGGTCAGGGTTATGGTCAGCGCTTCAGATCTCAGGGTATATTTAAGATTAACAGTAACAGGATTAATTTATGTCCCCCCCATACATTAACACAACCCCAGTCACAACCGCCCACACAATCTTGACACCCTTACCCTGATATCAGCCCCCCAGCCAACATGCCCACCCCCTCTACACCTAGTCTTATCCAAAATATATGTAGTCTTCCCCTCTCTCCAGCACCCCAATCCCCCGACCCCACCTTTAACAACCCCCGCCCCCCCGTTGTTAGCCCATCATGTCAACAGAGTAAAACAATCTGATCTGACATGGCTTTCCCAAAATCCCATTACTGCTACATGCTGGGCAACGCACACAGATTAGTCTGCAAAGTAGAGGAGGAGAAATAGTGTGAGTGTGTGTCATTCTACAACTACTAACCCCCACCCCAAGGCACCAAACAGGAGGGTTGAATGAGGTCAAACTAGCTTTTGGTTGGACAGTAAAGAGCCTTCTGCTAAAGTAAATACAGTAACTACTTTAGTAAATACAGTAAATACTACAGTATGTACAGTACCTACTACAGTAAATACCGTAACTACTACAGTATGTACAGTAATTACTACAATAAATACAGTAACAACTACACTATTTAAAGTAACTACCATAATATGTACAGTAACTACTACAATATGTACAATAAATACTATAGCATGTACAGTAACTGCTACAGTGTATACAGGAATTTCAACAGTATTTACAGTAACTACTACAGTATATGCAGAAACTACTACTGAATCTACAGTAACTATTACAGGAAATACAGTAACTACTTCAGTATGTACGGTAACTACCTGTCATGGTGCGGTGAGCAGCAGCGCCACCGTGCCATATTCTCACGAACACATCCTGGACTGTCACATGTTTTCAATCCTTCACACCAGGTCCCAATTTGAATCGTTTGTATGTGTATATATGTTTCCCCTCTGCTCCCCACATTGTGGCTCATTGTGCTTGTCATGTTTGGATGTCGTGTGTGTTGCCGTTGTTTGTAAGTACTTGTTCCATTGCATATAGTTGTTTTTGCTGCTTTAGTCAGCCCTTTGCTTTTGTGTGTTTTGTGCTCGGTGTTTGTTTATTTCTTATAAATTAAAGACTCAACACCGACTACACCTGCCTGCATCTGGTTCCTTGCTCTCGCAACCCATCACTACACCACCTATTGTGACACTACTAGAGTATGTACAGTAACTACCTAGTATTACTCAAATATGTGTAGTAGTGTCCACATATTACTCTGATCTACACATATCAGAGTAATATGTAGACACTACTACACATATTTGAGTAATACTAGGCCCTTACTACACATATCAAAGTAATATTAGGTCCTTACTACACATATCAGAGTAATATGTGGACACTACTACACATATCTGAGAAATACTGGGCCCTTATTACACATATCAAGGTAATATTAGGCCCTTACTACATATATCAAAGTAATATGTGGACACTACTACACATATTTGGGTATTAGAACATTACTACACATATCAGAGTAATATTAGGCCCTTACTGCACATATCAGAGTAATATGTGGACACTACTACACATATTTGGGTATTAGAACATTACTACACATATCAGAGTAATATTAGGCCCTTACTGCACATATCAGAGTAATATGTGGACACAACTACACTTATTTGAGTAATATTAGGCCCTTAATAGATGTATCAGAGTAATATATGGACACTACTACACATTTATAAGTAATATTAGAACATTACTACACATATCAGAGTAATAATACACACATTTAGTGGAACAGTACTGTCTTTAACAAGGGACATTTCAGTGTAATCTCATGTGGTAACCACAACAACATAAAAATGAGTTAGAAAGTGTTTTTAGTCAATGAAGTTGGACGATTCAGATACTCTGTTTTCTATTATTAATAACGACAATTAATAGGCATGAATGGGTTTATTGATTAAATATCCAACAGAACACGTCCAAATGTAGCTCTCTTTATAAACCAGAAAATCAACAGAAATAACTGTTGATCAGTTAACCAGCTAAGCCAATTATATAATTGTTGATCTTGTTGGGTGAAGGCACATTTAAATTGGATTAGACTGGTCTCACTTTCCTTCTATGAAATATACACACACACAGTCATGAATGGCCACAAACACACAAATACACACCCACACATGCGCACACACACATGCAAAGTCACAAGTTTACTTAGAACTCTAAATGGGGACATCATTTACATTTGACATTTTAGTCATTTAGCAGAGACTTCTGTCCAGAGTGACTTACAGTAAGTGCAAACATTACTGTTCTTCGTTAAGTGGCTTAACGAAGAACCTGGACAGGCATTTAGGGGTTTGAGTATGGCATGAAAGTAGGGAAGAGAATCTCCACTTGTTGTGCGAAGAAGCGAGGCTACGTGGGAGAAGGTTGAACTCCAGACGGGCCACTGAGTTCTGAATGAATTGCAGTTGATTGGTTGTTCACATTGTGAGCCCCACCAAGACCGAACTGCAGTAATCCAGACATAAGATGACAAGTCACAGGACAAGTACCTGGGCCACTTCCTGTGTGATGTAAGATCATACTGTACGAACATTGTAGAGCAGGAAGCTGCAGGAGTGAGTCACTTGGAGGGTAGCAGAGAACAGCAGAGTGTCGTCGAGGGTCATAGCAGCAGATAGGGGGGTTGAGAAGGAAATGTTGGTTGCCCTTGAAAAACTATATACACTAATTTTAACTGTAATCTTAAACTCAAAAACCTAACAATTATTTGTAGGCTTAACCTAGCCCTAATGCAAAACACACATTTGTCTTTCTTAGTAGACCCAGATATCCATGTTCCATATTCCTTGGCCCTAACATTAACATTATGAGAATGTATCACTATTTAAGCAGCAAGTTGATTGAGAAGCACTTTTTATTTACATCAACAACCTGGTTGGGAACATTACAAGGGAGGAGGAACAGCTGTAGGGTTCCCTTTTGTCACGAAGGGAACAACATAACCTTCACATTGACGGTTGGGCAGACTAGAAACAGGAACTTTTCGGACATTAGTCAGACCCCTTAACCGCTAGTCCACGTTGTCACCTTAACATGCCTAAACCTAGCCCTAACCCTAGCCCTAAACCTAACCCTATACCTAGCCCTAACCCTAAACCTAGCCCTAACACCAAACCCTAAACCTAGCCCTAACCCTAAACCTAGCCCTAACCCTAAACCTAGCCCTAACCCTAACCCTAAACCTAGCCCTAACCCTAAACCTAGCCCTAACCCTAAACCTAGCCCTAACCCTAACCCTAAACCTAGCCCTAGCCCTAACCCTAACCCTAACCCTAAACCTAGCCCTAACCCTAAACCTAGCCCTAAACCTAGCCCTAACCCTAAACCTAGCCCTAACCCTAAACCTAGCCCTAGCCCTAACCCTAACCCTAAACCTAGCCCTAACCCTAAACCTAGCCCTAACCCTAAACCTAGCCCTAGCCCTAACCCTAACCCTAAACCTAGCCCTAACCCTAAACCTAGCCCTAACCCTAAACCTAGCCCTAACCCTAAACCTAGCCCTAACCCTAACCCTAAACCTAGCCCTAACCCTAACCCTAAACCTAGCCCTAACCCTAAACCTAGCCCTAACCCTAACCCTAGCCCTATTTTGGTAGTTGTAGTTAATATTTTTTGGGCCATTGTGTAATGATTGATTAAAATCACTTTTTATTAGATAAGAAGTTACATATTTTTGTGGCAAATACTTTATGTCATGTATTTTAGGTTTAGGGTATCCTAATGCATTTCACATATTTTGCTAGGATTTGTATTTTTTTATCTGAGACAATTTTATTGCAACGTTTAGGATATTTTTGTTATTTGAACCTGTTTCTAGGGTTTTGTCACACACATAAAATTACACAACCTGATGGTTGGAGCTAAAAAATAAATTCCTACTGCGTCCACTGATTTCAAGGGTAGTTGAAATCGCACGGCTGTAATGGTGAGGTGACGGACAGCTCCGTCATCTCCTGCTTCTCCCGGTTTCCCAGGGTTCATGAACTCTCCCCGGACTCCTTACATTTGTCTTGTCTCCAATTGTCACTCACACCAGGTCCCAATCAAGTCATCAATATGTGTTTAAATGTTGCTCCTCTGCTCTGCTCATTTGTCGGTCATTGTTGCTTGTCTACGTTTGTTCTCGTCCATGGTGAATGTCATTTTGCTGCATAGCCAGCCCTTTTGTTTTCGTTTTGTGTGTTTCCGTGCTCGGTGTTATTTCCAGTTGAAATTACAACATCGCCTGCCACTCTGCCTGCGCCTGGTTCCTTCCTCTGCACCACTTCACCGATCGTGACAACGGCACTTACCTGAAGAGTAGAGGTGTAAACCAGCTTCCAATTGGCTCATTCATCCCTGCCTTCCCTGTCACAATACATTCATTTTAAATAACCATTGGTCCTAAATGTATGCAATGAATAATCTATATATGATGCTACAGATGTGAGAATCAGCTTAATGACAAGCCAGGAAACGAACATCTTCATTTCAATCTGGGCTAGTAGAAATTACAGTCTACTATCCAGACTACTAATCTTTAAGTGCAGCAATTAGCGCTGTGCATAAAGAAGTACAACATCCTTAAAGTTGTTGAAGTACGTGCAAAATCAGCTGGCGGCGCTTGAGAAGAAAGAGCACTTTGGATATTCCCACAAGAGACGTTCAGTGACAGGAAGATGAGTCCTGACTTGAAGCCTGCCAACCTATCACCGTTCAGCACACAGAAACAGAACAGACATTCGTTGAGGTGACAATTAAAGTGTTCTAAGGCAAATTCTAAGGATTTCTCAATATTCCAGAAGGTGGAATATTGATACACACACGTGTGATTTAACTCCTGTTCTGTTTCGAGTCTTGAAGAGACGTTTTATAACACAGCCCATTAGTGTCTGTTAGGTCTGATAACAACATAGCCACCTCCAGGTTGGGATGGTCTTCATAATTGGGATGTTTCTATCTGAGTACAGAATACTGGCTGGCAGAAGAAACTTAAATGGGGCAAGAAACAAATGGTTTGGCTGTTGAAGAGAGTAGGATGAGAATGTGTGGGATGTTTTGTATTCCACCTCAGTAAGCAGTTAGAGATGTGAGTGGGATGTTTGTGTGGACATGCTTTCATCCTACTCATTTAAAAAAAAAAAATCCTTTGTGTTAACTGGCCATCTCACTTCTCTATTTTGTAACATTTTAATCCATATTCAAATGTAAAATACAACTAATTGCTAAGTAAACAAACATCTATTTCTTGTTGACTTTGTAAGCCTAATTATACACTGCATTATATATCCTAAGAAATCTATGTTTGTTGAGCATGGGCAGGGGTTTTACAGTTGTACAATGAACAAATGACAGAAGACAGGTCTTTGATCAGCAGTGTTTGACCAGCCTATTGACTGGCAGGCCTGGAGGGACAGAGAAGGGAGGGCAAAACAACTTTCCAACCTGCCCTCCCAAATTAGGATTATAGTAGGTTGTCCCTCGTGGGTGTCCATACCTCGGTGAGAAACCCACAGACTACGGAAGGAGGCGGAGGCTAGAACACGGGTCTAAAATACACTTTTCACACTCTAAGGGTGGGATCTTGAGGATGGGAAAAAGATGGGGGAAGGGGATAGCTAATAACAGGATGAAGAAAAAGGGGGGAGTTGTCGCAGTTTCTCCCAGATAAAACCTGTCATTGACCATCCAGAATTTTGCATAAAGTTGAGAAGATCCCTATTTCAAACACAGGGTCTACTGACACAGGGTCTACTGACACAGGGTCTACTGACACAGGGCCTACTGACACATAGTGCCTAATGACACAGGGTCTACTGACACAGGGTCTACTGACACAGGGCCTACTGACACATAGTGCCTAATGACACAGGGCCTACTGACAAACAGGGCCTACTGACAAACAGGGCCTACTGACACAGGGCCTACTGACACAGGGTCTACTGACACAGGGTCTACTGACACAGGGCCTACTGACACATAGTGCCTAATGACACAGGGCCTACTGACAAACAGGGCCTACTGACAAACAGGGCCTACTGACACAGGGCCTACTGACACAGGGTCTACTGACACAGGGCCTACTGACACAGGGCCTACTGACACATAGTGCCCACTGACACAGGGCCTACTTACACATAGTGCCTACTGACACATAGTGCCTACTGACACAGGGCCTACTGACACATAGTGCCTACTGACACATAGTGCCTACTGACACAGGGCCTACTGACACATAGGGCCTACTGACACATAGTGCCTACTGACACAGGGCCTACTGACACATAGTGCCTACTGACACAGGGCCTACTGACACATAGTGCCTACTGACACAGGGCCTACTGACACATAGTGCCTACTGACACAGGGCCTACTGACACATAGTGCCTACTGACACAGGGCCTACTTACACATAGGGCATACTGACACATAGGGATAAGGGGTTTGACTGAGGGGTGAGGGGTTTGACTGAGGGATGAGGGGTAGGACTGAGGGATGAGGGGTAGGACTGAGGGATGAAGTGTGAGGCCATACTGAACATGGAAAAATTGACAGGTACTCAACTGATATTTTCATCCAGCAATTTACTTGAAATGTACTTTTTAAAATGAATTAAACAGTTCTTAAACTGTCCATTTAAACTGTCTTTTTCTCTGGTGTTGTAATGCTAAATAATAAATAAGTATAACGTCTGACCGCAGGGATGAGAAAAGGCTTTTTAACCTTTATACAAGCATGTCAAACAAACCAAACACACAAACAGAAACCCATGAATATGAAGGACATATACATGAATTTAAGCATTCACAGTTCACAGCAGAAACATCTTGTATCAGACATCTCCCATACAGCCACCAAGGCTTCTAACTGAAGGTTCCTCTGCAAGGCATTCCATGAATAAGGGCTTGGGAGTTGAAAGCAGTTTTGCCATTTCACTGAAAGCCCCTTGGTATCTCCAGTACAAACCAGTCTTCTGAGTGCATCTCTTAATTGATTGATGTTTCTGAATGACAGACTTATACAAACATCGACATCTGGCCCTTCTGGAGTCAGGCAGGCCCAGACGACCGAAGTGCACAGAAGACAATGATGTGTAAGACTGCATTATGGACTGGTTTCTATACTGATGCAGAAAATCAATACTTAGGTCATGCAATAAAATGCAAATTAATTATTTAAAAATCATACAATGTGATTTTCTGGATTTTTTTTTTAATCCGCCTCTCACAGTTGAAGAGTACCTATGATACAAATTACAGACCTCTACATGCTTTGTAAGTAGGAAAACCTGCTAAACGGCAGTGTATTAAATACTTGTTCTCCCCACTGTAGTACATCACCATAATCTAGCACAGATATGAAAGTGGCACGATTTGACTATGATGCTGAAAAGACAGATATGATTTGTTTCATCTTCAGCTTCTTCACTACTCAGTAATGTGTGTTTTAAAAAAGAAATTAACCAAGTAACGTGGTAAATTAGGTCGTAACACGTTCTATGACAGAACCATCTATGGCAGTAATTTTGAAATTATCCATAAAGATTTTGGGACCCAGAGAACAGCATATTTTTTATTTGCATCTGTACTAACCTAAGTCCACAAAAATAAATGTTTGGGTTTTAGGGAGGTTTAGGGGGATATTCCAACATTTTTAGGGAGATAATCCTGGGTGGTTTAGGGTGATAGTCCAGGGAGATTTAGTGTGATAGTCCAGGGTGGTTTAGGGAGATAGTCCAGGGTGGTTTAGGGTGATAGTCCAGGGTGGTTTAGGGAGATAGTCCATGGTGGTTTAGTGTGATAGTCCAGGGTGGTTTAGGGAGATAGTCCATGATGGTTTAGGGTGATAGTCCAGGGTGGTTTAGGGAGATAGTCCAGGGTGGTTTAGGGAGATAGTCCATGGTGGTTTAGTGTGATAGTCCAGGGTGGTTTAGGGTGATAGTCCAGGGTGGTTTAGGGAGATAGTCCATGGTGGTTTAGGGTGATAGTCCATGATGGTTTAGGGTGATAGTCCAGGGTGGTTTAGGGAGATAGTCCAGGGAGGTTTAGGGAGATAGTCCATGGTGGTTTAGGGAGATAGTCCAGGGAGGTTTAGGGTGATAGTCCAGGGAGGTTTAGGGTGATAGTCCATGGAGGTTTATGGTGATAGTCCAGGGAGGTTTAGGGTGATAGTCCAGGGAGGTTTAGGGTGATAGTCCAGGGAGGTTTAGGGAGATAGTCCATGGTGGTTTATGGTGATAGTCCATGGTGGTTTAGTGTGATAGTCCAGGGTGGTTTAGGGTGATACTCCAGGGTGGTTTAGGGAGATAGTCCATGGTGGTTTAGGGTGATAGTCCATGATGGTTTAGGGTGATAGTCCAGGGTGGTTTAGGGAGATAGTCCAGGGAGGTTTAGGGAGATAGTCCATGGTGGTTTAGGGAGATAGTCCATGGTGGTTTAGGGAGATAGTCCAGGGAGGTTTAGGGTGATAGTCCAGGGAGGTTTAGGGTGATAGTCCAGGGAGGTTTAGGGAGATAGTCCATGGTGGTTTAGGGTGATAGTCCAGGGAGGTTTAGGGAGATAGTCCATGGTGGTTTATGGTGATAGTCCAGGGAGGTTTAGGGTGATAGTCCAGGGAGGTTTATGGTGATAGTCCAGGGGGGAAAGTGTGACTAAAGCAAGTTTGAGGAGACTACATGTCAATGCAAACTGATTGATTGAGCAGAAATTCTTATTCATGTGAGCTTTCCTAATTTCAATTACACCTACATTACAATATGCACACACACCCACATACGGTTGTGCTCATAAGTTTGCATACCCTGGCAGACATTGTGACATTTTGGCATTGATTTAGAAAATATGACTGTCACTATCCTTGAATAAAACTATTTTATTCAAGGATAGTGATCCTATGAAGCCATTTATTATCACATAGTTGTTTGGCTCCTTTTAAAATCATAATGATAACAGAAATCACCCAAATGGCCCTGACTTTCCAGCACGACAATGACCCTAAACACAAAGCCAAGTTGACCCTCCAGTGGTTACAGCAGAAAAAGGTTCTGGAGTGACCATCACTGTCTCCTGACCTTAATTTCATCGAGCCACTCTGGGGAGATCTCAAATGTGCGATTCATGCAAGACGACCAAAGACTTTGCATGACCTGGAGGCATTTTGCCAAGATGAATGGGTAGGTATACCACCTGCAAGAATTCGGGGCCTCATAGACAACTATTACAAAAGACTACAAGCTGTCATTGATGCTAACGGGGGCAATATACAGTATTAAGAACTAAGGGTATGCAGACATTTGAGCAGGGGTCAGTTCATTTTTTTCATTGTTGACATGTTTTATTTTATGATTGTGCCATTCTGTTATGACCTATAGTTGAATGTGAATACCATAAGAAATAAAATACATTTGTTTTGCCTGCCCACTCATGTTTTCTTTACACATGGTACATAAATGATCAATTCTCCAAGGTTACGCAAACTTTTGAGTACAACTGTACACATACATGTGTGTATATGTATATATAGTATGTAAACATTGCAACCCCCTCCCCAGCCCAGACGGGTTGGTTGTTTGTGACACTGTCATGGCTGATCTATCAGAGGACACATGCAGGCAACAAGCCCTCAGGGAGGGACTGTAAAATGGGCCCATCCCTGATCTCCCTGCCACAGGATACCCCAGATAGGGTTTATATCCACCAGTACAACCATGGGTAGAGCAGCAGGACTCATCTCAAGGAGAATGACTTGATGGTACCCAGGAAATACAGTATGGGACGTGTTGTTTACTTTTGGCAGCAATAGCCAGACACACTCCCCCACACAGGCATGCACAAGCACACACCCTTGCGCGCACTAACACACACAAGTCGTGGTTTAGGCTTTTTCATTATTCAGACATGACACCTCCCGCATTCAATGTGTACATAGCATAATGTCATTGGTTTTTGCCTAGTAGCGGTTATGTCAGCTGAGAGAGAACAGTCACGTGTCTGTTTCAGAAAAGATGGGGGTTGTTTTTTTTCTTCTCCTCCACGTGTCAAGATAGCCGAAAGTAGTAGGTGGGACCAAAACAAAGCATCTGATTGGTCGTTTATGAGTCAGCAGTTCAGTGATATAGCAGATGACAGATATCTTAAAGGGGACATGCATAATCAAAACAAACCTTACAAACCATTATCCTTGAGATCAATAGCGGGTCTGTAGGATCAGTAACATTATTATTGTAGCTTGTACAAATGCAACACTAGTTATCATAGCAACACTATTTGTAAAGTTAAATAGTTTTAAAACATACAACAATGTTAGCGTTATTTGACTATGTTTTGATGTAATAAAATGGTTACTTTGTTGCTGTTCAAGGGTAGTTATTGGAATTCAAAAAAAAGAAGTAAATAGATAATTTAGCAAAATCTTTATCATCGAATGAAATACATAATTTTTTGGATGGTTTTTGAATGACGTCAAGGCAGAACAACAAATTGATGTACTATAACTTTAAGTGAATGTATTTACATACACTTCATGGAAATCTGGCAAAGGGGCGGGGCCAAAGTCTTGTCTGAGCAGAGCGATTTGTCACAAACGCTTCAGAGGGAAAAAAAATAGTCGAAACCACAAGCATTCGTCTGAAAGACTGTAATGCAAGAGGTCGATGGATACGGAGCTCTACTCAATTCCGGAGAATCAGTAACAACAAGTTGACAAGATACCACCCATCACAACGGAAGACTTATTCACTGGCGGTGAGTCTTCCTCAGCCATCGATTCAGTTTGTATCTGGCGATTTACAGAAACGTTTACTTTTTCGATTCTGTTGGAAGTTAGAAGCGCGCTGCCGGGTCGTCCAGTTTGTAAACAAATGGGTTGAACATGCCCGGGCATCGGGCTGATGTGTTGGATTGTTGGTCGACCGCTTCCCGTTCAGTCTTCATTAAGCGCAATTAGAGGGCCATTCAATCTAGCAAATTAATGTATGCTTTTTTAAATACATGAACATTAGCCTATTTAGTAGATAATTAATTTTGTTTCTGGACTTTAAAAATAATGGAATTGTGAAGCAATTGTTTGGTTTCTTCATTAGCAGAAATTGTTTGGTTTTCTTCACAGCTGTTGTTTTACATTACATGGTGTGCGGTTTTTCAAAGTAGTAAGACAATTTTGGATTTTGCTCTGGAATACTGTACTTTTTATCCGTCTCGTGCATCTATTAAGTCATTAAAGCAGGCTCTCGTTTAGTATATCATATTATCGTGTCGTATATATTTAAACTTTCGAAACCATTGTTAGCATATTTTTTTTATCCATTTAACATTGAGACTTGGTCGAGCCCCGACACAACTAGAGTGTATAACTACAAGCAAGCGAAATTACTGGGTTTCGCAGCACGGGACCGGAGTCGGCTTGGCACATGCTTCACCTTGCGATGGTTGCTTTTATTGTAACCACTGCCAATGTGTAGGGAGTGCGTAAGCCGTTTTTTTTCTATCCAAATAATCACTATTTTATATAGACAATATAAATAAAATAAAAAATAAGAAAACGAATGACATTTCTCAATCTGCTTTCAAGTCAGTCAGTCTTCGCTCTATGTTAAATCTGTAAGTACTCTAATTTACATTAAATTATGCTTACCGCAGGTTAGTTTCGTGGTAGAAAAGATTTTCCGTTTGCTCCGCACCCAGAAACAAACCACTTGTGTGTTTACTTAGCGAGTGCCCTACGGCGCTCAGCTCGAGCTGCCTGCGATGCACGCGCATCTCAACAAATGAATTTAGGCTACTTGCGGTCCTCGAGACTCGCCATGCCGATTGCTATCAAATTCATCCCGATTTAGAGGATGCTTTAGAATGAGGAAGAACCTGAATTTGAAAGAAAAACATTTTACGTTATATTTATTCGATAATTTGAAATTAGTAGAAATTTGGAAACTTTTCCTCATTGGATTAGGTCAATGTAATGGTTATGAAAAAAACTGTAGACATTTGTAAGGCCAATTATCTTTTCTGTACCAATGACGCCTTATAATGAATGCCTATATCATGCAAGACCAGAGGGTACATAGATTTATCATTCTGCCAGTAGAGAGGTATTAAAGAGAGAGGTTAGGAGAGAATTCAGTGCACAGATGGAACAGCAGAGGGAGCCAATCCCCAGCCCTGTGACTGTTCGTCTGTATCCCCAGCTCAGTGACTGTTCGGCTGCATCAACCAGCCCTGCGACTGTTCAGCCCTGTGACTGTTCAGCCTTGTAAATGTTCAGCCCTGTGACTGTTCAGATGCATCCCCAGCCCTGTGAATTCTCAGCCCTTTGACTGTTCAGCCCTGAGACTGTTGGGCTGTATCCACAGCCTGGTGCTTGTTCGGCTGCATCCCGAGCTCTGTGACTTTTCAGCCCTGTGAATAATCAGCCCTTTGACTGTTCATCTGTATCCCCAGCCCCCCCTTTGACTGTTCGTCTGTATCCTCAGCCCCCCCTTTGACTGTTTAGCCCTGTGACTGTTCGGCTGTAACCCCAGCCCTGTGACTGTTCGGCTGTAACCCCAGCCCTGTGACTGTTCGGCTGTAACCCCAGCCCTGTGACTGTTCGGCTGTAACCCCAGCCCTGTGACTGTTCGGCTGTAACCCCAGCCCTGTGACTGTTCGGCTGTAACCCCAGCCCTGTGACTGTTCGGCTGTAACCCCAGCCCTGTGACTGTTCGGCTGTAACCCCAGCCCTGTGACTGTTCGGCTGTAACCCCAGCGCTGTGACTGTTCGGCTGTAACCCCAGCGCTGTGACTGTTCGGCTGTAACCCCAGCCCTGTGACTGTTCGGCTGTAACCCCAGCCCTGTGACTGTTCGGCTGTAACCCCAGCCCTGTGACTGTTCAGCTGTTGGCAGGCATTCTGCAGTGCAGGGTGTGTGTTGTGCTGTGCCAGCCTTCTGCACACTGCCAGCATGATTTGAAAGCCATGTTTACTTAGTAGTAACTGTTGTGTAATGTAGACTATAAACATGGTAGGCTTATCTGAATAACCTACAACAGCTAATAGAAACTTGCTCGCAGTGCTACAATGGGCTGTATTTGCCTAAGTAAGCATTGAGTAAATTACACACCCAAAGTAAAGTAGCTCTGTGAAAGACTACACCTCAGCAGTTGGTTGTATCCTGCATTGTCATCATCATTAAACATGATTTATGTAGCACATTTTATGCACTAATGAAGACATAACATGCACGATACAATTCAATAATTTAAATAAATAACAATCATCAGTCAGTGTGCTTCCTGACCTCCTCATCATAATGTCACCTGATACAGCAACATGACCTCATTCCACCAGGACGCGGTCTACCCTGTCACCTCTCTATTCAACACAATCAACACTGATCCTGTTCCAGCTCTGGGATTGGCCAGCCAGTCTCTCTCATTGGTCAGACAACAAAGGGAGAAGAGACGCTGTTGAAAGAAAAGGGGGAAAAAAACAACCTCGTATTGAACAGCTCCCAGCCGGGCTCAGTGCCCAGGTGAGAGACAGCGAGAGACTCAGAGAGAGGGGGATGAATAGTTTTCATGTGTGCGTGCAGTGAAACTTATTTTGTTTTCCTTCCTGCTCCATAAAACTAGCTAGTGGCTGACGTGCCGTGGCGGGAGTGTGGAGTTTCAGCAGGAACTGTGGTTTCATCCTAGAGCCCAGTGGCAGCTAGCAGGTCTTAGTTCAGGCAGTGGGGGAGGGGGGGGCAAGGTTTAAGGGTTTTTTATCCAAAGTGTGCAGGCAGGGCAATTTAATCTTCTATGTCGGCTGTGTGTGGTACAAACTAGGCAAATGTAATCACATACACTAGATACCAGGCAATTTAATCTGTCTTTGAGAAAAGGAGTTGCGGCGGTAGCTGTGTGCAGTTTCCACATCACCCTGGTGTTTCTGCACCTGATAGGATGAATCATTCCATCAAGTCTACTTCAAGGTCACACGTCCAACTAGCTTGAACTGAACTCCATCATGTGTTGTGTAAAAGGCTGTTGGAGGGTTCTGGAGAGATGTCTACTCATATTTTATATACAGAGCAGAATACGGAATTATTTTATAAATTACATTAATTGATGGTATGTAGACTCAATGGGTCTGTTCAGTGAATAGGTCCAAACTTTTAACTTAGCCAGGTGTACCTATGTGCTCAGAATGCTACTAATGACCTCCTTTACTACATTCTACTTCTCACATTCTCATATCACGCAACAATTCCCAATGGATTCAGGAGATTTGAAGATGTTGGCAAGCCTTCTTTGTAGGCATCAGTGCCAATTATTTTCTTGCTCTTCCAGAGACTCATGTGGGTCAACTCGTATTAAGACACACTTGTTCACCGCACTGCCTCAGTTTGCTTTTTGCAGGTGATTAGCCCACCTGAAGGAGTCGCTAAGGCTCTACGAGACAGGAAACCCCTGCTGGCGATGCCTCCCCCTTCCTGATTGATGCTAGTTTAGTGTTCCATTGACTTGGCACAGCCTGGTGTGATGACAGACCACCTAACACTACAGCACCACCTGGGAGGCCTGACTCAGCCTTTATAGATAAAATGTCTAAATGTGTGTCTCTGTCCTACAGGGAGATTACCGCTGAGGGCCCTAATGGATGATGAGGAGGAAGACATGTCTCCTCAACGTCCAGTCTCTCAGCGCTGGGGCGCCCCCTTCAGGGAGATCAAGATCCCAGACACAGACGCCGCAGACAGGCAGGACAGGTCCACTCAGACTTCCACTGGGTCTTCGGTACCCCGGTCCGAGGGACAGAACACCGTGGGCCCACCAGGCACCATCAACCACACCGTGCCGTATGGAAGGCGTGGCCACCTCCAGGCCAGGACCCCATTCGGTAAGAGGATCGGGGAGGAAACGGCAGATAAACATGCCAAATACTTCAGTATTAAGGATTTGATGAGTGCTTTATTTACACCTGCGGTGTGACCTTTGGGGGACATTTTTGGGTTAATTCTACCAGTAAAACTGAAGGAACACTCCACGTGTGTATTTGACAGGCCTGACTCCAGTTAGTGTGGTGGCTTTCACCTACAGGACACATTAGGGTGGTGGCTGTCACCTACAGGACACATTAGGGTGGTGGCTGTCACCTACAGGACACATTAGGGTGGTGGTTTTCCCCTACAGGACACATTAGGGTGGTGGTTTTCCCCTACAGGACACATTAGGGTGGTGGCTGTCACCTACAGGACACATTAGGGTGGTGGTTTTCCCCTACAGGACACATTAGGGTGGTGGTTTTCCCCTACAGGACACATTAGGGTGGTGGCTGTCACCTACAGGACACATTAGGGTGGTGGCTGTCACCTACAGGTGAAAACGTAGAGACACACTGTCTCACTGGAACCGTTTCTGTTGGCAGTAATGGAATCATCCTACTGCTGGGTAATACAGTCTGCCGCCTGTTGACTTTTAGCCAACCAATGAGATTTATCTTTATTAACTCAGACCAATAAGAGGTGACTATTGTTCTAAACACCAGCCCACTGATGTCAGCCTCAGTCGGTAACTATGACTACCGCTAACTTGTTTAGCAGACAATAGACTGTTATCACCTCATGGTGATCAGACCGTTGCTTGGCCCTTCTGAAACCAGAAGGATATTGGATTGTTACAGGAATACTTCCTTTAGTAGCATGACAATGATGACTGCATCTCAGAGACAGTGATTCAGTCACACTCTGCCACAGTCTGGCCACGCCCACATCAAGGTTGTTGTTGTTGCTGCTGCTTGATTTATTTACGTTTCCACAGCAACCTAACATCTTATAGAGAGAAACATGCTTGTATTTAGAGAGACCGCCTGGCGTAAAGAGGGCGAGACAGCCTGGCGTAAAGAGGGCGAGACAGCCTGGCGTAAAGAGGGCGAGACAGCCTGGCGTAAAGTGAAAGTGAGACAGAGGCTGACATCTACACATACACACACACACATTATGATATATATATATATATACAAACACATACAGTGGTCTCTTAATTTTAACCCTTCTGTTCCTCACTCAAAACCTTCCTTTTGGACATTTTTGGAAAGGAAAGAAAAAGGTGCAGTGGTCTCTTAATTTTTCCGGAGCTGTATGTGTGTGTGTATGTATGGAGGGGGAGGGAGGGAGAACAGAGGGTCAGGCCAGTTGAGAGCAAGAGGTTCATATTGACGTATCATCTGTTTTTTTAATATGTTACTAGCTTATAATTTCATAGTAAGAAACCTTTTCAGTGCCAATCTGATAGAACCAGTTTAGTGTTACCAACAATGATGCAGCCACAGACAGCCCAGAGTAAACACGCTGAGTCAGCCAGACCTCACTCACCCTGCCAGCTGGATGCTCTTGGTGACAGACAGAAGAGAGGTTGTGTCTCTGTGTCTGGGACGTAAACATGACGACCGGCACATCTAGAAATGTTAACTGCTTTTGTCATTAGGCCAGAAGCCGCCATATTTTACTAATCTGTCCTCTTCATAGAAGTAGGGAAAATAGAAAGAGGAATGGTCATTATGTAACCGTTAAATTCAATGGTGTTGAGAAGCCTCAGCAGTTTAAAATATTCAATCTATTTGATTAATGGTAAATCAGCGGCAGAAACTGGTTCATGACCACTAAGGCCATGATGACACCCATCTATTTAATAAAGCACATTCATGTTCCTTTCACAGGCAACGCTGGATTCCGAAGTCACTTTCCAGCTGAGTTTGAGCCCATGGATGATCGAGGAGAAGGGCAGAACTGGGAAGAGGAGGACGAGGCACAGGGAAGGAGGGAGGAGGATCAGGAAGAGGAGAGGAGGAGAATGGAGGAGAGACAGGAGGAGGAGCAGGTAGAGGATAGTGTGGAGGAGAGGATCGGTCGGAAGCTTCGGGAGATAGGCGATCAGTTCCATGAAGACCACGTTCAACTGGTGAGGGTCAAAGTAAAAGATAATTTGTATGAATGTTTGTAGCTACAGGCAAGGGTCCCTTACTGCTAAACCATAGCTTGCTTCTCTTCAGGATGTAATTCATTTTCCAGCTCAGCTGGCCAGAAACCAAGACTGCAAAAAATAGGTCTCTTTCACTGCTTCAACCACATTTTGGGAGAGAACAATTTAACTGAACAATTTCTCTCCCCAACCCAACAACACAAACGATCTGCTAGAGGGTTGGGCTGGTCGCAGACCTCACTATTATCTACAGTTCAAGGGAGGTTGAATGTTATCATTTATATAGGATGCAAATACTTTAACAACCCTGACACACTGAATACAACCTTTTCATTAAGGCTGGTATGTAACAGGTCTGACCAGGCCTTTTCATTAGGACTGGTTAGAAACAGGTCTGACCAGGCCTTTTCATTAGGACTGGTTAGTAACAGGTCTGACCAGGCCTTATCATTAGGACTGGTTAGTAACAGGTCTGATCAGGCCTTATCATTAGGACTGGTTAGTAACAGGTCTGACCAGGCCTTTTCATTAGGACTGGTTAGTAACAGGTCTGACCAGGCCTTATCATTAGGACTGGTTAGTAACAGGTCTGACCAGGCCTTATCATTAGGACTGGTTAGTAACAGGTCTGACCAGGCCTTATCATTAGGACTGGTTAGTAACAGGTCTGACCAGGCCTTATCATTAGGACTGGTTAGTAACAGGTCTGACCAGGCCTTATCATTAAGACTGGTTAATAACAGGTCTGACCCAGCTTACCATTAGCCTTATCTCTGCTCATTCCAATAACACACTGACACAACTGTGACAGAGGAGTCACCTCTTGGTACCTGCACACATACACACACCCACACGTACACCATCTTCTATCACATTTTTAAAGTGATTGTGTAGGGGGAGGTTCTACAGCTGAGAGCCTGGGCTGTAGTAATAACTTAACTACTGACAATTCGGGGAGAAGATGTGTGTCTGTATTGGGGACATGGTGTGTGTCTGTATCGGCGACATGGTGTGTGTCTGTATCGGCGACATGGTGTGTGTCTGTATCGGCGACATGGTGTGTGTCTGTATCGGCGACATGGTGTGTGTCTGTATCGGCGACATGGTGTGTGTCTGTATCGGCGACATGGTGTGTGTCTGTATCGGCGACATGACTGTGCCTGTATCGTGTCATGACGTCGGTCTGTATCGGGACATGACTGTCTGTCTGTCTGTATCGGGACATGTCTGTCTGTCTGTCTGTCTGTATCGGGACATGTCTGTATGTCTGTCTGTCTGTATCGGGGTCTGTCTGTCGGGGGGATCTTATTTCCCACTTACATTTGCAACATAAAGCTTTTAAAATGATATGAAATTGAGAGGGATTGACAGAAAGACAGTGATGGTTTGTTTTGACCCAAGTCTCACCCCCTCATTAGTGTCATCAGAGTTTATGTTAATGTCAGCTCTAGAGTTATTTTTCAGGAATGAGGATGGGTAGAGTTTCAAATGTGAGCAGGAGTTAGCACTGAGGCTGGGTAGATGAGAGCCGGAGTTAGCACTGAGGCTGGGTAGATGAGAGCCGGAGTTAGCACTGAGGCTGGGTAGATGAGAGCCGGAGTTAGCACTGAGGCTGGGTAGATTAGAGCAGGAGTTAGCACTGAGGCTGGGTAGATTAGAGCAGGAGTTAGCACTGAGGCTGGGTAGATGAGAGCCGGAGTTAGCACTGAGGCTGGGTAGATGAGAGCAGGAGTTAGCACTGAGGCTGGGTAGACATAGAAATGGATGTTTTATATGCCTGGCTAAAAATAGAACCGTGACTCACTCGACACAGACTGGTAACATGACGACTACCCACAATACTTCACTCACTAGCTCAACCCGCTGGCTGTGTGTGTGTGTGTGTAATAGATGAAAACACAATAGCTCATTTTTAGACAGCATTTTTTGTTCTCTCTTAAGTGATGATATTGTCAGAAAGGCTGTCAGCGTCGTGTTCCATCAGAGGAACATGGTGACATGTCTTCAGACCTTCCTTCCCTGTATGACATGACTGAGCATGAGCTTGTATTTAGGGTGTCACCTGTGTGTGTCTGTGTTACGTTTGATAAGAACACCCAGGGAATGGAGTGGTGCTGGGGTTTAGTTCTTATCTCTTAGGCTGAGCAGAGCACCAGATGAGACCTTCGTGTATTTGGTTACCACAGGTGTGAGGTACTTTTGTTAGCCTTTCTACACATCACACACGCATAACTATTCACTATTGTCTCTGTTAGAATGTTTGGGGTCAGGCTTAGGCTCAGGCTCATGCTCAGACTCAGACTCTCTGCTCTGGGATGCGTTTCCTCACATTCTGGATGTTGTCTCAGGGCACTTCCTGTAGTATACAGTATCTGTAAAACATGGTTTATATAATCAATGGTTTTTACTTTATATAGTAGTTAATTGGAATCATGACTCTTAATGGACTTTGAAAAGCTACAAAAAGGAAAGCCTGCTCGTTTTCCCTCATCAGTTCACAGAGCAAAGCCACTTCAGGGCCATGCCAAGACAGCTGGTTGAATATGGTAATACTGTCTGAATGGGCACTGCACCAGAACATTAAACACAACCAGGCTTAATTAGGGTTAGTGGTGCTGGTTCATCTCATTCAGGTTTTTATACTGGAAGAAATAGGCTGTGGTCTGGAGAGACCTGCCTACTGCTCTAGAGGGGGAGAGAGAGACCTGGCTACTGCTCTAAAGGGGGAAAGAGAAAGACAGTGGAAGGAGAATGGGAGAGAACAGGGAAAGAGAGAAAAAATTTAATCAGAGGGAGAGGGAGAGACCAACTACTCTGGGGAGGGTTGTTGGGGGAGGGGAAGAAAAAGTTAAAGAGCAGTTTGGGGATGTGAGAGAGATCAAAACTGGCAGCTGCTTATGCAACCCATTGCAATACCCAGCCAACGAGAGGCACGCTTTAACTAAGATGAGAGAGAGAGAGAGAGGCTTAAGGGGAGGGATAGAGGCCACTACTGGAGGGTGTGGAGTGCGGGGAAGATGGAGGGGGGGACGGCTATACAGTATTCACTCCAAACAAGAAGGTGACAGGTTTAGGTGATAGGAAAGCTTTTTCTATCTGGAGCAGAAGTGTCCTGCCTAGATCTGATAATTATTCAGTAGTAGTAATGAGTAGTAAATCTACTGTCCTTCTGAGATGGCAGAGCAGTGATGTGGGAACTGATGAAATACTTTGAGCTTTCTCCGTAAGCTCGGTTTCAACCTGAAGGAGCCATTTATTTACAATTCTGTATAAACTAAACGCACCCAAATGAACTGGGTTAGAGTTAGCATTACGTTCTAGAATTACATCAACACTTAGGATCAATCAAACACTTGGACATATTCACACCAACACTTTGGACAGACTCCTGTGTGAATGTGGGTCAGACAACCCTCACAGTGTTCACCAGACATCAACAACCTGACAGTACCATATTGTACACTAAACACAAACAAGCTGCATTCTGTGTGTTGTGGAAATATCAGATATGTTCTGTCTTCATGGTGTTGTGTCTGGCCATCAGTGTTGCTTCTCATAACCATGATGTCAGTGTCAGCTGTGTTAGTAACACAGTGGATAAAGACGAGCTGTGAGTGGTTGTCATAATGCCAGGCACCATATTTCTTTGGGTTGGCCTTAAGGCCTGTTGTAAAAACAGTTACTGTGGAATGGGCTATGTAATCAAATGTCATCACTAGTTATTTGCTTCACATATGTTTATTGATTTGAATCATTAAGTTATGCATTCATTTAGATAATTATGGGATTGATTGTACTGAGATAGTTATGGATAAATGTTGTTGTTTACTGAGTGGAATAATGAAGTTATTGATTGGTTGCACTAATTCTTGTTAGATGCTAACTGTATTTCATTGTACTGTCCTTGTACTGTTCAATGACAAAGTTGAATCTAATCTAATGAAGTTAGTGATTTATTTAACATTTTACATTGTTAATGGATTGATTGGACTAATTACTGATGACCCGGTTTCCCTCTGTGGTCCCTACCAGTTCCTACAGCACCAGAGAGACCTACTGCCCGTCTGGATGCGTCTCACCATGGCCCTCTATGGCTTCCTGTTTCGCCGAGAAACCCCTGTCGCACCCCGCCGAAGGGGACAGGAGAGATGAAGGAACCCTGGAAACCTTCTACCCCCTCGAGGGACTCCTGGCCTGCATTTGTCCCTTAATCAAAACAAGGGAACAGACGGTTAGACGACCATAAGAGTCGGAGGTTGGGATTGCTTTTTTTTTTTTAATCAAAGACGGAGATGAGGAAGGTGGTCACTGCTGGACAGGACTAGAGTCACCTTGTCTCGCTCTCCACGATGAAGAAGAAGCCATGCTGTTTGAAAACAGAGATATTTTCAAAAAAAAAAAGAATTGTAAACTATAAAACTATTTTGTACAGTACATCTTTTTATTTAGACTTGTTTCCACATCTTGAAGGAATTAGTTGAGGATGGAGCTTGAGGTGTCAGTCAGTTAGTCTCAGTCCAGGGAATGCCTTATTCTCTCTGGTCTGACAACACTAGAAGTTCTGCTTTGAAAAGATGTAAAGAGAAGAAGGAAATACGGACACTTTATGGACACAGAGGGTATTCTGTGTAAAGTTACACTCACCACCACACATCAAATGACAGGTGCATTATCAGTGTATTTTCTGAACAAACAAAGTCACATGTTACTTAATATTTCACTGTTTAACACTGGTTTCTAGTTGGAAATGGTTATCATAAGGATTGGTGTTGTCAAGGCAATTGCAGAATTTATGTCTTTTTGATCTCCGGTGTAGATTTTAAAAATAATGCACACAAGTTGTTGGGTAAGGCCAGTATACCACCGCCAAGGGACGTTCATAGATGGATGCAGCTTTTAGCCGTGGTCTATTAGCCAAATACCCCAAACCCTTGAGGTGCCTTATTATAAACTGGTTACCAAAATAATTAGAAAAGTACAGTTCTACGTTTTTTGTCATAGCTTTGGTATATGATGTGATATGCCGCGGCTTTCAGCAAATGTGCATTCAGGGCTGGAACCACCTGTTTTCTGATATTCTCTTTTAGTGGTCTCATTCACCAGCACTTTGTGTGAAATAGTTTTAAGAGGCAGTCTGAGAGATGAATGCCTGATCCCTGTCCATCTGAGAGATGAATGCCTGATCCCTGTCCATCTGAGAGATGAATGCCTGATCCCTGTCCATCTGAGGGATGAATGCCTGATCCCTGTCCATCTGAGGGATGAATGCCTGATCCCTGTCTATCTTAGGGATGAATGCCTGATCCCTGTCTATCTTAGGGATGAATGCCTGATCCCTGTCCATCTGAGGGATGAATGCCTGATCCCTGTCTATCTTAGGGATGAATGCCTGATCCCTGTCTATCTTAGGGATGAATGCCTGATCCCTGTCCATCTTAGGGATGAATGCCTGATCCCTGTCCATCTGAGGGATGAATGCCTGATCCCTGTCCATCTGAGGGATGAATGCCTGATCCCTGTCCATCTGAGAGATGAATGCCTGATCCCTGTCCATCTGAGGGATGAATGCCTGATCCCTGTCCATCTGAGGGATGAATGCTGTATAGTTGATGTGTACTTAAAGACACTAAGACTCTGGTCTGCATTCAATCAAGCAACTTTACTTTCATTCCACAGTTTACTGTGAGCTGGTTTATCGTTATATACATTAAAATCTAAGCTCAAGCTAAGCTCTAAGATCAAGCGCACTTGTCTTTCAATGTTCTGGACAATCATTTGTTATCCTGGTGGACATCTGACCAGACTTATAGCAGAATAGATCTTGTATTTTCTCTATCAGAGGTTTCCAGAATTTCTATCTGGCTAAATTGACAATCACAAACAACCAAATGACACGCCCACCCTGTGACATGTCATGTTCTACTCGTATTATTGGTCTGCTGTGAAAAAGGTACTGTCGTATGTAATCAGCGACATGGTTTCTTTTTGGAGCAATATCGTTAGCCAGTATGAGGACGCTAGCTAACCCTTTCAGGTGTGTGGCATTTACAATCACATTGGCGTGTCAAGGAGAACGTATAACAAACAACATTTAATCAGTCATTGAATGACGGCTTGACTGAAGCTCATTTCTGTTAAATACGTTTTCCATTTTCTTTTCACTCTCATCACTTAGCTGGTGTGAATCACGTTGGTATCAGCTCCCATGCAGGAATGAAATCTACAAGGGAATATATTCTATGGGATTTGGGCTTAATAAATTGAACAGGAAGACATTTCCACAATGGTGTTTAGGAGCCATTATGGTGCATGAAGTGTTTAACATGCATAAATAGTCTACTCCAGTCTAAGTAGATGTTGCTCTGGTGATTCCTTACCTAGACCATTATTACTCCCAAGGACTAAAGACTTTAGAATCCCTGGGAAATAATTTTTAGTATTAAAAGAAACACCACTTCTTTTTACAGAGTTCTATTTTGCACCAAGTGAACATGTAATTATTTAAGTGCTTAAAGATGGTTTCTGACATTTGAAAGTGGTTTTAAAGTTATAAATAGAAGGCCATATTTTACAAACAAAAGACAAAATAATGATATGAATATATTTGATTAAGACACTGATAGGCTTTTCTGTTTTCGATTGTATAAAATGTTCTTCAGGGAGTAGTTGTTGAGTTATTCTTCTAAAGTTATTTGGCCCAACCTGTTGTATAACCCTGTTTCCAAAACATTTGGGACGCTGTGTAAAAGGGAAATAAAAAAATATGTGCAAATAATTTAAACCTTATATTCAATAGAAAATAGTATTGAATTTGATGTCAGCAACATGTTTAAAAAAAGCTGGGACAGGGAAAACAAAACACTGGGATAGTTGTGTAATAGAAAAAAAGGACCCTGGTGGAACATCTCACAACTAATTAGGTTAATTGGCAACAGGTCAGTAACATGACTGGGTATAAAACGATCATTCCAGGGAGGTCAGAAGTGAGGATGGGGAGGGGTTCACCACTCTGTGAAAGACTGTGCAGACAAATAGTGCAACAATTTAAGAACAACGCTTCTCAGTGTAAAATTTCTAAGAGTTTGAGGAACTAATAATGTTCAGTACATAATATCCTTAAAAGATTCAGTGAGTCCGGCGAAGCCTCTGTAAACCAGGGACAAGGACGAAAATTTATATTGGATGGCCATGATCTTCGGGCCCTTTCACATCTGTGAAGGTACCGTTAATGCTGAACAATATATACTCGTTTTGGAGCAACATATGCTGCCATCCAGACATCTTTTTCAGGGAAGGCTTTGCTTATTTCAGCAAGACCGTGCCAAACCACATTCTGCACGAATTACAACAGCATGGCTCCTTAGTAAAAGAGTCCAGGTGCTAAACTGGCTTGCCTGCAGTCCAGACATGTCAGCATTTGGTGCTTTATGAAAAAAAAAAATTGACACAGGAGACCCTAAACCCCGAGCAGCTGAAATCATATATCAAGCAACAATGGGGAAAATTTTCACTTTCAAAACTACAGTAATTGGCCTCTTCAGTTCCTAAACACTTACAAAGTATTGTTAAATAAAGAGGTGATGCAACACAGTCATTAACATGCCCCTGTCTGAACGTTTTTGAAACGTGCTGCTGGCATCAAATTCCAAATGGGCATGTATTTTTCCAAAAACAATTTCTCAAGTTCAACATTTGATATGTTGTTTTGTACTATTATATGATTAAATATAAGGATTAAATTATTTGCACGTCATTGCATTCTGGTTTTATTTGCATTTTACGCAGCATCCCAACTTTCCTGGAAGTGGGGTTGTACTTCAACACCATGCCAATATGCACATTCCTAATTAATTAGAAAACCATTTGCAAGTGCTGCACTGTTAAATGTAGAACATAGATCAACAGAACATTATTTGTTCCTAAGCAGCGGTCGCTGTTGTTTCAAATGGCCCCCTTTCTCTGGATAATCCACTTTACAGGGCCTAAGGGGGCTGCTAAGAAGTGGTGTACTATATAGGGAATATGGTCTGTTGGGATGCATGAGTTTTCACAGAGACATGGTTCAATGTCAGGTTTCACCACAGACCACAGGCACTGTTCTGACTCAACAAGGTGAATATCAAAAATGGTGTAGAGTTTGATGAAAAGATTAAGACCTACTGGGGAAGAGATATGTGTGCCCCATTGCCCAAAATTACTTGAGCCCAAAGTTTGTTTCCTGCAAATGATGATACTCTGAGCCAAAGTATCTGCCTCCCTCTCAGCTGTCTCTCCAGTCCACTCACTCAAAACATCAACTACTCCCTGGTATTTTCTGGAGTTGTTTCATTTTGAACCCTTTTTTATGTTTTTGGAAATAATTTATTCTAATTTATTTGGTTTATATTTGCTCCATGCTACTAGATATCTGGATATATGTACTCTAGAGTTACTTCTTGTTGATTTACTAGTCAGTCAGTAATTAAGCTGTGTGACTGCGCCCCAAACTACATTCTCTTTTCTACAAAGTGCACTACTTTTGGCCCTTCTTTTGACTGTGGCTCTGGTCAGAACTAGTGCCCTGTGCGGAGAACAGGTTGTAGGGTGATGGGAAGACTGAGTGTTAGCTGGACCTGTGGGTTGAGAGGAAGGACCAACAGCCATGGGTCTGCCCTCACTAAGTCGGGTTTGTCTTTAGACATCAGACCAACAAATAGACAATCAACTGTACTGAATGTGCCTTCTGAGCATTAGACCGGCCACATCCCAATGGTTTGGAGGTGACTATAACATCAGACCGGCCACATCCCAATGGTTTGGAGGTGACTATAACATTAGACCAGCCACATCCCAGTGGTTTGGAGGTGACTATAACATTAGACCGGCCACATCCCAGTGGTTTGGAGGTGACTATAACATTAGACTGGCCACATCCCAGTGGTTTGGAGGTGACTATAACATTAGACCGGCCACATCCCAATGGTTTGGAGGTGACTATAACATTAGACCGGCCACATCCCAGTGGTTTGGAGGTGACTATAACATTAGACCGGCCACATCCCAGTGGTTTGGAGGTGACTATAACATTAGACTGGCCACATCCCAGTGGTTTGGAGGTGACTATAACATTAGACCGGCCACATCCCAGTGGTTTGGAGGTGACTATAGTTGGCGGTCACAACTTTCTGTTTACGAAGCAGTCCAATTTGGGCACATGCCTGACCATTGACCTTTAAACTCCCCTCTCAATACGCACGGTCTCAGCTTGCCACCCCAAAACTCAAATATCCAAATGACTGTTTTTAATCAATGTGCACTGGAAAGTAATGCTTTTTTAAATGTGTTTTTGCGTGTGCATACTCCTGTAATGAACCTAGACCTCTTCCAATCCATCTGTAAGGTCAGTCATATGTCCTTCACTAGACTAGGTCTCTGTAAGGTCAGTCCTATGTCCTTCGCTAGACTAGGTCTCTGTAAGGTCACTCATTTGACCTGCACTAGAATAGGTCTCTGTAAGGTCCGTCATATGTCCTTCACTAGACTAGGTCTCTGTAAGGTCAGTCCTATGTCCTTCACTAGACTAGGTCTCCGTAAGGTCAGTCCTATGTCATTCACTAGACTAGGTCTCCGTAAGGTCAGTCCTATGTCCTTCACTAGACTAGGTTTATGTAAGGTGGTGTAGACTGAAGGTTGTGGGCTGGCTAAGGTGATTTGGAGGCCAACATGGTGCCCAGTAATATCTGGAAGCTTGTTTTATCTTTATGGGTTTGATGTTGACGTCAAATCCATTAGAACAAAACATTGCCTGATCCACTTTCTTCAAAGAGAATGATATGATCTCTTCAACCTTCAGTGTCTTGAAAATCAGGTCCAATGTTGTCATCGTTTTTTTTTTACTTTACCCAGAAAGAGTGTGGTTATTTGTGTTTTATATCAACAAAAATTACAATTTGCTGCAGCTAATTAATAACTTTTTAAGAACTTTCTAAGCTAAAACAGTTTCCATACTTTGTACAAGCAAATGTTTGAAATATGAAAAACAAGATTTCTTGCTTTTTTAAGGTCGCTTTTTAAATGTTGTGACATGTTTCTTGTTTTTTTACCAATTAAGTCCACTGTGTCTTTCTCAGTTCAAGGGCTGTTTTGATATTTGATAATTCTGTATATGGAGTAAAAATGCATGTCCCAGCATTCTTGAAATCTGTATCTTAATGGGTTTGAATGTAAATGAATTGATTGGAAAAAACACAATGTAAGAACTGAAAGTGAAACATTACGAGGAACTGCACTGTTGTGTTGGGAGTCCATTGTCCATTGCCTTCCTATCACATCACACATTAGAGCTCTCAGAAGAGTCTCCATGATTCTGCAACGGTTGGTCGTATGTTCTAAGTCAGGCCCAGTCTAAATGTAGCAGGTGTTCATACTGTCCCAAACGACACCCTATAACGTATAAACAGCACTGCTTGTGTCAAGTGCTCGACAGACCCGTGTCGATTGAGTACACGTGAAGGAGTAGTGTGTCATTTTGGATACAGTCTTTGTTTTCATGGAGCAGCTTCTGATAGCCCTGCATGGTTTTCAAACAGCCTGGAACACAGGGGAATGAGGGATGGATGGGGAGATATTTGTTTTTCTAGTGCAATATGCTGTACATACAGAGCTTGGCTCTAAAAGTCTACAAATCTTACATTTTTCTCTGATAACATTTTCTTTGTTGTTCAATGGGTACATTGCTGTTTTATTTCATTAAAATGTTATGAACGTTCCAAAAGCCTAGTTTCATGTATTTTTGTCCCTGCTTGTGTGATATTGGTATTGATACTGCACACCATGCAGAAATTCTGTAAGGTGGAGATACTGTAAACCATGCAGAAATACAATAAGTTGGAGATGCTGTACACCATGCTGAAATACAATAAGGTTTATTACTGTACACCATGCTGAAATACAATAAGGTGTACATACTGTACACCATGCAGAAATACATTAAGGTTTGTTACTGTACACCATGCAGAAATACAATAAGATGGAGATACTGTACACAATGCTGAAATACAGTAAGGTTTATTACTGTACACCATTCAGAAATACAGTAAGGTGGAGATACTGTACACCATGCTGAAATACAGTAAGGTTTATTACTGTACACCATGCAGCAATACGATAAGGTGGAGATACTGTACACCATGCAGAAATACAGTAAGGTTTATTACTGTACACCATGCAGAAATACAAAAAAGGTGGAAAAACTGTACATCATGCTGAAATACAGTAAGGTTTATTAGTGTACACCATTCAGAAATACCATAAGGTCAATCAAATTTCAATCAAATGTATTTATAAAGCCCTTTTTACAACAGCAGTTACAGAGACACCCGGCCATAAACCCCAAGGAGCAAACAACAGTAGTGTTGAATTTCAGTGGCTAGGAAAAACTCCCTAAGAAGGTCGAATTTTAGGAAGAAACCTAGATAGGACCCAGGCTCAGAGGGGTGATATACTACACATCATGCAGAAATACCATGAGGTGGAGATACTGTACACAGTGCTGAAATACAGCAAGGTTTATTACTCTACATACGGAACTTAAAAAAGGTGGAGATACTGTACACCATGCAGAAATAAAATAAGGTGGATACACTGTACACCATGAAGAAATACATTAAGGTGGATATACTGTACACCATGAAGAAATACAATAAGGTGGATACACTGTACACCATGCAGAAATACATTAAGGTGGATATACTGTACACCATGAAGAAATACAATAAGGTGGATATACTGTACACCATGAAGAAATACAATAAGGTGGATACACTGTACACCATGCAGAAATAAAATAAGGTGGATACACTGTACACCATGAAGAAATACAGTAAGGTGGATATACTGTACACCATGAAGAAATACAGTAAGGTGGATATACTGTACACCATGAAAAAATACAATAAGGTGGAGATACTGTACACAGACAGAAATATAATAGGGTTTGTAACTGTACACCAGGCAGAAATACACCAAGGTTTTGTTGCTGTTTAACAGTCAGAACTACACCTGGCAGACATTACAAATATATAGTAAGGTGTTCTTACTGTATATATGTACTTTTCCTTTGTTGTTCAATGGACACATAGATTTTTATTTCATTAAAATGTTATGAAGGTTCCAAAAGGCTTTATATACTCATGTTTTTTTCTGTACATAACACTGTATGTTATTGTTACTGTAAATATTTATATTTAAGTGTTTTTACTGTACAGACATACAATAAGATGTAACTGTGTAGATATACAGTAAGGTCTTGTTACAGTAAAGATAAACAGTGAGCTGCTATTATATGAGATGCATCTGTAAACTCTAGTCTCACATGGAAGCACACAGACAAAACCTTTAAACTGACATTCATCCACTGGGCTTCTGTTGTGAACACAGTTGTCGTGATGAGGTTGTAACACCGAAATGACAAACTGCTGTAAGACAGTATTTATTGATTTAATGAGAACATTCATTTGTATTTCACTTGGATATTGTTGGTTATATGATCTTATTAAAGTAGAAAGCCTGCCATGATTTGTCTTGATTTCAGCTTTTATATAAACAAAAGCTTCATTTTCAATAAGGGTGTTGACTTTTGATACCCTACTGTAAATACATACACAAACAAACACAAGCATTCAAACAAACCCACACACACCCACATGCACAGAGGAGTGGTCTGATGTCCACATACATATTTCTTTCAGCTTTTTAAGAACTGATGTTTTTTCATCTGTTATAGACTGACTGATGACAGAGACTCAGTCTGCTTCGTACACAGTCTCTAGGTACTTGTGTTAGACATAAAACTGTATAAGTAGTAGTATTGTGAAGGGACTTTCAATGCTATGTAATTACCTCTTCCTGCTAAGCAGCCGCAGAGCACGTGGATTTATAATCCTTTAATCCCTGATGGTATACCACAGGTATGACAACAGGATTCTTTTTAATGTTTTAATTGCGTGGTGACAGCAAGTCATCTCAGAGAGTGTGGTTAATGGTCATTAATGGTCATAAGGGATTTATCCAGGAACCACAAGATGCGTCGTGACTAGGAACATCTCTTGTAAATTTGGTCATATACCCCACCCCCTTGTACCACATACCCCACCCCCTTGTACTACATACCCCACCCCCTTGTACTACATACCCCACCCCCTTGTAGCACATATACCCCACCCCCGTGTACCACATACCCCACCCCCTTGTACCACATACCCCACCCTCTTGTACCTTATTGCTTAAATAGACCACAGCAATAGAATCCTGTTTTTATATAGTACACCAATTTAGACCCTAGCTCCAAAACCCTGTTCTATGTATAGTACACTTTTTTAAACCAGAGACCAAGCAACCCTATATATTATACTCCCTTAGGCCAGAGTCCTACCACCCTATTCCCTATATAGTACACTACTTTAGACCAGAGTCCTAGCCCCATATTCCCTATATAGTACACTACTTTAGACCAGAGTCCTAGCCCCATATTGCCTATATAGTATACTACTTATTAAAACAATGGAATCCTAACAGGATCCTATCTGCTAATTGTTGTAAAGAAATGTATATGTTCAAGGTGTCAACTTCATAGAGCCATAGAGCCAGCTGTCTGGGTAGCCTGTTGACAATTCGCTACATTACCTCATTGTGTAAGAATAACAACAAGCAGGAAGCACAAAAAGGAAAAGTATTTGAAATAGGTCAGATACGTGTTGACAGGATTCTTGTTATCACCTTGGATCAGCGACCCATTGTATGACCTCATGCAGGCAGCCGATGAGAGTGGTGGCAATTCAATTATCACTTTAAAACACCTTTCTTTTTTTAGCTCTTTGTCTCTGTGTTATGCCCCGCTCCTCTGTCTCAAGCATTCTGCATGAGTGAGATACAGTCAAGTACATCAGAAAAGGAAAAAATAAACATGCTTTCCAGTTTGAATCAAAGCAGCGTTGTGTTGGCAGGGGCATTTTCCTTGAGGAAGCAGTGTTCTGCCAGGGGGAATCAGGTCTGGTGGCCTCCAGGCAAGGAGGAAACACATGTCAGGGTTGGCGTTTGGCTCTGGGCAACACAGGTTTAGAATCATACCAGACTTTGAAGCAGCTGTTAAATAGAATGACTGGGGAACTGTGGGGGAACTGTGGGGGAACTGTGCCCCATCATATCATTACAGTTTAATGATTTCAAATTAATTTAATAAGGCAAGTCAATTGAATACCAGTCAATCAGAGTGACGAACTGGACACTGTTGACAAGGATATGGATAAAAGATTAACAATCTAGACCAAATTTATTGATACCTACACTGATCAGCCATTACATTATGACTACTTGCCTAATACTCTGTGGGTCCCACTTTTGCCGCCAAACCGCCCTGAACCGTCGAGGCATGGACTCCACTAGACCTCTGAAGGTGTTCTGTTGAATCTTGCACCAAGACGTTAGCAGCAGATCCTTCAAGTCCTGTAAGTTGCAGGTGGGACCTCCATGGATCGGACCTGTTTGTCCAGCACATCCCACAGATGCTAGATTGGATTCAGATCTGGGGAATTTGGAGGCCAAATCATCACTTTGAATTTGTTGTTGTGTTCCTCAAAACATTCCTGAACCATTTTCACTTTGTGGCAGGACGCATTATCCTGCTGGAAGAGGCCAGTGCCATCAGGGAATACCGTTGCCTTGAACGGGTGCACATGGTCTGCAACAATGCTCAGGTAGGTGTTACGTGTCAAAGTAACATCCACATGAATGGCAGGACCCAAGGTTTCCCAGCAGAACATTGCCCAAAGCCTCTGCCGGCTTGCCTCCTTCCTATTGTGCAACACATGGGCCAGCCTCCACTACCCACGTGCATCAATGAGTCTTGGCTGCCCATGACCCTGTTGCCAGTTCACCACTTTTCCTTCCTTGGACCATTTTTGATAGGTACTGACCACTGCAGACCGGGAACACCCCACAAGGGCTGCAGTTTGGGAGATGCTCTGACCCAGTCATCTAGCCATTACAGTTTGTCAAAGTCGCTCATATCCTTACTCTTGCCCATTTCTCCTGCTTCTAACACATCAACTTTGAGGACAGAATGTTCACTTGATGCCTAATATATCCCACCCATTGACAGGTGCCATGATGACAAGATTGGGTTATTCACTTCACCTGTCAGTGGTCATAATGTTATGGCTGATCAGTGTATATACAGATGGAGAAGGACTTTGCAATTGCAGTGGTCAGATAGCAACTCAGAATATTAGTTTTGAAGTTATGTAAATAGTATTTTTTGAGTTATAGAGTTTAATTGGAGATACCAAGTGTAGCTCAGTGCTTTCAATTGGTTGGCAGGTTTGGACTGGCAGTGTTTATGTCATTCAGGA